>NC_091398.1:11032993-11365993 GCF_032191515.1 Phaenicophaeus curvirostris
TCTTACATGTGAAAGCTGATGGACATGGCAGCAGATGTGAAGAAAGAATATTGTCAAAAGAATGTGTGTGCCAATCACAGCCTGTGAATGTATGACAAAATTTTTTTTTTTTTCCAGTGATAAATTTATTTTCCTTATTGTTCTCCCCTGCCCTTGTTTCTTTCATGGCAAATATTATCTCTGACTTTTTATTTCCTTATCAGCTATGGGAAGTGCATCTGGGCCTAAAAGAAAAATGGGTCTTCAGTATGATATAATACTAGTATTAGCATTAGCATCACTGTCTTTTGTGCACTGTTAAGATCTTCCTTTTAAGCCCTTTCCCATACATGGAAAGCTTTTAAAAAAATTCTAGAAATCACTTGAGCTTGCAGGGTTTTTTTCTCTAAGATGGAGTATCCCTAAGGGATATTTATGCTGCTGTCTCTGTGCTTCTACTGGGTGGGAACATAGGACCTCACTTTGAACAGCAGTGAGCTGTAAGTTCCAGCTACAAGTTTGCAGAACAGAGGCAAAGAACATATTTTTCCAGTTGTTTCAGGAGGTAGCAAGTCTGCTGACAATGGTGTATGCAGTGGGAGAGCAGGTTAAACACTACTATCACTGCCGCCTTGGCTCCACTATTCTGGTTACATTTATCCTGACAGCTCTTCAGGGCATGAGTTTGACACTCTCTTCTCAAGTGTTGTGTTGATTGATGGAGTGAAGAAATACTGAATATTTTTTCTTGTATAACTGGCATTTTCTGTAATTACAGTCTTGAGAAGATAAGCTTTTTACCTTTTTTCTTTCTTTCTGTATTCCAGTCTGCTCTTACCTACCTTGCAGAGGTACTAGCTGTATCTCTTAACATTACTTTACCTTTAGGATTAGACATATTTATGCAGAAAACAGCTTTGGTAGCTGTGTTGCCATCTGGTTTAATTTTAAATATGCCTTTGTTTCCCCGTAGTGTATGACCACAGTGATCTAAATTTTGGTCATTTACAGATCATTTACAAAGTGGGTTCTAAATTCTCCTAAAGTTCTACTTACTGGTTATGTTAATATATCATGTTAATATAAATATGTTATATTAATATAAATATATACTTTTATTGTATTCTACTTTTTCTGTGTCCTGTTTTATTTTCCTGTGGATTAAAATACAGTGGCACTCAAGAAAGAATCTGACATGTTGTAGTCATTCTCATTGTTTTGCCTTTAAAATTGCACCAACCTGGATTTAGCTTACTTGGATCTTGCTTAAAGTTCTTCCCAGTAAGCAGCTATGTAATTTCTCTGCCCATCAAATCTAAACATGGGTTAGAAGACATATAGGCAGGATTAGGACTGCCAGATATCTTCAGTTTCTCGAGCAGCTTTACCAGAATTTTTCTAGATGTTCCTGCTTCCAGACATTCGGGTTTCTGATGCAAACCATATCTGTCCTCGTGAGTTGTACTGTTCAGAGGAAATGTCTTTATTGTCTATGTCCATCAACTGTTCAAAGATGTGTTAAGTTCAGTTATCAAATTATGTTCTTTATTATTTAGTCATTATACCAAATTTAAAGACTGAGATGATTTCTTACACATTAGATAGTAAAGGGTTCTTAGTTACTACACTTATAGAGAATAGAAAAAAGTACAAATTAAGCCAGCGTAGTTTGCTGAGAGGTAGCTTAAAATAAAGCACAGTGTGTTTTCATATCGCTGCATGTGGAAGATACTTTTGTTAACAGTTACCTAATTATTTTACGGTCCTTTCTCTAATGCTTCCCTGCCACAACCACCCCCCCCCGGTGTCTTTTCAAATAGATTTTTCTTTCTGTCTTATTTACTGTGAATATTTTCACCTGTACATTTTCTGACGTGCATTTGGCTTAATTCTACTGATGGGTGAAATACCTGGTAATTTTTGATTTCCATTAAAAGACACTCTTGGTTTTGGCTTGTTTTTTTTTTTTTTTTAATATTGTTAATCATGCAGTCCTCCCTCTTTTTTTGAACAGTACTCAAATGCTTCCTCAGAAAAATGCCTAGAATCTTTTTCCTGTGTCAGTCGCCATTTGTGCTGAGCATTATGTGTCATAGAAGCATGGGATATTTAGGGAATGTGCTTATCTCTGTGCCACCTTTTTCTCTTATATTCTCATGTTCAGTTTGTTTTCTGCTCTCATTTGAGCAACTGTCATGCCTGGGAGAGGCAGGTTTGAAGGTGTTGCTAGAGAAGTGCAGCTCCTAGAAGGGGAAAATCCAAATGTTTATGTGCTTTGGCAAAAACATGTATTGATAGAGAAACTGTTACAGGTGGGGAACTGGACTATAGGTTGGGAAAGAGAAGGACCTCAAAATAAAGATATATGCATGTTATAGTCCATGTTGTGCTGCTGCTTAAATGGTGGAGAAGAATCACATACACAAGGCTGAACAAAAACTGCTCATGTCTCAGGAAGTGATTGACAGCTTAGACATTTGTTCATCTGTTTTCTGCATAGTTTCAAAACCTCTTTTTTTGTATATTGTATGCTGCCATTCTGATGTTATCAGAATGAGGATACATTTGTCTTGTTTTCATCAGTAAATCAACATCTCTTCAACTTTTGCTGTAAAAGGAGCTAATTTGTAACATTTTGGCAGCAGGTATCCAGTAATTGTGCATTGATTCTTCCTTTCATTATTGTATGAGTTTGGTAAGTACTTTTTTCATGTAATTGCATTTCAATCTATGTGAAAGAGAACTTCTAATGTTCAGGGATTTCAGAGTAATAAAGAAATGTGGCACTGTGAAATACTGGGGTTTTTTAAATTTGAAGTGTGATTACGAAAGAAAACAGTTGTTTTATTAAAGTATCCTACACTGCTCTCTACTGGAAGAGTGGAAGTCTGCATCAAGTAATCAAAAGTGCACTTCAGACCACTTCTTATACAATTTTGGGATTTAAAGTTTTTTTTGATCCTGGTAAAACTAACTTTTCTGAAGAATAGATAGGGATTTTTTTGATCCCCTAAGTTTTGAAGAAAAGCATCTAGATATACTTTACATGTAGAAAATGTAGAATATTGAGGGTCAAAATGTATGCACATAAGGGGAAGAATTACTAGCGAATGTCTTGTTAATGCAAAGGGAAAGAAAAAAAAAAAGGGGGCTGTTAAGGTTAACTAGTCACCCCAACCTTACTAATAGCTATTTGGCATGTGGTAACTTGTCAGAACTGTAAAGGATTGTGAATACATTTGAATGGATTTTTAATTGAGCTGGCAAAATAAAAGTGAGAAAGTCTTACCTTTTATTTTAATATTTTCTCCAGCCAAAGAACAACTATAAAAGCATTTCTAATAATTGCACTATGGATTTGGACAAAAACATGTTTTGCTCAAGTTAAATGCATAGGAAGATTTTCATTTCAACTACATTTAGAAGAAACAGGTATTAGAATCATAGAATTGCTTGGTTGGAAAAGACCTTTGAGATCATCGAGTCCGCAGTGCCTGTCCACTACTAAATCATATCCCTAGGCACTTAATCTACATGTCTTTTAAATACCTCCAGGGATGGTGACTCAACCATCTCCCTGGGCAGCCATTCCAGTGCTTGATAACCCTTTTGGTGAAGGCGTTCTTCCTGATGTCTAAGCTGAACCACCCTGGGCATAACTTGAGGCCATTCCTTCTCATATTTTTGCCTGTCACTTGGGAGAAGAGATCGACACCCACCTCACTACAACCTCCCTTCACATAGTTGTAGAGAGCAATAAGGTCTCCGCTGAACCTCCTTTTCTCTAGGCTAAAGGATTCCAGTTTCCCCAGCTGCTCCTTGTGGGACTTGTCTACCCACGTATGACTTACTAACCACAAGGAATCTGCTTACTGGTTTGTTGTGTTAAGACAGCTCTCCTGGTCATTACAGGGCTGGATTATTCTCCCAGTTGCTGTCAATGAAAAAAATGATGTTGATTCTAATACGATGAAATAGTGTCTGTTAATTCTGTGCAGCTGTACTGTCTCACAAATCATTTTATGTGGAGTAAGCACATCTGGTTTTCTACTAATATAGTTTATCAACAGTTTTATCTGGGGTGTTAGTTTTGTGTAGAGCTAGTCAACAACTCACTTTCTTAATGGCAAACATCAGTGAGGGAAGAGCAGGCCTTAATATACTTTAAAGGAACAGTTGAACTGTTTTGACTGATAAGATCCATTGACCTCGTAAGTTATTTCTGATTATAGACAGCTGCAAGTGAGATCAGAATAAATAGTACAGTAGAAAAATAACCTTCTATCAGTTTTGTAGGGAATGTGTTTAGAAGAATGACCAACTACCATGAAAAATGTGTAGTAACTTATATGGGGAAAAAATTACCTTAGCTTGCTTTATTTTATACAAAATATTACATGTCATTCTCTATGAACTTCTTAAAGTATCCAACTGAAACTTAGTCTGGTGAAATTCTAGCACTAAAATTAACAATATGCTTTTAAAGATGAGTGCATGCCTAAAACTGAGCATTTTTTTTTTACTTTTGGTTGGCTTATTCTGTGTGATATACACCAACTTCAAGAATAAACCTTTTACTAATTGCACAGGAAATGCATCTACAAATCATATGTAAACACTTTAAATGTGTATTATGTATTTTATGTTAAAACTTAAGAAATTGATGCATTTATTGAATATAGGATTAATACTGAAAGACCTGAAGGGGAACTGCTACATTATTTTCTGTTTCTCTTCTGTGATTAAATTAAGCATGGGAGTTCTATTAGCCTGATTCTCAGGAACAATTATATTTCATGTTGTTCCTCATCAGCTGGGTCTGCAAGAGGGCCATAGCTGTGGGAGGGGACCTGAAGTGATCAGAGCAGTTCTGGACTTCTAAAGTTCCCATCTACAGTTCTGCATTAATACTGCTTTCTAAAGGAGCCTGATCTTGCAAGGGGAAGTTTCATATTCACCAACATTGCTTTGAAATTTTTGTTGCAGGATTTTTTCGATGATGAGTATTTTATTTATATTCATAGAATCACTAGGTTGGAAAGGACCCACTGGATCATCGTGTCCAACCATTCCCATCAGTCACTAAACCATGTCCCTGAGCACCGCATCCACCCTTTTAAACCCCTCCAGGGAAGGTGCCTCAACCACCTCCCTGGGCAGCCTGTTCCAGTGACCAATGACCCTTTCTGTGAAATATTTTTTCCTGATGTCAAGCCTAAACCTCCCCTTGCGGAGCTTGAGGCCATTCTCTCTTGTCCTATCCCCTGTCACCTGGGAGAAGAGGCCAGCTCCCTGGTCTCCACAACCTCCTTTCCGGTAGTTGTAGAGAGCAATAAGGTCTCCCCTCAGCCTCCTCTCCTCCAGGCTAAACAACACCAGCTCTCTCAGCCACTCCTCATAAGACTTGTTCTCTAGGCCCCTCACCAGCCACAGCTATACTGAATTCCTAATATAACAAATGTTTGTTCTCTGCATTTATGTGAGATTTGGTGAGAAAAATCTCCTGAAAAAAACCATAATGAAATGTCTATCTCCCCATTTCATGAGAATGGTGAATTAGTTGTTAGTTACTTTAGAAATGCTATAGGTGGCAGGACATCCGTTGTGTTAGGGATTAAACAAACATAGAGGCCTTCGTCACATTGAGCTTGTCATCTGCAGTCTCAGCTTTGCAAATACAGAAGTGCTTGCTTAGCTTAACTGT
Organism: Phaenicophaeus curvirostris; assembly: GCF_032191515.1. Taxonomy (NCBI): domain Eukaryota; kingdom Metazoa; phylum Chordata; class Aves; order Cuculiformes; family Cuculidae; genus Phaenicophaeus; species Phaenicophaeus curvirostris. The sequence continues at coordinate 11,038,677 of NC_091398.1, forward strand.
TAGAAGTAATGCTGTAGTAATTGGTAGCTGATATTAAACAAAATACAGTGAGAGGGCAGATCACACAGGAAAAGTATGGAGTAGATGAAATAATAGACAATAAAAAGCCTCATGTTCACACTTTAGTTGTTAAACCTATATTGCAGTAATTTTTTTGTTATAATTATGAAATAACTTGAGTTGAAATTCTATTAATATTTTGCCTCCAAATAGATCAGTCTAATTAATGCAAATATTCAGAAATTTTGCTCTTGGTTGTTTTTATTACTCTCTTACCAAGAATAAATAAATTAAATGAGAAAGCTTTGAAGGTCAGACATGAAAATTGTAAGCAGTTATAACCAAAATTTGAGCTTACCTAGATAAATAGAGCTGCAGTTAATGGATACAAATATATGTCAGATACAAACATTGCAAGCCATGGCATGATTTTGTTATCTCTGATAACAAAACTTGTGCTACAAATCTTCTATGTATTTCTGGATTAAATGCATCTTACTATATGCTGAATAGTTTATTAAGCATAAACTAATTCCACATCCTTGTACTTTGAGTCTTGGTTGTTTATTTCTTTGATAACTTGTTAAGCAAATCCAGTTAGTGTGTGCTTCTGTGAGATATGACAGTCATTTGAACCAGTTTATTCAGAAATAACTCTTTTGATTTAGATGTCTGCTTCTCCCTCCCTTCTGCAATAAAAAATGGTAATTTGTGATTTGAGGACCATTACTATGGGTTTGCAAATTCAATTATGATTATCAGATCCCCCCAGCTGTGGCAGAAGCATAATTTGGTGTTTACACTTTCTAAGGCAGTAATGTGAATCAGCATGAGGTATAAGCCCTGGAACGTCAGCATTTATAGAAGACATTGTTTATGGAAGGATTGGTCTGATGCTGGGATTTATTGACTACAGCAAAGAAACTTCCATCTTTTTTTGAATTTTGAATCAGATGGAGAGAGCTGAGAGGGAAGGGGGCTGGGAAATTGCGATATTGCTTTTGAGATTTCTCTTCCTATGTCAGATCTCAGTCACCTGGATTGAGTTAAGCAAATAATGAGTGTAGGGCAGCCCTGTGACCTTCTGTAGAAATGGCTACAGGGGAGGCAGTGTGCCCTATGGCAACTAGAAGTGTGCTTGACACAATGCCGCCAAGGCCTGGCCCCAAATCTGTATCAAGAAGGACCAGGCTGCATACATTGATAATGCCACTGGCGCTGACAGTTACAAAACTACACAAACATTAGAAAGGGTATGTGAAGTATGCTCAGGCAGCTTTCACTTTGCTGTGGGTAGCAGTGACCCATGTTCCTTGTTGATCCTCTTCTATGCTTACAGCTGTTATTTCCTATGTTTATGCAGGATACCTGTGCTGTATATAAAGTACCCTAACCTGCTCACAAAATTTATGGCTAGTGTACTCATACCTCTTGTGTTGTGCCAAGTGTTTGGTGTATCAATACGCTTGCTTACAGATATCTGGTATTATTGATGCTTCTTACAGATTTTCATCTGACTTTATCTCCCTTCTTTCTCGTCCGTTTAAGCTTGTGGTTACGTTTTCACTCACTTTTCCTTTTCTGGCTCTGTCATATGTAGTATTCATGATGTCCAGGAATCATTCTTCTCTCTCTGTACACATTTTCTGCATCTGACCCTTTTCCAGGAAGGAACCAACTTTCTATTATAAAACTTTGTTCTCCTGGTTGAAGAATTGTAATAGTAGCCAAAAGACAGCACATGTGTATGGTGTTTTGATTTATGCACTGTTGTATTCGGGATGGCACGTCATATTTCAGAGGCACTAGCAAATTTCTTATGAGACTTAACTGTTGGTGGAGTTGTAGACTTTATTCTTTCTTGCTAGCCTTATTTTAGCATATGCAGGCACATAATGTGACTAAATCATGTGTACCTCAATGCAAAAATTGGACAGTAATTGTTACACAAGGGTGGTTTGGGCAGGATATCACACCTTCCATAACAGTATATTAGAAGATAAGCAAAACTGTACAGAAGAAGATAAAGGCATTTTGAACTATAAAGAAAGAAATGGTAAGGTCCCTTTGACGTACCATGCTTTGTATATTAACAGGTGTATGTTTGGTTTTCATTAAAAACTTACTTGGTAAAAATATGATCTCTGGTAGAAATTCCCTGAATACGAGACTTGTGTTTATTAAAGCTGGAGGCTAGTTCCTTTAAATCTATGAAATTACTGTACCAAGCAGCTCTGAGAGTAAAATCAAGCCTTTTTAATTTATCTTGCATCAGTGTATGGAAGTTTTAGTAACATAGTCCAAACCTTTGGCTCATGTTGTTTCATGGGAAGTAGCTTATATAATTTTGGGTTTTGGTTTTTTTTTCGTTATTTTCTGTCATGATTTAGCCCCAGACCAGCCAATTTTGGCAACTGAAACCAAGCAGTTAGGCTTCCAATTCCTTACCCCTTCCCTAACCAGCAGGGAAAAAGGAAATGAGAGGAAAAGGCATGCAGGTTGAAAATTAAAGCTACAGCTTTAATGGAATAATAGTAATAATAATGGTGATGATGATGCAAATATATACAAATATATGAAATCTTACCCCCACTCCTGAATGACATCACCATAAATGCTGCACAAAGAGCACAGAATCACAGAATCACAGAATCACAGAATAACCAGGTTGGAAGAGACCCACCGGATCATCGAGTCCAACCGTTCCTATCAAACACTAAACCATATCCCTCAGCACCTCGTCCACCCGTGCCTTAAACACCTCCAGGGAAGGTGAGTCAACCACCACCCTGGGCAGCCTGTGCCAGTGCCCAGTGACCCTTTCTGTAAAGAATTTTTTCCTAACGTCCAGCCTAAACCTCCCCTGGCGGAGCTTGAGGCCATTCCCTCTTGTCCTGTCCCCTGTCACTTGGGAGAAGAGGCCAGCACCCTCCTCTCTACAACGTCCTTTCAGGTAGTTGTAGAGAGCAATGAGGTCACCCCTCAGCCTCCTCTTCTCCAGGCTAAACAACCCCAGCTCTAGCAGCCGCTCCTCATAAGGCCTGTTCTCCAGCCCCGTCACCAGCTTTGTTGCTCTTCTCTGGACTCGCTCCAGAGCATCAACATCCTTCTTGTGGTGAGGGGCCCAGAACTGAACACAGTATTCGAGGAGCGGTCTCACCAGTGCCGAGTACAGAGGGAGGATAACCTCCCTGGACCTGCTGGTCACACCGTTTCTGATCCAAGCCAAGATGCCATTGGCCTTCTTGGCCACCTGGGCACACTGCTGGCTCATGTTCAGTCGGCTGTCAACCAACACCCCCAGGTCCCTCTCCTCCAGGCAGCTTTCTAGACAGACTTCTCCTAGTCTGTAGCACTGCATAGGGTTGTTGTGCCCCAAGTGCAGGACCCGGCATTTGGCCTTGTTAAACCTCATGCCATTGGACTCAGCTCAGCAGTCCAGCCTGTCCAGATCCCTTTGCAGAGCTTCTCTACCCTCCAGCAGATCGACACTTCCACCCAGCTTAGTGTCGTCCGCAAACTTGCTAAGGGTGCACTCGATGCCTTCATCCAGGTCATTGATAAAGACATTGAACAGGGCTGGACCCAGCACTGAGCCCTGAGGAACACCACTTGTAACTGGCCTCCAGCTGGAGTCAACTCCATTTACCGCCACTCTCTGGGCCCGGCCATCCAACCAGTTTTCCACCCAGGAGAGTGTGCACCTGTCCAGTCCAGAGGCTGACAGTTTCTCCAGCAGAATGCTGGGAGAAACTGTGTCAAAGGCTTTACTGAAGTCCAGGAAGACCACATCCACAGCCTTCCCCTCATCCAGCAGCCGAGTCACTTTGTCATAGAAGGCGATCAGGTTAGTTTGGCAAGACCTGCCTTTTGTGAACCCATGTTGACTGGGCCTGATCACCCGCTTCTCTTGCATGTGCTTCATGATAGCACTCAAGCTGACACAAAGGAAAGGGTCCAAGGCTAGAAGGGTGTTGGGCTCAGGAAATGGATTTAGGAACACATGGATCTGGGATCAGGTGCAGAGAGACCAGGTCCTCGCTGAATGTCAGCTGTTGAAGAAGAGAGTGAGACGCTGGTTATCTCTTAGTTTTATACTGAGTATGACATGTATGGGACAGAGTATTCTGTTGGTCAGTTTGGCGTCACCTGTCCTGTCCGCCCCTCACTGCAGGCGTGACGTTTTTTTCACCTCTTAGACTTACAGCATCCACCAGCTTGAAGATGGCCTTGGTTACTGCAGGAATAGATGTAAGCAATGGACTTTCTGCATAACAGTGCCCCATGTTATCACTTCTACACAGAAACACTATCTGGAAACCATGCAGTTAGCTTTCAGAAAATGAAGTTACTTAGATGGGACTTAGCTGAAGTTAGAAACTGATTCTACTTTAGCTCAAACCACATTTTCTAAAAGAGATATTACCAAAATGACAATTTCCCAGTCAAAAAAGGTACTTAACCTCTAATGTACAGGCTTGTACAGAATCAAGAAAAATAAAATGTTTTTTTCAAAAGCTGCTTTTGATAACTCTTCTATTTGTCTAATTAGAATTTAATTTTTGTTATTCTCTTGATTAGATATAGTTGTATGAAGGTCTGCTATTTATCAGCTGTTGGAAACAACTGTCATTCCAAAATATTGTTTGGAAGATAAGATTACTTGAATTAATTAGACCTCTAGATGCATAACTTATATCTCACAATTTGCAATCTTTTCAGTTTCTTGGCAGTACGGAAGTAGACCAGCCCAAAGGCACGGAAGTTGTAAGAGATGCTGTTAGAAAGTTAAAGGTAAGAAAGCATTTGTAATGAAATATAAATGGAATGTATTCTTAACCTTCTTTCACAGACAATTCACTTTCTAAGTGCTTACTGGTAAATTAATGGATTCTAGTAGCAGTTACTTTTACTAATTTCATACTAGTTCCATATTGTGTCTGTATTATCAGATGTTCTGATGTTCATGTATTTAGTTGTCTCCTAGGTTACTCAGTTCTTGGTAGTAAAGTTTACGTACTTGAATATGTAATGCTTGCTCTTTGGAAAATTTAGGGTACTCATTGGTGGGAAGCTGCTGCTGACAGAGAACAGGAGTAAGAATGTCAAAACAGTCTGTACGTGGGCTATGATAGCTCTGTGGATACTGGCTGGCCTTGACTGCTTTTCATCTAAAGCTTGCATCTGATCCACGTTACACTGGAGGTGAAGTGATGTGAAACATCCTTCATCCTCCAGCTATGATAAGTAATAATATATCTGGAAGTAGAGCTGTATTGAGAGAATAGAGTTCATAGAATCATAGAATCGCCAGGTTGGAAAAGACCCACCGGATCATCGAGTCCAACCATTCCTATCAATCACTAAACCACGCCCCTCAGCACCTCGTCCACTCATCCTTTCAACACCAGCCCAATGACCCTTTCCATGAAAATTTTTTTCCTAATATTCAGCCTGAACCTCCCCTGGCGGAACTTGAGGCCATTCTCTCTTATCCTGTCCCCTGTCACTTGGGAGAAGAGGCCAGCACCCTCCTCTCTACAACCTCCTTTCAGGTCGTTATAGAGAGCAATAAGGCCTCCCCTCAGCCTCCTCTTCTCCAGGCTAAACAACCCCAGCTCTCTCAGCCGTTCCTCACAAGACTTGTTCTCCAAGCCCCTCACCAGCTTTGTTGCTCTTCTCTGGACTCGCTCCAGAGCCTCAACATCCTTCTTGTGGTGAGGGGCCCAGAACTGAACACAGGATTCAAGGAGCAGTCTCAGCAGTGCCGAGTACAGAGGCAGAATAACCTCCCTGGACCTGCTGGCCACGCCAGTTCTGATACAAGCCAAGATGCCACTGGCCTTCTTGGCCACTTGGGCACGCTGCTGGCTCATGTTCAGCTGACTGTCAGTCAATACCCCCAGGTCTTTCTCCTCCAGGCAGTTCTCCAGCCAGACTTCTCGTAGTCTGTAGCACTGCATAGGTTTGTTGTGCCCCAAGTGCAGGACCCAGCATTTGGCCTCATGCCGTTGGTCTCAGCCCAGTGGTCCAACCTGTTCAGATCCCTTTGCAGAGCCTCCCTACCCTCCATCAGATCGACACTTCCACCCAGCTTAGTATCGTCTGCAAACTTGCTAAGGGTGCACTCAATGCCTTCATCCAGGTCATTGATAAAGACATTGAACAGGGCTGGACCCAGCACTGAGCCCTGAGGAACACCACTTGTAACTGGCCTCCAGCTGGAATCAACTCCATTTACCGCCACTCTCTGGGCCCGGCCATCCAACCAGTTTTCCACCCAGGAGAGTGTGCACCTGTCCAGTCCAGAGGCTGACAGTTTCTCCAGCAGAATGCTGGGAGAAACTGTGTCAAAGGCTTTACTGAAGTCCAGGAACACCACATCCACAGCCTTTCCCTCATCCAGTCGGTGGGTCACTTCGTCATAGAAGGCGATCAGGTTAGTCTGGCAAGACCTGCCTTTTGTGAACCCGTGTTGACTGTGCCTGATCACCCGCTTCTCTTGCATGTGTGTCACGATAGCACTCCAGATCACCTGTTCCATGACTTTCCCTGGCACTGAGGTCAGACTGACAGGCCTGTAGTTTCCTGGGTCCTCCCTGCGACCCTTGTTGTAGATGGGCACAACATCAGCCAGCCTCCAGTCCAGTGGAACTTCCCCAGTCAACCAGGACTGCTGGAAGATGGTGGAAAGGGGTTTGGCCAGCACATCCGCCAGCTCCCTCAATAGTCTTGGGTGGATTCCATGTGGCCCCATAGACTTGTGGGTGTCTATCTGGACAAGCAAGTCTCTAACCGCCTCCTATTGGATCATGGGAGCCTCCTTCTGCTCCTCTAACTCCTGTGTGTGTACACAGGGGGAACAACTTTCCTTACTGTTAAAGAAGGCATTAAGTACCTCAGCCATTTCCGCATCCCCTGTCACTGTTGTTCCTTCTGCATCCAATAGGGACTGTATATTCTCCCTAGTCCTCCTTTTATTGTTAATATATTTATAGAAAATTTTTTTTCACAGACTTTGCCAATCTGATTTCTAGTTGGGCCTTAGCCCTCCTGATTTTTTCTCTGCATGATCTCACTTCCCTCCTGTAGTCCACCCAAGATGCCTGTCCCTTCTTCCAAAGCTCATAGACATTCCTTTTCTTTTTGATGTCTCTCAGGATCTCCCTACTCAATCAAGCTGTATTTTTCCCCTGCCGTCTCTTTTCCCATAACATGGGGATGGCTTTCTCTGCTAAACACACCAAGCTAAACACACGAAGCCCGTTTGTGACAAGGAGCATTACTACCTTGTCCCCCAGGTCTTCATGTTTTGTTGGAAAAGATCTTTGTGCACAAACACAGGCATGTACAATCTCTTCTTGATTGTGTTTGGGCACTGAGGGATACAGTAGAGAATTAGAAAGTATCCTGGTGAAATGGCTTGTTGAGGATTGCTGGCTGGTAACATGGCTTTGACTTGACTGTGTGAGTAACAGCAAATACACTTCAAATGCTAGGAGTTGGGGGAGGGAATGCTGATTTGAATTGTCTGCAGTGGAATTGCACTGTTTCATGCTTAGCTGCCTAGAGGTATAGGAGCATTAGTTTATTTAAATGTAAAAGTTGTTCTGCCAACTCCTGTATTTGCATAATTTTTGCAAGGGTTTTGTTATTCATTTAAACAGGAGTTCCTCAGAAATGGACAGAAAATTTTGGAATGAATGTTGAAAAATTTGATTCTGTGTTATCATAACAGTAAAAAAGGAAGAAAGAAGGCTTGAAACACTATTCAGTGTATTCAGTGTTCTCTGTTCAGTATTCCAACCAGTGGAAAAGAAATACATGGTTTTGTGTGCATGTCATACAGTTATAGCTAGTACTGGAGTGAAGCCTGTTATGCTGAATGTTTTGTGTTTATAGAATTCCCTTACCCTGAACAAGGTTAATTCTATGCAGAAATCTGTTGGGATAATATCCTGCTGTGGGAGGAATTTTGGTTTGTTACCTAGAAGTAGTTTGCTCTTAAAGCACATCTATAAAGGATTTCAAATAACTGTTCTCCAAAGTGTAGGAAGAGCCAGAACTATTTTCCTTTCCTTGGAAGAAACATTTGTCAACCTAACATTAAAATTTCAAAGTAGAAATTACTTATGTATTCTTGTGGTGCCATCGGAGTATATAGACACCTGTTCTAACTTTTTATGTGTGTTCCCTAAATAAATTGCCTTGGATATGTTTGTCTGAATTGTTGCTTGCAGAATTACACTGTTTTCTTCAAGGTTGGAAGTTCAGAGCTTAAGTGTCATGTATTACACAGAATCTTGTATAATCACAAGTTTATTAGAAAAATCTTAATTAAAGACAACTTTTGGGAAGACTTGGAAAAGTCTTGAAACAGAATTCAGAGAGCAATAATGAGGCTTTAGGTTTGAAACAATCCTCAATTAACTGAATACTCATTTCAACTGATTTATGTTCTGCATCTGAATTCTTTGAAGAGAAGCCTTGAGGTACTGGATTAATTAACATATAGAATAATAGAATAGTTTGAATTGGAAGGGACCTTAAAGATCATCCAGTTCCATCCGCCCACCCATGGGCAGGGACACATTCCACTAGATCAGGCTGCCCAGGGACCCATTCAACTTGGCCTTGAACACCTCCAGGGATGAGGCATCCACAACTTCCCTGGACAACCTGTGCCAATGCCTCACCAGTCTCATGGTGAAGCAATTCTTCATTATGTCTAGTATAAGTCTGCCCCTTTCCAGTTTATGCCCATTGCCCCTAGTCCTATCGCTACAAACCCTTGTAAACAGTCCCTCCACAGCTTTCTTGTAGTCCCCTTTCAGGTACTGGAAGGTTGCTATAAGATCTCCTTTGAGCCTTCTCTTCTTCAGGCTGAACAACCCAAATCTCTCAGCCTGTCCTCGTATGGGAGGTGCTCTGGCCCTCTGATCATTTTTACAGCCCTCCTCTGGACTGGTTCCAACAGTTCCCTATCCTTCTTATGTTGAGGATTCCAGAACTGGACACAGTACTCCAGATGAGGTCTTACAAGAGAGGAATAGAGGGCCAGAATCACCTCCCTCGACCTGCTGGCCACACTTCTTTTGATGCAACTGGGATACGGTTGGCCTTCTGGGCTGTGAGCGCACATTGCTGGCTCATGTTGAGCTTCTTCTAGACCAGCACCCTTCTCTGCAGGGTAGCTCTCAATCACATCATTCCCCATCCTGTATTGAAATCGGGGATTACCCCAGTGCAGGTGCAGGGCCTTGAACCTGGCCTTGTTGAACCTCATGAGGTTCTCACAGGTCCACTTCTCCAGCCTGTGCTGGTCCCTCTGGATGACATCCCATCCTTCCAGTGTGGCAATTGTACACTCAGCTTCTTGTCATCTGCAAACTTGCTGAGGGTGCACTGGATCTTGCTGTCAGTATTATTGATGAAGATGTTAAACAGCACTGGTCCCACTACAGACCCCTGAGGGACACCACTTGTCACAGATCTCCATCTGGACTTAAAGCCATTGACCACTACTCTCTGAATATGACCATCCAACCAGTTTCTTATCCACCAAACTGTCCACCCATCAAATCCATATCTCTCCAAAAGAAAGTCTGCTTTCACGAAATCTAGGGTCCTGACTATACTCATTGCCTGTCCCATATCCCTCTGGACCTTGAACTCCACCGTTGTGTAATCACTGCAGCCCAGGATGCCTCCAATCCTAATGTCACTGGTGAGTTCACTTGTATTAGTGACCATAAGGTCAACATCTCTAGCTTGGTTTTGGAAAACAGTAATAAAAAATTTTAAAGCAATGAAAATAGCTTGAAGTAATATTGAAAGAAAACATATACTGGGTTTGAATTGGGAGAGTTTTTTAAAAGATGTTTAGCTTGTGATGCTGTATATGTTATTATATGAATTTTATTTTAATTACAAAGTTTTTAATTGTAGTTGTAATGCAAATTAATAGCTAGCAGAAAAACAGGTGACTTCCTTAATATTTGCTATTTTTGTAACTGCCATGCGTTGCACTGATCACCTTTCCAAGTCATGTGCTTGCAGTGATAATATAGACCATGTAGTACTGTCACTGTAAACTATTTGTCTTAAGCCATCACGTCATTAAACTGTCCCAGAATACACATTTGATATACAGCTCTTTATTTCTTTCAGTTAAAAGCTATTACCTCTTACAGCAGAAAGACTGTTCCATTGGTCAGACGTAGATTTGTGCAAAGCTGTAGCGTGCCGTTCCATAAATTTACTTTTTCCAGCAGGTGGAGCTGATGTTCCATAGTAAAGTAGAATAACTTGGACTAATTTTTAATTGACGCTTCATTATATTTGTTTTATCACAAATACCACTACTGCATTTTCTAAACATTTGCTAATTTTGATGGACCAATTGCAATTTGAATATATATTTTTTTCAAGTATCTGCTTTTATCTAGTTGAAATTTTCCCTCATGTCTTCAACTTTCTCGGAGCTGTACTGCAGGAGAAGGAAGAAAGTTAGGCACTAATGCTTAAATGCGTGTATAAGGTGAAATGTTCTCATAATTTATTACAAACAATTTTTTCCTTCTAGTCAAACTAATTTCTGGAATGGAATAAATATGAAGGAAAAAGATTTTGCATCAGAAAACATCTGCATTATTCAAATATGTAAATGTTGTCAAACTGCACTTTATAAAATAAAGTGACATGATTACTTCCTTTGGTTAATGAAGGATGTGATTTCTAAATCAGACTGTAGGCATTATTTGGTCCTTCTCAAAAAATGCTTGAGGGATTGCCAGGGGCAAGAACGGGGGGAAAGATCAGATGGAAAGTGCAGTGTAACCATACCACTAGTAAGAAAACAGCATGGAGGGGCCTTAGGGAGAAATCAGAAGTAAACGCCTGAGTTTTGGGCTGTCCTTTTGTACTCTTCAAAGGAATGTTTTTATGGGGACGAAACTTAAGGCTGGTCTCTTACCCAACTTCCAACTCTGTCTCTTTTTCTCCTCCTTTTTCCTTCTGTAAGTGGAGATGACCAGAGATAGGTTAAGTAAAGATAATCACTTTGAAGCCACTTGAAATAGTCTGCATTGGCTCTCTGACCTGAAAGGACAGCAACATGAAGAGTGCTCTTTCACATACCTCCACATGTTATGATGGTGTCCTGCTGCTGCTGTTAGTGGACCATATTAGTAGACATTGTTCTGAGCTTGCTTTCGTGTTAAAGTAGAGTTTCACTTGTTGTTGAAAGGAGAGAGGAGGGTGGAGTATAGAAGATCTTTTAATATTGGGATAAAGAGGTTTTCAATCAAGCCTTACAACCATGACTGCTCTCTTTGAAGTACTGGAGAGAGCAGGACATGTAGTTTGGGGCCAGCCAAGGATAGCCTAAACAGATGAGAAGAGTTGGGGATGAGAATACCTGTTTACAGCACCCCCCACCCCACCCCCGCCCAGCTTAAACAACTAGGTGGCCCTCAAACATCTTTTAAAGTGTCCAAATGAAGTGCAGTGTCTGATACCTCACTGGAAGCCTGCATAAAGCAGTTGAACCTCTATTCCCAATAGATTAGCACCCAAATTACAGAAATGTCTTACCTATGAGGTTTTGAGGATATTTAATAAACTCTTGAATTGCACAGTGAGGTGTAAATATTAAATAAAAGCACGTGCTTTTGATTTGCATGCCTTAAATTAATTTTGATATAATTTGTTTTAACCATTATTTCTTTAACTAAAGCTTCTGGCTGTTCTTAAAACACAATTTTTTTTCATCATTTTAATTTTGCTGATTAATACTCTGATTGCAGTTTGCTAAGACTTGATGCATAAGTATTTAAAATGTAATTTTAGTAAGAGTGTCAAAGATTACAGTTATCCCTGCTACTGTAATAAAAGACATGGAAAATGTTTTTCTTTATTTTTAAATCTGTATTAAACCATAGAAAATAGATTTATTTGTATCTGTTACTTTCCCTGTATGATTCAGAGAAAATACAGTGTTAATTCCAAAGCAGTTAAATAAAGGCTATTTCTTTTATTGTTATTGGTACAACTCTGAGCTGCTTATATTGTTAGTGATCCAAATCTGGGTGTCTTGCCTGTGAACAATATATGTATAAACTAACAGCTTAAGAATTTGGCCCATCTTGTTTCTTCCCAAGCCATGCTGTGATTCATTTTAATTTTATATCACTGTCCATTTTGATGCCATTGGAAGGCTATGGATATTTACCCACTTAAATTATCTTGTTACTGTGTGAGCCACAAATATTACTTTGTTTCAAATGTGTGCTGAAAGGAGAAAATAATATTTGTAAGTATCCCATGTCTAGAGGTCTCTCAGGGTCCTGTTTAGGTAGAAGGAATGTGTAGAAATAATAGGAAGAAAAAAAAAAACCATGAAAACCAAATTGGCCAATATCTGACTAAGTGTTAGGATCTCCTGTTTGAAACCTGCACAAGTTTGAGAGGTGACTGAACTTGGCTTTTTGGAGGTCAAGCAGGAGAGAAATTACTGATTAATATCTGTACATTATCTGTTTTTACACAGAAAAGGGAGTGGGCAGGAAAATCATCAAGCAAGTAACCGCACCAGATTTTCTGAACTTATCTAAGTGTACTTTTCAGTCACTGTATCTCAGTAAACCTTTGATTAAACCTTTGATTAAAAAGCTTGTTTGTCTGTATTGAAAAGATTCTTTCACCATTAGCTTGGTTTTGGTTTGATGGAGTTTCTTATAAAGTGGGTTTCCAGTCCTCTGCTAACTTTTATAAATGCCTTGTGATCTTTCTCCATTTTGTTGACATCCTTCTGCATTCAAACCCTCAGAATATAAAATTTGACTAGTTTCTCATGAGCAGTTGATGCAGTGCAGCCGTTGTTTTCTTCTTAATGGTCTTTTTGAAATATCCAAGGACCGCATTAATCTTCCCAACTGTAGTTCCATGAGAAAGTCCATGGTTACCGGAAGGCCTATCATGACATCAAGATATTCTTAATTCCATCTTCACAGGGTAGTTGCCAAAGAAAGGAAATTTGTTCCGAAATGTATGATTTGCAAAGTTAGGATTAGAGCAGAGGTGATTTGTTTGCATTCAGGCAATCTTTGGTGTTTGGTTTGTTGAAGCATTCTCTGTGTTATTTGCCCCTCTATCAACCTTTGTGATCTGCAGACCTCCCCTGCAATGATTTTAGATTTCTAAGCATTAGTTACTTTTCTCCCCCTTTTTTTCTCTTATTTTTTCTGCCTGCAGATTTTATCAGTAATTATTTTCCTCCGGGTCATCATTCTATAATGTCATGCTTAAGAAATAAACCCTGCTGGAATGCATTAGAAGCATATCTTCCTAATGACAATTTCCTGTTTATAACTGCATCTGGAGACTAATGTAACTAACTTAACTAATACTTTCTTTGTATTGCTTCATTTCCTAAATATAATGGCATTGAAAACTAAGTGAAATGCTTCTGTTTTGACAAACTGCATTTTTTGTGAAATCCATATTGATCTTCGCTAATTTCATCTCACTTGAATTCTTTAGTTCTTGAACTTGATTTATGCCTTTTGAGAGTAGAGACATGGTAGGGTCATTTTGTTTACCCTTTTTTTAGTACTGGCACAGAATTATCTTCTAGAACTTCCTCAGTGTTGTAAGACTTCTCAACCACTTGGAGCAAGCTTTGGCCAGCTGTTCTAAAACTTGTGCGAGTTATTCAGATGTACTTATTTTAAAACGTTTTCATGTTGTAGCTGTTGTTTGGGACTCTGGGGTGATTACAGTTGGAAAACCAAACATTTCATCATCATTTGCAACACACTCTATCTTTAATCAGTAAAATCAAATATTATTTATGCCTCCTGTTCATTACTGCACAGAAATACTTGTGTATGTCTTGGGTAAAAATGGACATTTCCAGAAAGCTGTGGTTTGCTCAGGTTCAAGGCTGTTCTAAGTCAAGATGTGCCCCAGCGTAAGTATGTTTCTGTGCACTGTGAATTACATTGGAAATTGACATGCTCAAACTGTCCAAGTGGTGTGTGGTATTTATGGTCATTCCACCTGTAGCACAGTGAGCCAAGCGCAGAGCCCTGTTGTGCAATGAAAAGGGACCACACATGTCCTCAAAGTTTTATCCAATTAAAGGACATAAATTACAAATCAGAATGGAAAGCTGAGAGTCTGGGGATGTAGAGTAAATGTGTGAAAATTATCTTAAAGGTCATTGTGCTAACAAAACATTAATTAGCCTCTCATTTTCCTATTTTTTAAATCAGAGACTTAAGAATCAGACAGGATAAGTTGGTAGTGTAACATTTAAGTCACATGGGGGTGCTAATTAGTGATTTTTATTAAATATAAAATATATTTTTCCTGTAGCAGATTTTAATTGCACTAGAAAGTCAAGAAATGTTATTGGCTAAAATTCCTGTAAACCAGTGATTAGGGGAATTTAATTTTGTTTTCCATAAAATGATGTTTTTAAGAATAAAAAGGTTCATCATTAATTATGCTCTGGAGTGTGTCCAGAGAAGAGCAACAAAGCTGGTGAGGGGGCTGGAGAGCAGGTCTTACGAGGAGTGGCTGAGAGAGCTGGGTTTGTTTAGCCTGGAGAAGAGGAGGCTGAGGAGAGACCTTATTGCTCTCTACAACTACCTGAAAGGAGGTTGTAGAGAGGAGGGAACTGGCCTCTTCTCCCAAGTGACAGGGGACAGGACAAGAGAGAATGGCCTCAAGCTCCGCCAGGGGAAGTTCAGGCTTGACATAAGGAAAAAATTTTTCACAGAAAGGGTCATTGGTCACTGGCACAGGCTGCCCAGGGAGGTGGTTGAGTCACCTTCCCTGGAGGTGTTTAAGGGATGGGTGGATGAGGTGCAGAGGGGCATGGTTTAATGATTGATAGGAATGGTTGGACTCAATGATCCAGTGGGTCCTTTCCAACCTCGTGATTCTATAATTCTATGATTATATTTTAAAATAAAAATATTGAGTCATTAATCTGTATTAAAAGTATACTCTAAATATGTGAGAAATGGGCTTAAAGATAAATAGGAGGACAGGAAAAGGACATGTATATTGCAAGATCTATGTCCATGATACTGAAGAGAGGCAGAACTAGAAGTTGTCTTCAATTTACTTGACTTCTGACTAGCTGGTTTTCACCAGTAAGTCATCATGTACAAACCTTCATAAAATATTTTGCCAATGACTGTTGCAATGTAAAATAGGTATTTAGATGTAAGAGTTGGTTTTGAAAATGTCACAGAGTGGGTTAGGTGGGATATTTTTGTTTGGTTTTGATTTTTTGTTTAGTTTTTTTACTAACTTGTGCAGTGTGTGATCCGTATCAGCTAAAATGATACATAATCAGTAATAAACTGGATAGATGATGTTACTTTATGAAGGTAATAAGGGGTTTAGGTGTTTGTGGAGGAGGTTTCAGTTGACTATAGCCAAGTACTTCACAATCACAAGGTAATTGAGGCTTCTGTCTTGCAGGTCTAACCCTTCTTAAAATAGGTTAGCAGCCTTATTGTCATCCTAGACTCTTTATGCCACTGAAAGTCATTTTCCTCACTGACTTTTTATATAGCTTATTTGTACTGATGGTGAATTGTCCATTTAGCTATGCTTGAGTGGGAGAAAGCTTGAGGACAATATGTTTTAACGTATAGCTGTGAAGCAGAGACTCTGTAACTCCTCTGGCCTTCATTGAGTAATCATACTTATTTATGCATTTGAAAATACCATTCCAGGCAGTCAAAGAGTTGACAGAAAAAGAGCTGGTAATAAGGCAAAATACAGACCAATTCCAAATCTATGCTAAGATAGTTACCCAAATTCATGACATTTCTGAGCAGCCATGCATTAGCAAATTGTAGGTACTCTGCTTTTTTTATATGCAGTGATCATGACAGAAAGAAAAGTAAGATCTAGCAGCTAGAAAAAGAGATGTTAAAGGATGGAAAATGTATTGAATATGACATATTATCTGACCCAATCATAAAATTTTGTCTAGCCATCATCTTGTGAACTATTAGCAAATAAAACCTGAGAATATGATAGAAGAGATCAAGTATTTCTTAAGTGTTGACAGCTGTAGTGCTTTGACACTGAATCTCTTTAAAAGAACTGATTTCCTTAAAGGAGCATTTGGGAAGTACCCTCCATGTGTGTCTACAAATTTAGTGCAGAATAGCAGGATGTGGAAAACATAATGATATTCACTGTTCGACAGTTGGCACACTGTCACAAAGTGTTCCTTTTTCTACTGTTCTAAAAATCTTATGAAAAAAACTTCAGTGTATAAATAGCAGATAGAAGTTTCAAGAGAACCAGCTAAGTGATTTTGATTTATTATTTTTTCTTGATTTAGAGGAATATTCTAGAGTATGCAACCGCAGATAGAAGGTGTTGAGAAGAAATGAGAAGTAATGAAAAAAAAAATCTTACTATTAATGTGATTGCTGTTGCATTTTTCATTTTATAGTTTGCCAGACATATCAAGAAATCTGAAGGCCAGAAGACACCCAAAGTTGAATTACAAATCTCAATCTATGGTGTGAAAATTCTAGACCCAAAAACAAAGGTGAGACACTTATAGATTTATGGTGCTAAATTAGTAATTAAATATTGTTTTAACAGTTTTTACTGCTTCTTATTTGAAAAACATATTACAATGAAATCCATTCTGTTGGTGGACAACCTCTTCTAAAATATCATTTCTTGTTGCAATAAGACTAACATATGCCCACGAATCATAGAATCATAGATTAGTTTGGGTTGGAAGGGACCTTAAAGATTGTGTAGCTCCAAGCCCCCTGCAATGTGCAGGGACACATCCCACAGATTCGTGATACTCCAAAATATAGACTGAAGCCAATATGGGATTTAATTTTTTTAATCCTTTCACACTTTAAACTCTGCGGAATTTGAAAACACTGTGATAAATAAATGTTAACACCACATGTGATAAACTCCTTTCCTAATGGTCACCTTGTGTGGCTTCCCACATGTAGATGTTTGCAGTTGAATGAGGAGACACTCTGTAGTGACTGATTCTTCATGCTTCTGCTTTGGAAATACAACTTTCTTCCCTTAATATGTTGATTTTTCCCCCCCTCCTTTTCTAGTGGTTTTAATTACTTTTTATTGTATCTCTCTCCCTAGAACACTTACGTTTCTCAGGTGTGTCACCCGTTTCTCTGTAAACTTCACAGAGCAGGCTATAAGTCCTACTGTCCATCTGGCACAGCATGACAATTCTTGTGTTTCAGCAGTTATGTCCATTGAGTTACCCCATGGATAGGTTTTATGTTCCTATGTTTGCTCTGGTGTTTTTGAAAGGGTTACATAAAAAGCAAAACATCCTCCTCACAGACTTCAAAGAGGAATAATGAGATAAATACAATCAAGCTAAACAGTATTCAATAGTCAGCAAGTGTTAACATCTGAGTGTTGTTAAATCTTTTATACATATGTTGAATGTTGTATTTGAATGAACTGTTTGTTACTGCTTCATAATTCTGGAGTAATTGCTACCATACAGACAGTGACATTGCCTCTTGAGAAGAAGTAGCTTTAGTTCAAGGCTATATCTGCTTGTATTCCATGTGTGCTTCAGACTCTTGATACAACCACAGTTCAACAGTTCATAAGCAGAGAGGCAAGAAATATCCATGTCAACTTTAATTGCAGATTTTGCACCTTCCTTGTGTAAGGACACTCTAATCTCTTAGCAGTTTTGTTATTAGAACTCAAATGGTAATTAGCTATGAGTATCTTTGTTTCTTAAAACTACGTGTAAATTTGAATGTTTGCCTTCCTTTTGCAGAATTTATAGATGATATAGATACTTAAATTCCATGTTACCATTGTTGATTAAAATAATATTTTCTGTGTGTTTTTGAAATAAATCACTTCAATATTGTTACACAGTAATATTGGTTTCTATTCATGTGATGACCATTAATTGTGGTGGGAGCAGAAGGCCTGCTCATGTGTCAGAACTTGATTTTGTACTTGTCAAAAAAGGATAATTATAGGGAAGTGATTCTGCCCTTGAATGATATAGTTATATGGATCTATAAACCTAAAAGAGCCAGAACAAGCATGTGCTACTGTATGTAAGTTTTAAAGAGCTAGAGGACAAAGAGAATAAATATGAGAGAAACTTGGGTACGTGGGACAAATAGGATGGCTGTAAAGATTGAGGAAGGAAACCAACTGGAGCAAGGGGAAAAGTTTGCCCATGCTGTAGATTTTTTTGATAAATAGTTGTGTGCAGAGAGGATGTGCCTTTGTTTATGAGGTTATAGCAGTCTGGGAACCCTGGTGCTGCACAGAATCTTTCTTTTTTTAATAGATAATAGTTCACATCTAAAATACATATTTTCCTTTAAAGCAAATACTGCTTTCCCATGTAATATGCCAAATAAAATAAAATAGCAAGCAGAGATTTGTTGAATAAAAACAATGAAAAAATTTTTGAGATAGTTTATTTCAGTCTTATTAAGCTCTTTCAGCTGAAAAGCATTGCCACTGTAACTTTTTAAATAGCTGGAACATGCTTTTTAATAGAAAGTGAAATGTAGTATTGAAAACATGCAAATCATGAAGTTTAAAAGCTGTTTATGTTGCATCTTAGGTAAGCGATTATTTAGATGTCTGTGCCCCTGTATTTGAATAGCAATGTCAACTGTATTTTCTGTATTTAAGTCATAAAGGTAAGGACTTACTTCAGTAAAACCATTTTAACAAACCCTGGGAGATTGTGAAATCTGAAGATGGTGTGCACCTGGAAAAAGAACTGAGTATTTTACATATAATTGGTCCCTAAATAAATTGCACAGGATCGCAAAGCAACAGTAAAGCAAATTTTCTTGAACAGAAATTACCGTCCAAATAAACACTTCCAGATAAACACTGTCCAGATAAATACTTCTTGCTCACATTTAGTAAAAATGGAAACATTTGTTTGGAGATGAGTTTGCTAGCTGCTGTAATACTTTAAGTCAATTTTTGAGTGTCTCATTTACAGCAAAAATTATCCAGAAATGTTACTGCAACTTGTCTGTTCTTATGTATGTGAGGAAATCCAGAGATGTACTTTGTGCATCATTTTCCTAAGCAAGTATAGTAATTTCTTGAAAATAATCTTTTTTTTTTTATTTGCAGGAAGTCCAGCACAACTGCCAGCTCCATAGGATATCATTTTGTGCTGATGATAAAACTGACAAAAGAATATTTACTTTCATATGCAAAGACTCAGAATCAAATAAGCATCTGTGTTATGTATTTGACAGTGAAAAGTGTGTAAGTAAGCAAGATGCTTTTCAAACGTTTAGGTGACTGTTACAGATTTTGATTGGTCTACTCTGAAATGAACCAGGAGTGGTTAATAAAGTCAGATAATATGCCTGCTAATTTGGGTCCCTTTGAGATAATCTTTCATGCCAATAGTAGTTTCTTGTAACTTAGATGCATTAACTGAAAAGACAGCCTATTTCTTCTTTGATATAAGGTGGTTTTCTGGGACAGTTCTTACTATACCGCTCGATGTCCTAGGCCAGGCATCTGCAATATTCTCAGAACAGACTGCATCCCACCAAGCTTGAAATGTTTGCACAGCTGTTTTGCAGAGGTTGTTGCAGCCCTGTGGCTGCAGTGCCCTCACAGGCTCTTCTGCTGATGTGTCTGCCTCAAGCCACTCTCCCTCAGATATTTTGATTTTAAACTTGTTTTTTTTTTTTAACCACACATTTCCCCCCTTCTCTGCCTGCTCCCCTGCCACATCTCTTGAGTTTGTTAGTACCAGATGCACTACCAAAGAATTTGTTGCAGCCACCATGAACATTCTGTCATGTCTGAGATAGAACAGGGCAACTGTTCAAAAATGTGCAATAGCAGAAAAAAAATAATACAGGAAATTAAGAAAATGGTGTCTAGCTGAAACGGGGTCATGTGCTTACCCTGGAAGAAAGTAATTATCAAAAAAAATACTGGAATCAACACTGAAAATGGAAATCTAGGATTTTTGTAATCTGGAGCCTTTTTTGGTTTTTTTTGGTTTTTTTTAATTCTGAAGTGGCTGAGATACTGCAGAAAATAAATATTAAGGATTTTTTTTCAAGAAAAAGATAGATATTCTTTTCTATTTCTATGCAGTTATCTAGCATGTGTTACTTCACAGTATTTCTGATTATTTTACTGTTCACATGCATTGCTCTAGTTCTTTTGGTAGATATTGCAGAATGGCAGTACACATTAGTTAATTTCTCTGCAAATTTATTTCCTGTGCCTCTTTTTCACACATATTTCAGACCAATGCACTAGTGTTGCTTCTTTCTAACCTGATATTTCACTTCCTGTACCTCTTTTCTCTGTTTCATTCCTTGTTTTGCACTTTCAGATTTCAAAGGTTGCCGCCTCAGTTCGTACTTTTCATCCATCCAAGAAGATAGGACTGCATACTCCCGGTGTCCTTTGCACTTTTCTGTTGCCAAAATAAGCAGTCATTTCCTAAAGCAGTCCTAGTTCATCTTTTTTGGTGTAATTCAGGCTATTTTGGTTAAAATAATTTCTCGTGATTTTTTTTTTCTTTTTAACTAAAGGTGTCTGTATGGGGTTTTTTTCACAGTAAAAAGATAGAGGGGTTACTCCCCCATTCCTGTCTTCACAAGACTCTGCATTTGGGTCTTCACAAAACCTCTGCTGAATGACTTTACTGTTGTACTGGTGGATGAAAGATTGGGAGCATAATATTCCATACCATTTTTGTGCATCTAGCCCTTTGTATTCTTAGAGGTAGTGAAGGGAGAATCTTCCACATTGAGCAGAATGCTCTACTTTCATGAGAAACAACCTATTTCAGGTTTTCATTTCAATGAAGAAGAGAAAGTTCTAGATTAGCTTTAGCTAGATTAATGTTTTTCCATTTTTTTGTTCCCCTGCCAAAGTGTTTAAAAACTTATTACTTACTGTGTTTGCTTTCTCTACTAAAGTTCTAAGGCAAATGACTTATCCATATGTTCACCTTTTATTAGTGCCTATTGTAAGTCGGCATTTTTTTCTGAAATGTTAGTGTGCTAAATAAACTTCTTGTATGCTTATTTTTTTTAATTAGAAATACATCTGTATATAAATACATATATCTACAGCACACTGATTAGGACTGTATAGAACTTATAAAAAGAAGTGTTGAAATCCAAATTTAAAAGCAGTTGGGGAAAAATACCCATTAACATGAAAATATCACTCCATTAAAACTCAAGCAATTTATTTAATGATTGAAAAGCCTGTATTTGCTTCAGAAATCATCAGCAAATGGCATACTGCAAAATCCTATCTGTAGTTACATAAATTAGAGGCATAATTTATACTAAAAATTAGCTAATTGTGTTCTGTCTATTCACTGTCCTTTTTTTATCCAAAGCTGCTTTCATTGCATTTTCTGTCGAAGTATTTTGCCTAAGCGTGTTTGCCGTGCTCCTTTATAGTGTTGAGTTTGTGATGGATGAAGCTAACCCTTTGAACATGATACATGGTGTAAACTATTTTGTGATCATCTGAAATAAAAGTAATCATATAAAGTATTCTGAATGTACTAATTTTAATCTTATGTTTTATGTAAAGGCGGAAGAGATAACTTTAACAATTGGTCAAGCATTTGACTTAGCTTACAGGAAGTTTCTGGAATCTGGAGGAAAAGATGTTGAAACAAGGAAACAAATTGCAGGTTTACAGAAAAGAGTAAGTTCTGACCTCTGTTTTCTAAAGAGACAAAAGAACATGCTACTTTATTTTCATTCTCTGCCTTCTATGACAGCATAATATATAGCATTATTCTCAGATTGCTAAAAATTGAAACCGATACTATAAAAAGAAAACTGAAAAAATACCTGATGACTGCGAAACTATTTTATGTTTTGCCTTCCTGTGAGGTCATTAAAGAGAAAAGCAATTTTGAATTATGGAAGATACCAAAATGTAGTATTTTTTTTTGTAATCAGATAACTAGTTAAACTTTGCTTCTAAATGACCAGAGTTTAGATAAAACTTACTGCCAATGGACACTGTTGCTGAAATTAATGAATATCCCAATGCCTATTGCAATAACCACTTGTTTTGTAGATTCAAGAATTAGAAACTGAAAACACAGAACTGAAAAATAAAGTTCACGATTTGGAAAACCAGTTAAGAATAACACAAGTACATGCACCACCAGTAAGTACATGAATGTAACTCTTATGTCCAGATTTACTCTAAATTTATGTTGTATTATGATATTTATTAACATCCGTGCTGTTTCCAATGATTATGGTTAACGTACAGTGATCATGTAACAAATCTGTTGAAGTAACGGTAAGATTGTGACAAGCCAACAAAAGTGCCTAATTGCAGTCTCTCAAATTGTGATTCTTTATTCCCCTTGTCATACCTATCAGTTGCTGTTTAAAGACAGTAAATACTATTTCTATTGGACATCTAACCATGCCAGCTAAGGACTAAGAGCCCTGTTCAGCATGTAAATGATCTGGTTTGACAATGCGACTTAGGATTTTTCTGGGAAATTTCTGTCACAAGCGTATTGTCACTTGCAACTAACATTTTCTAAATGACTTCTTAAAATTTTTGCTGCCTCAGAGGAGGCGTTAGGTCTCAGGAACTAACACTGAGTGGGTAGGTAAAATGGACAAGGGCAAGTTCCTCATCGTTAGAAAGTTCTAACACTTTCTCCAGATCCTATAGGCTATCATGACAAAAGTATTTTTAAATGACTGACTGACTGTTTCCTGTATCTAGGCAGAATCCCTGAAAATGCAGGGTGCATTGCAGACCAATCTTAATGACTCCTTACCTCTTACAGGCATATTCTAGCTGTACAGTATTAGGTAGCTGTGAAAATAAATTAAATTTCTTAATGTGCGCATAGCAAAATCTTAGAAAAATACGTACTGCTTATAAGCTGTGTGTTTTGGGCTGACTTGTTCCCACCCTGAATGTGCACCATTTCACTTGAAGTGGCTGTTTAGAATTTTGAACAATGTGAAAATCTGTTTATAATGGAGATGACAATTTCTCAGCAGTGTCTGTGCACTCCCTTGATATTGGTTAGATTTAGTGAAATCTAATTAGAGGAGAGAGCACCATAAATTGTAACTACTATGTAATCCCCACAGTGAAAACTGTAAAGTATGAATCTCTGCTCCCTCATGGAGCATTCACTGAAAGGTAATCAACTTTAATGCTAGATGTAAAGTCAATTTAGTCAGTTCCTTTGTCTTTTCTTTTCCTTTATTAGAATAGCAGCTGGTTTTGTTCTATTTATTAATATTATAACTAAATATATCATTGAATTCAACTAATGAGGCTTTAAAGTCACGTGTGATAGATGGGTGTCTCTTTCATTTAAATTAATGAAGAACTTGGTAATTGAATTAGCAACACAATTAAAACTATCAGCAATTACCCCAAAATATTTCCTGTGGTCTGTGTAGCACACGTTTATATTGATTTTTGTCGTTTACAACAGTGATACCTAATTCCTTATTAATGTAAGTTAAGATGTAAATTCACCAGCCTTTTGTATTCTCTCCCTAGGTGGTGTTCTATTGTTAATTACTAATGGTACAGTGCATATGTATATAGCTTAAACAACAAAATAATATAATACTTATTGATAATATTAAAATAATTAATGTTAATAAATCACTACCAGCTATTAGCTTTTGCATACAACTTTATTGCTTCAGTTGCTCCTTAATCTGTAAAATAACCACACAAACATTTCTTATTGCAAATTTTGTTGTTTCTTCGTGATTAGACCTTCAGTGAGAGCCATCTAACTGCCTGTTTAATATAGCATTATAAAAATGATTTGAATAAATATTGGAACAGGTTGCCCATAGAGGCTGGAGGTGTCTCTTATCTAGGTGTGTTCCTCATCAGCTTCGGCTAATGAGATACTGCTTTAAGCAGGAGTTTGGATTAAGCTACTTTCTCCTTATGTGGTTCTTTGATTAGTTATGCAGCCAATAATAAAAGAAACATTTTTTAAGAAATCTCAAATCTGGAAACAGCCATAACCACCAAACAATCAACTTTGATACTTTACCAGGAGACATCATTCTAGTGGACCTGATTTAAACTAAGTTGTGTACAGTGTAAATCAAAGCTCTTAAATGTGCTACTGCAAGAGTAAGTATGTGTAAGTGCAACAGTTAGGTTGAAGGCTTTTCAGTACAGGGAAGAGGCAGCATAGATATTTTTAAGACAGTTTGATGACTGTCTGGAATACCAGCAGATGTGTTTTGATGATACATGGCTGCTTTTCTACTATATGTAAAAAAGGAGGCAATTACAAAGAATTCTTTAGATATTTGGTTGCCTGTTATACTTCGCAATTAATTTTATATGCTTTTAATTCAAATCTGCTATCACTTCAAGAATGACTTTGCAAAGTTTCAACTTCTATTAGAAAAAAACAAAAGCAGCACAAAGAATATTTTCCTCTATTTCTACACGTTTTCTGTGGTGAAAAATAACATTTCATTTTTTAAAAGTTGTTCGAGATCTAATTTTTTATGCTAAATTTAAATTTAAGACATAAAAATACCATATTGTTAAATGTATCTGTACTACTGCTGCTCTATTTCTTGAAAATTAGCAATGAAAAATAACCGTTCTTCTTGTGATCATTTTATCAGAGTAACATTTTCAAATCTGCTGAGTATTTTGTTAAATACTGAAAAATAGCTTACATAAATGAAGCAGAATATCTAACATGGGGAATTATATCTCATCTGAGTCACTTCCTAAATGCCTTTGGTTAGACGGGGGAAAACTTGCTTCCTTGCAGATATTTTTCATGTTTCATGCCATGAACATAAACATCATTCTTGTGATTTAAAGCAGATTTATAGATCTATAGAGTATTTCACAGCTCTTATGTCCATGTTAATGGATTATAAGAGATGCCAGTGCCAATGCTAGAACTTTCTGAAGCTTTTTTAGATGTAATGAATAATTTGGCTTATTTATAATTAATTAATTTGATGCAGCTGTAATTCCTTATCTGTCTGTCCACTTTGCTGTCATTCTGTGTGCTGGGATCTAGGGAGGGATCATTTAATGATTGATGGAAAGTATAAGCACTTGATGCCTAATACAATAAAAATGCATGGAGCATTAGCTGGTATCACAGTAATTTGTAAAGAAATGTTTGGTTTCACAAGTCAACTATAGATGGCTAAAGTTGGGTTTTTTATTCTTAAATAATACCTTGGATTTCTTTATCTTACGCTTTCCATTTCCAGCTTGGTTGTTTGCACACTGTTTGTGCTTTCTCAACATTTGCCAGATGTGCTGAAATGGCTTTTCTGTCTTCCAGGTTGTTAACTGTGTTCTTCCTTTAGTGATTAATGCATGGTCAAAGAAGGACTTGGTAATCAGCAATTGTTTTCATGCTTCAGAAGCCAACACTAGCAACATGATTAAGCAAGTATATACTTAATGAAGCAGAAGATGTTGCAAGGGCCTATGATGACAAGTCACAGAACATGACAAATGTGAACACTGAAATCATGTTGTGTGCTACATCCTCTCCTTCAATCCCCATCTGTATGGAGTGGGGACCGCAAGCTATGTGGTCTAAGCAGGCATAATTTCAGGCTGACATTGGGCATGCCTTTTCCTTCTCCATGAAGGAAGACTTGAGGTTTTAGGTACATGTTGCACCTGTAGTGCTGTTGCAGACACCAAGTGATGGCACTGTCGTACTTCATTTGTTAAAATTCGAGTGTCTTCCACACTTGTCAGTAATTGAGAAACCATGGTATCATTTGTACGCAGTGTTGATCTGTCATTTCTTTACTTCTGCTTCTTTCTTCCAAAGTTGATCGGTTTTGGTGTCTTTAATTATTCTAGACACATTAGTCTTCTTATTAATTTTTAATGAGAAGGAATAGATAGAAAATACCTACAGAACTTTGAAGTTCAGTACTTTTTTAAATTGTTTCACTGACCCTTTACACTGTTTTTTTTAACAAAAAGAAGCTGTTTCTGCTTTTCCTGAGAGTGAAGCTAAAGCTTAGGTTTTCTGATTCTCAGATCACTGTCAAATAAACAGAACCAGATTGCATCTCCTGTTTTCACTTCAGTATGAAAAAGACAACAGTCTGAGAGCATCTTTAAACTACAGATGAATAACTTAATATGCAGAGAGGATTCAAAGTTTGCTCCATTTCACATTAAAAAAAAAAATCTGCTGTCAGCATGCTGCAGTTCTAATCAGATACCTCCAGATGATCATTTAAAATACACTTTTCTGACTTCTTGTCATTTAAAATGGGTTTGGTAACTAAGTATGCAGACGTATTTGAAGCCATTTGCTGGAATTCATACTCAAGATAAAATGTAGTACTATAAAGACTTTAAATTGAGATCATCTTTTACTTCCAAAATGTTTTAAAAGTATTGTTTGTGGAGTTTATTAAAGATGGTACTTCATACACATGACACTCAACAACAAAATAAGTATACCAGTCTGGGCTCTGTATGTGACTTCAGCGACAGATTTATTTCTCTAGAAGTCATATATTCAGGTATTGGGTAATTGGGTAATTGGGTATATTCAGGTTCTTGGGTAATTATGTAGAATACTTGATGTGCAAAACATAGTGCTAAAGCATCTTAATTTGTTGTTCACTGACATCAAAATGTGTACAATGAATATCACACATGGTGACATCTAAAATCCATCATTGGATTGGACTAAGAGAAGAAAATGCAAGTGGTGGATTGTAAACTGAAGCTTCATTTTAAGCACAGAATTAAAAATATTTTCATGATTGATAACTTCACATGTTTGAGAATATTTTTCCAGCTGAAACATCCATTACTAATTGTTTCAATTGCATTCTTTCTTCATGTAATAATAATCTATTAGAGTATTAGGTTATTTATTGTGAGCTTTCAATTGCTTTACTTAACAAAAATCCACTCACATGTGCAAATTGAAAATAATAATAAAAATAAATTAGAGGGGACTTTTCTCTCTCCACTTCATAATTGGTGCAAGTTATAGGCTTATTTGGGAACTACAAAGGGAAATCTATCTAAAACTGCTTTCCTGATTTTTCTGGCTTGTGTTGTTATTTTTTTGCAGACCTAATAAGGGTTTATTTGAGGACTTATTATCAAATAATACTAGCGGACTGAAATGGGTGCAGACTGTATGCATGAATAATGCAGTTACGTGCTGTCATGGTTTAACCTAGCAGCCAGCAACAAGGAACCACGTGGAGCACTTGCATACACTTCATGTTTTGTAATGTGTAAGCAGCTGCAAAGCATTGACTGCTGTTGATTTCTGCTTTTGAGGGTTACATTTGCTGTCAAAATTGTCTTGTTTCTTGTTTATTAGTGTCAATATGGAAATCTTTCTGTGGCTGTTCTAAAGCTAGCCAAATGGCAAAACCAATATCAGCTTAATTTAGGTGCTTTATCTGTCAGTTTGTAAACTGTCTGGGAAAGAAAATTTCTTTCTGAACCTATAAAAGAAGCTATTAAAAGCAGTGAGATGTTGGAAATGAAAAAAGAACCAACCCAACAACTTTGTTCTATAATCAAATTTTTTCGCATAAAGTATATTATAAATGTTGAACATGAAATTATCAATTTTCTGCACACTTCTTATCTTAAGAGAATTGCAATAGTTTTTTTCTACTTTTGATGGTTTTATGTAAACTAGTCTTGGTAAGACTTTAAAACGTTAGTCTGTAAAATATCTGTATTCGCCAGTGCAGAAGTGTTACGCAATAGAGACTGCTGCCTTTTTTTCTTGTTTCTTAAATGAATCTGTCAAAGACATTTTATACTGAGCCAGGAGTTTCCTTGGAGTAATTTTCCTTTATAGCTGTGGTTACATGTGCCATGGGAAATGTTGGCATGGGGTGTTTCTTTTGTTTCTCATACCCTTGCATGTACAGCTAAAGTTTCCATTACTTTTATATCTGTGCTGTTTACTTTTCATCTGTTTTAGTGGTTTGGCAATGCATTAGTCACTGGTCTTTTTTGCATTTGGTCTTGATTATATGAGGACAATCTGATTTTCATTTGCTGTTTGTTTATGATTACACTGCTCAAGTTTTATCTCAGTAAGACTTTGGATGCTACTCCTATGCATAAGTGCAATCTCCAAAAACCGATGCATCCTTGGCAGCACTGTTTCACATGACATCTTTTGTTACTGTTTATACTGTCAGCGTTGCTCAGAGCAGCCTTGGTTAGCTGTACACACAGCCTTCATGTGATGTGTACTGTTAGGTACAGTTAGCACCCTCAGTTTTTATGGTAGACTGAACAGTAAACTACCATGGGTCACTAAGGAACCTCTAATGAGATAAGAGAGATTATTAATGTGTTTTGGGCTTGGCTGACATTCCTTAGGCATACTTCTAAGGTTTTCTCTTTGAGCAACATGCTTAAGGCAGAGAAGGAAGTTGTGACAACTGCATGACTCTCAAGTTAGAAGAAAACACGACTACTCAGGAGAAGAACTTAAAAGAGAGACTGATGAAATATGAGAGAGGCAGAATTGAAAGGCAGCAGGAAAAGGTATTGGAAGAAACAAAAAGAATGATGTTCCTCCATTCACCAAAAGTACTGTCAATGGGGTAGTATGTAACATGGCAGTGTTGAAAAAAATCCCTCCATTTTTAAATGGATCATTAAAGACACTGATTGATTAGACCTCTCTTTTTAAGTTCTTTAGTTGTGACTGAAAGCATAGGCCACCTGCATCTATTACCCTCATTTAAAAGCTTTAACACGCTCATGAGAAAATCCCAAGATAAATGTTGGCTATATTCGTATTTCAGAAGACAGTTTTGAAATGTGTTTACACGTATCACTTGATTCCTGTTTCCATTAAGACTGCCCAGTGGGAAAATGCACGTGTTTTCCTTGCCTATCTTCTGGCCTTTAAATTTTATAATATTCTGTATTAAGTTCAATGAGTGCTTCGTCATGAGGGATTAAATTTCTGTTATGTTTGTGATTTTACAAAAAAATAATTCAAAATTGCCTATGTTGGATTTTATGTTACTGAAAAAGTACTAAATGAACTGAAGGTGTAGCAGTTAAGTAATGAAACTGCTAACACTTAAGCAGTATTTTATGAATTTGTAAATTAATATATCCTTAGTAGTCCCAAATTTCAGGTAGCTTGTAATCAGTGGGTTTGTAACGAACTGCGTTATTTCCAATTCAAGATCACTCACAGTTGCCTATAACATTCATTGCAGCTATCCACTGTGGCTGTTCTGTATGTTACCAATTTGAATGCTCTAAGGAATAAAAACATTTCCTAATTCACTGATATACCTAAGTAGAATGAGGCACGTAATAACATCTACCCTCTGAAAAGGAAATTCATTAAGAATAATTTCATGTTGTTTTCTTGTGTTGCTGAAATAGGGGCCAAATTGGAAAGTCATACATCAATCTGACCAGTACTACATATTCAATGTTACACAGTGAGAAACTCAGAAAAAATACCATTGCCATATGAAATGGTAGTTTCTCACTATTTTCTTCTTTTACAATTTGGTGCAAGATACATTAAGTTTCAGAAGCTATACTCTTTTTAGGATGTAAAGTGTAGAGTAAGGGTCTGTTCCCATCTCCTCGTGCATTTTCTGAATCTGTAATATTTCCTACATTTTAAAAGCTTTCTGTGACCTTCTGCTTGCTATTTTCCGTTGTTGAAGACACTTACCTGCTCTACCTCTCCTGTCTGTGGGCTTCTTGAATACATAGGGCTGTAAGTAGAAAGGCACTGTGAGCCTTGTAGGTTTGTCTGTGTTGTGGGATCCAATGTGCCGAGCAGCGCTCACAGCCGGAGCCTAGTGGTGGTCCAAGTGAGGAATTACTAGTGAAAATTTCTTATTGACAAGACACTTTCCCCAACTGTCATTTGAATGCTCCATGTGTTTTTGCCTCACCCTATCCAGAGAGATATGTCCTAGCATTACTGCTCATCAGAAAGGAGGAAATGTGACTGCTAGATGTTCTGTGCTTGAATGGTACAAATAGTGCATGTTGCGGTTTTGTTTTGAGACCTGTCATTGCCTGGATTTACTGTACCTTCATCATTGTTATAATTTTGCTGCTTTGCCTCCTATATGCATTTTACTGGTTTCTGTATGATTTTTTTCCTCATGTGATAGGCATGCATTTTTATGGGAACTACTCATCTGCTATTTAGCCTTTCAGGAATGTGTTTTGTTCCTTGCGTTTGACTGTATTTAATATCTTACAGTGTTTATTATTATGAGCTAAGTTTTTTTCCATATGCATGAATAGCAGCAAGTATTACACTGTAGCATTTACACTGTAGTAATTCCATTGTACCATTGCAACTCTTTAACTGTAGTCCAGTGGTACTCTGGAAATAATAACCAAGTTATATAAGTCTTATTTCTTGTAGGTTTTTTCTTTCTTTTTTTGTTGACTACCATTCCAAACCCTCTGTTACACACTTCCAGCTTGGCAACATAAAAGTTCTTTGCAGTTGTAATGAAACTATAGCATCGTTACTAAATTGGGATATCTATACACTTAGCCCAGCTTGTATGTAAAGAAATTGAAGAAAGGGAACAAAACTCAGCCTAAAAGGTTTTGAAATGTTCTGTTTTCTACATAACTATGAAAAGATGGTTTAAAATTATTGATTAAATCCTTCTCTACTGAGTTATGCAAACTTCTACTCATGTCCTACCAGTTGTGTAACATTGTATGAAGAGAGTAGAACCAGACTTTGAAACTTTGCTGCACATATTTTCCAGTGCTTCAGCCCAGGCAAGTCAAAGGGTTTGTTAGGCAAAGTACCTACACCAAAGATCCATTTCCTGTCTTCTCACTCTAGCTGTCTACACAAGTATTCAGTCCCTTTTGTTAAGATTAAAAGATCAATCTGTCTTCCTCTAAAGCCTTGCTTTAACTATCCAAAGCTGTTGTCCTCAGATTTTGAAGCAGAAATTGCAGCTTGGCCCGAACAGAAAGATTCATTTGGCATGTTTCTTAAATCAAAATTTAAAGACATTTCCTTTTTGCTTTTCTTTCCAAGATTGGTCCTAAAGGCTCTTTGCTTCTAGTTGCACCTAGGAAAGATCAGTTTCTTTTGAAAAATTTCAGGATTGCAGGTATTTGCCATTTGGGCAAACAATTAAGGGTTGTTTTTGGGTTTTTTTTTCCATTTTTTTTTTCTTAAAGCAGACAAACCCCTCGGCTTTGCTTTCAATGCATAGCAAATCTGGCTGGAATATACAGTTAAATACTCCCCAGTCATATGAGGCAGCTAGCTTCAGGTCCTTGTCTGCCTAATTCATACAGGAAGCTTGCAGTTACCACTTTGTCATCATAGGTGAATATTCTTACCATGTGTGTTCTGGTGTGAATATTACTCAAAGCTGTTCTGTGGGAGCTGAGATCCAGAGAATCTCACAATCCTCACGATTTTTGTTTCCCCAGCAGTGAAATTTTATTCTGTCCTGTATCCTGTGCTTCTTATAGGGGCGTGAGAATTCCTTTGCTTTGCAACAACCAGTCTTGGCTTTTAAGATACTGAAAATGCCAAGTTCAATTTGTTTTTCACCCACACAGAAGAGATGGCAGAAGGATATTACTGTCCATAAAGGTTTAGGTTCTCCCATTCAATAGATAGGGAAATGAAACTAAGTTTACTATGAATTCAAGCCTTAAAATTTGTACTGTGAGCATCTACTGTAAGAAAATTTTACTTACATAATTAAATTTTCTTTAAATATTGATGGGATATAAATGGTAGGTGTTTCCTGGTGCGGAGAAAGAAAATTGTGACTTGTGCTTTAACCATCAGAGTAAGTCTTCTACTTAGATATGTTCTTGCTAATTTATACGTGCAAATATGAGATATTGCTGATATGTTCGTGGAGTTAGACATTTGTCAGTGCATCTGACACACCCACTTTTGAAAAAATGCCTCTCTTCATACTATTTGATGTGATTATCAAGGAGCTAGTCATCTTCATTCCAGTTAATACTGGGCTACCTGTTCCTGTAGTGTATTTTTAGATTTTGTTTTAAAATATTTTCAAGGTCTGTGTCTTTTAACTGTAGCACTGAACAGCAAGCTGCTAACAAACTTTTTTCAAAGCATGAAATGTGGGGTTTTAATTCTTTCCCTGATGTTACCAAGTTCTGTTCCTCAGAATGTTTTCTCTTTTTGTGATTCCTTTTCAGCTGCTGCACATAAAGTGTGATAATGATGAACATATGTTTCAGAGACCCACTACATTTTTCTGGTGTAACAATGAGGATTCACCTCCTTGTTTAGATATGTCTTCCATTATGCTTACTCCTAGGAGTTCTCCTGACTCTAGATTACCATCTGAATTATTAATACCACCACCTTCAAAAAGTGGTCTTCCAAAGCCAGCTAGTGAATACAGCTGCCCAAGACCTCATGTAATCCTGCCATGCAAAAGCTTTTACAGTTTTTTTTGGCTTCCTTTTGTTCTCTATTGTGTAATAACTTGTATTAAAATTGTGCATTTTGTGCAGTGGCTGAAGGAGTAGATGTACCGTAGATTCTCTAGGGATACTCTTAAAATACAGAATTCGTCAAGATTTTTTTTGATATTTGTCAAGACTCTTATTTTTACATAGCTTTTTCTTTTCCACCAACACTGTTTTCTTAACACGTTTGAATCAGTCTAATAATTAATTACTTCTGTTATCTATCAGCCTTGTGTTAAAACTCTTTATATTAAGAATAGTTATTCAAAACAAACAATTCTAAGTGTCCAACTTAAATAACTTTCTCCCCCAATGAATTTAAAGAAAAGCAATCAGCAATTAAATACCTTTGAGCATATTTTATAAAAACTGTGCAAAATGAGGGTTGAAAATTATTCTTAAATTATTCTTAAATATGAAATAGGCATTTTACCTGCTTTTTCATAGCAATATGCTTATACTCTCTACATTTACAAGTAACATTTATCTGTATTTGGCAAATATCATGGCTTTCTGCATGTGTTCACTAAATAAAAATTGCTTCTTGTGCTCATATGTATTCAAAATATACATTTCTTAAAATATCAAAATAATAATTTTACTTAACTGTCTGTATCAGTTGTATCAAAATGTCCAGTAACTTCAACAAGATGACATATACAGGAAATGGCAGTGTAAAGTTTGGGCTTGCCTTTTTTTCCTAAAAGACTCATTTAAGACTAAACATAAATACTGATTGTTTATTTATCTAGCCTCTAGGTAGCAGTAAACAGGAAATAAGGAGAATCTACGTTGACATTTGCTATCTTCAGGGTATTCTGGGATTATGCATCAGTATTTATGGGAATTGTAGGTTAATATATGGCATATACCCATGCATTAAAGCTGATAGCACCTTCTTGGTGCAGACAAAAATCTATCTACAAGAGAGTTTTGGTTTAATGAAGAATGGAACAGGAATTCATTGTGTGTTTACTTTAGGTCAAGCACATGCATTGCCCTGCTCTGAGTGAGACCAGATGACATTCAGCAATGTCCCTGAGTTATATTATACTGGTCCTCTGACTATGCACAAAGGCTTCGGGAATTTAATGCAAGGTCCATGAACATAATAAGAGCCTGTTGAGTCTGAACAGTATACACTGGAATACTTTCTAGCAAACTGTCTTTGAAATTGCTAACTAACTCATATTGAGGTCAATAAAAGTATAAAAATCTTAAAAATTAGTGATTTTTATGAAGTTAATTCATCTCTGGTCTTGCCAGGAAATAACATGACTATATTTTTTCTTAATAGAATAAAAAAATCCAGCATTTTAATTTTTTTTCCCCTTTGTTTGACACTTCAGTGTACTTGCGTAGAAATGTCCCTGGAATTTGGTGATATAGAATCATAGAATCATAGAATAACCAGGTTGGAAGAGACCCAATGGATCATCGAGTCCAACCATTCCTATCAAACACTAAACCATGACCCTTAGCACCTCGTCCACCCGTGCCTTAAACACCTCCAGGGAAGGTGACTCAACCACCTCCCTGGGCAGCCTGTTCCAGTGCCCAATGACCCTTTCTGTGAAAAATTTTTTCTTTATGTCCAGCCTAAACCTCTCCTGGTGGAGCTTGAAGCCATTTCCTCTTGTCCTGTCCCTTGTCACTTGGAAGAAGAGGCCAGCACCCTCCTCTCTACAACCTCCTTTCAGGTCATTATAGAGAGCAATGAGGTGTCCCCTCAGCCTCCTCTTCTCTAGGCTAAACAACCCCAGCTCTCTCAGCCGTTCCTCATAAGGCCTGTTCTCCAGCCCCGTCACCAGCTTTGTTGCTCTTCTCTGGACTCGTTCCAGAGCCTCAACATCCTTCTTGTGGTGAGAGGCCCAGAACTGAACACAGTATTCAAGGAGCGGTCTCACCAGTGCCGAGTACAGATCGAGAATAACCTCCCTGGACCTGCTGGTCACAATGTTTCTGATACAAGCCAAGATGCCATTGGCTTTGTTGGCCACCTGGGCACACTGTTGGCTCATGTTCAGTCGGCTGTCAACCAACATCCCCAGGTCTTTCTCCTCCAGGCAGCTTTCCAGCCAGACTTCTCCTAGTCTGTAGCACTGCATAGGGTTGTTTGAACAGTTTTATTGAACAGTTCTAGATCTCTCCTAATCCAAATTTAAGATACGAATTCAAAACTCCTGAGAAATAGGAAATGTAGCACTTCAGAGTCTAGTTTTCTCCTTAAACAGTGTATTCACTGGAAGACCATGGATCAGTGTCCCTTTGTTCTCAGCAGCCACCACAGCCTCTAGAGAGAAATATGTAGTTCAGGACTACTGAAGTACTTGGCTTAGTAATCTGTGGTGTGTGCTGTAAGAGAGCAGCTTCAGTTGCTGCAACAGAGGCACTAACGGAAGTAGCATTCCAAAATAAGGTTTAGGACCATGAAATCCTCATGAACCAGCAACATTAGACTATCCCATTTGCCAGGTTATGTTCATGTATTCTAAAGAAAAGGATCCATGTGATTAATTTAACTTGTGCTTAAAGACTTTCATGTGAATACTTTGGTCAAATCTTATTTAAACATAGCTATGCCTGGCTGTATAGTTGGCATGTAAAGGGCTTTGTATTGTCTAAGTAATAACATTAGCATGCAAACTATTTTTGCATATATATTTTGCTTTCAGCTTGTTGATCTCAGTTTTAATCTATTTTATCATGTGTCTTTAGTGGTCAATTCATTCTAATTTGACTGTGCCTTGTTAGTGTCGTGAAGTAATGGACTGATGATGAGAGGAATTAACCATTAAAACCCAAATATGACTATAGAACAATAGTAGTCATTGGGTTTGGGGTTTCTTTGCTTATCCAGTATTTTTATTGAACCCTTCTAAGTTCTTGGGCCTTACTAATGAAATCTTCTTTTGTTCCACCTTGAAGGATGAGAGAATTTTAGATACTGATATTCAGTGTATTGCATGTCTAGGTTGTTACTTACCAAAAAAATTAGAAGATTTGATAACGCCAGATTTTTTAAGTTGTCAAATAAGGTATCATGTAAGGAAGAAGTGGTAAACAAGAAGTACTGGGATTGTGTCCTTTAATTTTAGCTACTTGTTCTATGCACTTTGGAGTGTAGCATATTGTTGTTCCAGTATTACCTTAAATAGGTCTTGTGAACATATCTGTATTCATATGTCTGCAACACAGAACTGTTTTTACTGGCTCTTTCAGGTTTAACTGTGATACATTTCTAGTTGTACCAGATGGACTGAAAATGGAAAAATTACAGTGCTGCTTATTTGGAGAGTTTTAGCATGTCTCAGGAGCTGAACTGCAAATGCCATTTGCTTGGTGTCAGGAGCTGTTTGCTGCATGCTGGTGGTTATTTTTAGCTTTTGAAAATGTGGCTGTTATCTGCATGCTGAAGAATTCAGTATTGTGAATTTCATGTGAAATATTGCCCTAATATTTATTGTCCTTATTATAGGCAGGCAGTGTGACACCTAAATCACCCTCCACTGACATCTTTGATATGGTTCCCTTTTCTCCCATATCCCCTCAGTCATCAACACCTACTCGCAATGGCACACAGCCTCCTCCAGTACCCAGTAGATCTACAGAGATCAGTAAGTTTTGTAACAACTGACCTATTTTTGCCTACATTATTTATTTTTTAATAAAACAACCTTAAATATTTAAATACATTTTGCATGAAAAGTCAAATAGAGTTTTTGTAAATCACATTTGATAATGCTATTTTATTTTTATACTATCTTCCCAAAGTCATTGATGGTGCTTCCAATTTACATTATAAACATTATAAGCAATTTATTTACTTGATGAAGTGACATTATATAGACAATTTGAAGGAGTGTGGTTGGGAAATTAAGCTTGGCTTTTGTTTTTGAGTATCTCTTTTGTACTTAAAGAAAATTTTACTTTCTGTTAGTTCTTTCCTTCTCAAGCCACAGTTGTAGCATCTAAAGCCTACACTTCTGGGAAAGGCAACATGTGAAGTAAGTATGGTGATGATGGTGCAGAAGAGAGAGCTGAAGAAATCCTTCAAGGCGTAGACTATCTTGGGATACTATTTTTTATACTACTTTTCATATAATCTATGACCTTTTTTCTTAGTTATAGTTGATCTCCTACAGATCCAGGACAACTCCTGAAAGATGTACAAAGGATTGTTAATAAGAGCAATTTTATTTTCTCAAAGCTTGAAAGCAGCTAAGTTCTTGACTTCACTGGAAAACTTCTAGGAGGCCACAAAGTGTTTTGAAAAGCGTTGGAAATCTCTTAGGGGAGAGGAGAGTGGAACATGGACAAGCTTGTGGAAGTATCAGTCTTTGTGTAGTATCTTCTGTTTCTGTAGCCCATTGTAGTATGTATAAGGAACATAAGTGTTACTGCCTGCTGCTTTATAAAACCACATTTGAAGAGCTTCCTCTTGTTTTGAGGAATGCTGCTAGTATGTAGAACTTCTAGGTATGAATGAGAGCTGTGCACATTTATAAAAATGCATTGTAAAATTTAAGTCGATTATTCTATTTCCCAATTACCGTATCCTACCCACCTTTTGTTTCCATTACTCACAATGACTGTCACCCTCTAAAGAGAAAGTAGATTTTGAGGCTATTGAGTCCCTTTTAAGTTAAGATTTAAAATTTATATTAGTTTTTATGAGTATATTAAGGGTATTTCTATATATTTAAGTGTATATTAACAGAATTTAAAACTATTCCAATAAGAAAAATGAGTGATAACTATTATTAAATAACTTTAAAGAGTATTAGAATATACTAATAGAATATTAAAATAGAACTGTTCTATTAAGAGGATTTTTGTGGCTTTATATAGAACAACAAGAAGTAATTCAAAGATACCCCTTCCAAGTACCCCTTTTGTGTTTCCAAATTTGTGCCTCTGAAACTACAGACAATGCCATAAACTCATTCTCAATGTGCATATCCAGCTTCAAAAATAATAAAGTAATTGAGTTACAGGAGAATTGTTTGTTTTGTTTTATTTTATTTTATTTTATTTTATTTTATTTTATTTTATTTTATTTTATTTTATTTTACTATTGTCCTACCTTGATTCCAAATCCAAATCTTGTGGGAGTCAGCATGCAGTGCTGAGTGGTCTTGAGAATTCCTGCTATGTAGATTTTATAATTGTTTACAGTGGGTTTTGTAATATAGAGTGTACTGTTAGTTGCCTGTTCAGTGGCACATGCTGTTTAAAACAGTTGTTTCTTCTGTACTTCATTCATTTGCATTTAGTTAAGATGATGTAGATCAGAGACGTAGTCAGCGTCTGTTAATTCTCTGCACCTCCTCAGTGTGCTGTGCATCAGAGAGAGATTATAGAAGTGCATCATAATTTGCTCTTTCAAGCTGTGTCGTAGCGCATCGTATGTTGAAAATTATTGCATTCATCAACTATTAACACTCCAGCATATTTCATAAATGCAATTCAAAACAGAGAGGAATATTTTATAATCAAACAAGGACTTATTGTCTTAGATGAGAAAGTTCAGATCCCGTAAGAATCTAATTGAAGCTGTGTAATGTTATGTTACTATAATAATATGCAATATTATATGGCATTATTGCTGCCAATACAACAAGCTGGCATTTCTTTATCAAGTACAACTCAGGTGACAACCAAGAGGTGACAGAGTTTGGAGTCTTCTATTTTCCGATGTCTTCTGAACATGTTTTCACGTTCTCATCTCTACTTTGTCACTGCACTTGAGTGCTTTTTTTCCCATCATTTTTCATGAAATTATAAGGTGATTTTCTTCGATTTTATTATTTTATAACTTTCACCTTTATCACATTCCATAGTAAACAATAAGAAAGGTAAAGCACAATCTGTTTGCTAGTATGAGCCTCAGTCGCTCTGTTTGTCTAAGTGAGGTTCATCTGCCTGTTACTAGGGGATGGCATTTGTGCTGCTCAAGCAAAATGTGTTTTTCAAAGCCAGAGTTCCTCTTACTCATCAGCTGGCCAGTTTGACAAAATCACCCAAGAATAACACTGCACAGGAAAGGCAGGTGCATTTGCAGGAAACCAGGAAGCACTCTGGATTCCTCGAAGACCAAGAGCTTCATAGCTGGTAACTGGCACCAGGATGACAGTTCACCTTCTCTTAAAAAGAAGTCCCTATAGTTAGAATTTTGCTTGACAGCTCTCCTTTGGGTGGTTTCCCCAGCTAAAATTAAGGGGAAATGATATGTTTTGCTTTGACTAGCTCACAGTATATAGCTGAAGAAATCCAGCATTCTAATTCTGGAAGAGTACAACATGGATCTTTTCTCCACATTGTTTAGTCTTTACATAGCTGAGAAGGTTCTTGAATTTTTGAGTTCTTATTGAGCATTGTACCAGTATGGCTTCTCATTAAATGTCTGCTTGCTACTAGGTATATAAGTGAGATGAAATAGATTGTGTTTACCTATTTTAAAGAAGAAAATTGTGTGATTTTTGGACAGGAAGTTGCAGATTGGACAAATACATGATGGGGTTTTAGGTAGTCATTGCAAAAAAGTATTCTTTAAAAAACAAAAGCACTTCCCAGAATGTATTCCTACTCAAAATGTTACTGAAAAATACCTCTTTTAAAGTTAAGTTTACAGTAACCAACTTGCAGACTAAACATAAACATTATAGCCCAGTATAGTAATTGCCTAACAGAACAATTGACCGATGCATAGTTATTACAACCAAAACCGTAGCATTGAATGCTATGCTGCTGCTTCCTTATGAAATAAGGGATTGCAGACTTGCTTGTGAGTTATCTTAAAGGAAGGAATTTAATTATTTTAATTAATTAAAGGAGGGATTTATGTATTCCTTGTTGGCACAGCACTGTTACCTATTGCTGTAGGAAAAGAAGATTAGGATGCAAAATGCAGCAGAAAAGCCAAATATTTGTAGGGGTTTTATGGTAACTGCTAGTTTTGAAGTATTAGGTGTTTCTTGTCCTGAATATCAGTGCAGGTTGCCACTTTACAGTATTAAGTGTTTCTTGACCTGAATATCAGGTCACAGAAACAAGAATTTATTACCTGTTCATAAATTTATTGTGGTTTGGTTGCAGATGTAAAACACCAGCATTTCATGGATTTGAATTTGTTGATCGATTTCTCAAGCTGCAAATTTATTTCCATCAAAAAGGAATGGGAAAGGGAAAGGAAATTATTCTGTGTGCTACTTGAAAGGATTGTTTTCATAGCTTATGGGTTGCTATGTATTGGCAAAAGAAATGCCTGTCTATGCTACAATTATTTTGGAGCCTGTGCCAGGCAAGAATTCTTGTTGTAGTTAATCTTCATGCAAATACTATAGCATGGAATAAAAAAAATGCTGATTTATCCCATCTGTGCTTAAAAGGACTCACTGTTCACTCCACTGTGAACAGTTCTGCATGTTCTTCAGCTTCTATTCAAAAGAGAAGTACTGATGATACTATTGAAAATACTTCATGGATATTTATCCCCTCTTGACTCTAAGCAGTGCAATCTCTCATATAACGCCCATCTTAAATGCAGAAAAGCAGTTGTACTGTGGACTTTTTCAGCTGTTTTACTGAAATGTTTAGCATGTGATAATAGCGGTAGTTCCCAAAATAATATTTTTTCATAGAAACTCAGCTAGGAAATGCTTCCCTGTTTGAAGTTTGATGCTATACAGTGTTTATTTGACTCTGTCACTTAGAATAAGTTTTACTCTGGTTGATTTTCAAGCCTGCTTTTAACAATGTCAATGAAGTACTCCTTCACTTGAAGGTAGGTGACATGTAAGGAGCTAAAGCTTCTGCCTTTCTACTGCTAATGAGCTCCTAAGTTCTGTCATTAGTCTAAAAGCCAACTAATAAGATATGAATTAGAAAATAACTGTAAGAGTGTACAAATACTTGCTTTCCAAAATAGTAATAAAGCCATATTTCAGCACTTAGAAATGCAAGAGTTGTGTCTCTGTTTTTCCCTAAATACATTCCTTGAATGTTTGCTAAGGCTTGGTGTTGAAACTGGCTGCTTTTAGCTGTCTGATCACATAGAAAACTGTCAGCTCCTTTTAAGGGTGAAAAGAATCTACATAATGGACAAATAGATTTATGAGTAGCATAAGGTAATCGCTTTTTGTCCAGTAGAGGTCAGTTTGAAAGTCAAAGCTGTTACACACCTGAAGGTTACTTGGTAGGAGCATCAGAGCATGTAAGCACACTGGCTATATTGGAGCGGACCCATTTTGGTGTGAAAGAGGCAGGGACAAGCTAGATCCTAGTTTTTAGACTGGATTATCCTACTTTAAGTCTTTTTTTGCATGCAGGTCAGCTGCTTCTGCCGGGAAGGATTAATTTGGGGGCTTTTTTTGGTTCAAGTAGGCTTTTGGAATAAGGTTTTCTACTGTTTAGCTACAGTTTTTGAATTATGTAATTAATCAAGTTCCTGCGTGTTTCTGTATTTTATTATGGGAATGAATGCTAGTAGCTGCTAATTATTTAAGATGCCTGTTTGGCAGACTGATAACACTTCCATGATTAGGATTAAAACCCATGGAGACTGACATGCACAGTGAAGTGCTGAAGAGTACAAGTCTAAAACCCTGATTCTAAGGAGGTCAAAATTAAGACATTTATTTAGCTATATGCACAACCTTCAGCACTAACTAGATGACTGGTGACACTGAAACATGTATTTTGTGTCAAGTAGTCAGTTGTCAGCTTCCATATCTTGGTTGTTAAGGGTAAGATTTTGTGCTTAACCAGAGAACTGTCTAGATAGTTTGAAGATTGTAATGACCCCTTTATATTCTCATGCTAACACTAACATTGTTTTAAGATAGGTAGTATGCTTATCAGTTTTCTTGCTAGACAACCATGAAAGTTAGGATACAGTTTTAATTTTTTCTCCAGCAATGGCAAGACCATGTTAACTCAATTCTGTGAATTTTGTAATCACTGTGATTGGGTTGGGTTAGCAAAACTGTTTTCTTAGTGGTTTAGTTCAACCTAATAGAAACAGCCTGTCTAGATGGCACCATTACATGTAGAGAGAAAAAAATCCCATTATTGAGAAGAAAACAAAGCAAAAACCAAAACAACCCAAAATATTTAGGCTGTAAATTATGACAGACTTGCATTACACTGTTGTAGCCAGAAAAAAAAATGTATTGGAGGTGTTTCTTCTTGTCCAGAAAAAAATCAAAAAAAACCCTTACAACTAGAGAGCATACTGCAGTTGAGAAAAAGAGAGGGAACTGTATGGTATTATAGAATCATAGAATAGTTTGGGTTGGAAGGGACCTTAAAGATCATCCAGTTCCAACCCCTGTGGAATGGGCAGGGACCCATCCCACAAGATCAGGCTGCCCAAGGCCTCATTGAACCTGGCCTTGAACACCTCCAGGGATGGGGCATCCACAACATCCCTGGGCAACCTGTTCCAATGCCTCACGAGTCTCATAGTGAAGAAATTCTTGCTTATGTCTAGTCTAAATCTGCCCCTCTCCAGTTTATACCCATTGCCCGTAGTCCTAGCATTATTAACAGAGAAATTTGTAATTGTTCTATTTGTGGATCCAGATATAGTGGAATTAAATTCTCTTCCATGGTCCTATGCTTTTTTTCACTCTTACTTGTGACGGGATCTAGTCCAAGGTTTTAAACCCCTGACAATTAGTTTTAGTTTCTATCAACTGTGCATTTAAGTACTCTGTTAAATGTAGGCCTTACCTTTCATGAGTAAGGGTAGTTATTTAAAGATGGCCTTAACCAGAGTACCTGTAAGAAGTGGTAGACAGGGGTCATGAAGGCAAAGTTGTTTGCAAAAATATGTTTCTGGCATAATGTTAAGACAAAATTTGACAACTGATGTCCAGTTGTTCCCTACTAATTTATGGAACTCCTTTACATACTGATTCCAGAGCATGCTTCAATGGGAGATACCCTGTTCAAACTCCTAAATAATGCACAAGCTTTAGTGAAAGCTAGCTAGAGATTTATACAGAAGTTGATGGTGTTCTTGAAAAACATGTGTGTTTTAAACTTTGGAAAACTGGCTTGCTTTCAAGTTTGGATGTTAGATGTTGTGGTTAATCAGTTGCCTATCTGGTGTTACTATTATTCATCTTGCATGGAGATGTAAGCTGAGATTTTCAAAGAGCTGTTTTCTCAGTGACTTACTTTTCTCTTGTTCCAGAGAGAGACCTTTTTGGAGCAGAACCTTTTGACCCTTTTAGCTGTGGAGCAGGAGATTTCCCTCCAGACATTCAGTCCAAACTAGATGAGATGCAGGTAACTATTGGGTTATCAGATGATCAGTTTTCTGTGGCAGCATGAATGTTCTTGATATACATATCTATGATATTCTAAAAATGTTTTCCAGACTGCACACAAAAATACATAGATAAAAAATCCTAGCTATTTCTGACTATTGTTTTTGTGAGTATATTTCATGTCCTTTGAGTTGGAATTTGCCTGAAAATCCTTACAGTGTTAGCCTCTCTTATTAATACAGAGAACCGCACTGGCTTAGCATTTATCAGCATTGTAATCAAAATGGATACTTTTACTCTTGCCTGGGAAGTGACTGAGCAAGCTAAAAGAGAGCTGAGGCAAAAGTGCTGCAGATGCACTAATGCTGTTACTCTTCAGTTCCATCAGTCACCACCACCCTGCTATGCTCTGATTTTTCCCTCAATGCTTTCCATAGCATTGACATAGGCAAAGTATGTGTTTTGAGGCCATGGCAGTTTTCTGCTGCCTTTAAAAATAGTTGTATTTGACTGGTACTCTGGGACAATTAAACTATTGAAAATTGATTCAAGATTCTGAGCTGATGTGTTTCTATCAGAAAATGTTTGTTGATTCTGAAACACTCAGCAGTATCTGTGCAGTTATTGACTAAATTTTGAAGCAATTCTAGGAGAAAGCCTTCAAGTTTAGACATAAATCACTCTTTTCAGTCAAATTTTCTAAACTGCTGGTTCCTTGCCAGCTTGCTTATCTGTTTTATTTCTAGCAGCCTGCCAGCAAAATGGAAGGCTGAAAATACTGAGAACTTGAGTTTCTAGGATCCTGGCTCCACATCAGAAAGTATTCCCAGGGCTTCCAGCCCTCTTGTATCTTGACAGCACACAAAGTCCAAGAGAGCTAGCTCTCTGGCTTCTTCAGTTACTCTATTGTGCCTGCAGAGCAGAAGAAATGTTTTAAAATGGCTGAAACAAGTTTTAAATACTGTTTTAATTGACTAATTGACCTAAGTAAAATTTTCCAGTTCCCATTCATTGTGAACTTCCATTTTGCATGTCACTTTAGGATGGAGCCATAAGGAAACTTCACTCCCTGTGAAGAATGATATTTAGATTCTTATTCACCTATACTCTGGCCCATATAATTTCAGGTAGCAGGTAAAGAGTGAAATTGGCTTCTTTGCAGCTCTGGTTAAAATGCTTGTGCTTTGTGAATGCTATAATGTTATTACCAAACCCTTTACCACTAAACCCTGAATCTTCTAG
Organism: Phaenicophaeus curvirostris; assembly: GCF_032191515.1. Lineage (NCBI taxonomy): Eukaryota > Metazoa > Chordata > Aves > Cuculiformes > Cuculidae > Phaenicophaeus > Phaenicophaeus curvirostris. The sequence continues at coordinate 11,082,755 of NC_091398.1, forward strand.
CACCTCACATTGATAAATATCAGTTTCCATTATGTATAGCCCAATTTAATTAAAAAATATACCATAGTATCTGTGGATACTAGGGAGAATCTTGTGACTGTAGCTAACTGTTACACACTATGAGTTCTTACTACAGGTACTATTTCAGCAAAATTTTGAAATGTTAGCATATAAGGCTACAAAGGGTTATCAACTCAAAACATCAGTGAATGTAATGAAAAACCCATATTCTTTGTACTGACTTGACCTAAAAAAAGCAGTCAACCAACCAATAACATATCCCTGAAACCTCAGGGCATCACTATGAATGTTGCTTGGGTCAAGTACTTCCCTCATATGTGTACAAATTTTTTTTCCTGACTTATTAATCTGCTTTATAAACTAGTTTCATGATTGGAGTACTAGCATACCAGTGTTAGCATAACCTGACATTCTCACTGAAAATTAAGTTGTGGTGTTTTATGTAGGCACAAAGCTTACTCATTTATAATCAAATTGAGAACAAGTGTAAAGCTGGCAAGGTATGAAATAAAAAATACTCTGACTTTGGCCAAAGCAAAAGCTATATGCAGTTCTTTTAGTAGATGGTTAGTGCAAAATATGGATCAAAAAATGTTTTTCCTAATATCTCTTTTTTCTTCTTGTGCTTTCCTATGTGCTTAGCGTCAGCGATGGTTGGTATATTGTATTTTAATAATGTTATTTAAAGCGTTTACAAGTGAAATGTGCATGTATTCAAGTTTGGTGCTTTTATGCATATTTGTGTGTGTGTATATACATATATATATAAATTTATAATTTTTTTTAAGATTTATGTTTTATATATACAACTCTAAGTCGAGGCCATTCTAGTATTTACAAGTCTACAGTTTTTAAGGTATGGACAGCTGATTTTAGTTTTCTTTAGTCTGTTTTATTAGCTGCTAATACTAAGACTTTGTTATCTTTGCCATTTGTTTTCCATGTTTCTAGTGAAATCTCTAGTTTTCATCATCAGATTATTGTTAGTGAAATGGTTTAAGCGAAACCTCTGATATGTAAATTCTTGTGTTTACACAATCAAATTTATGGCTGCATTTTTAATTGGAAATAAGTTAAAACCTTGCAATGAGCAAAAGATATCTATAGGAGAAGTCGAAAGTTGTTAGATACAAAGCTTATAAGACTGAAAGTGAAGTGAGCCTACAAAAGGTATAACCACAGAACATGTAATGTGCTCTGGGAAATCTAACATTGAGAAACAAGAAAGAAAATTGTAGGCTTCTTTCCTTTTCTGGACTACAAAGTGAAGGGTTATGTTATCTTCACATTATAATAGTACAGTAAGTAAGTACTGCATTAATTATACAAAGGTAAGTAAACAAAAACCCGTCTAACAGTGCACAATATAAACTTCGTTTGAGAGGGTATTAAATGCAGTTTATCCTATGCTCTGAGTGGCAATCAAGCTGCCTCAGCACCAGACAGTGACAGCCTGGTTGGAGCAGCTCAGTCCAGACTCTTATCCTGTTTCCTGTGTTGGATGCCTTAATGCTCTAGTCTGCAGAAAAGCTGTCTCAGTGTAGACATGCATTGGAAGGAAGAAAAGGACAGCACAGTGGAGGAGGCATTCGAGAATGAACTTTTTAGTGGGTGCTCTTCTTTGTCATCTGATATTCTAAACGTAATGAGATCTAATAAAGGTCCAGGGGAATTTTAAACTTTAGTGATGATCCATATTTCACACTTCAGCTCTTTCTATTACATTTCTCAGTCCAATCTCTGCTGATCTTCTTGGAAAGCTCAAAACTCAAGCATGTGCTGAGATGTGACTTTTACAGCTCTGGCCTCCCTCTGATGACTCTCCAACCTCCTGCGTCCCCCCACCCTTTTGCTGAAACACATTTTCATCCTCCCTATTTTGACTGTATTAAGGCATTAATAAATAGAATCTATTTTCCCAGAAATCTTGCAGTGAGGGGAAGTTTCCTTGAATTGTGAATCATACTAGGAACAGCTGCTATAATTTATTAAAATCTCAAGGTAGTTAACATCATAAAGCTTCCAGGAGCTGCAAGCCTTTCTCCATACATGGCCTGAAGTTGTCAGTAGGCTTGACATCTTTCCATCTGAAATAAGTTGTGCCCAGCCCTCTAAATTATCTTCTTGGAGACAGGTGAATTTATCATTGGTTAATTGAGTTTATGCTGGCTTAAGCACATTGAGTGAAGTCACCCCAGAGCTATAAGGTTTACTTTGACAGATTTATCTTCTGATAAAATGGAAGTTCTTTGCCTGTTACTGTTTGGTGTTTTTAACAGGAATAGCTCATGGTTTATTATCATAGATACAATAAAAGCAGGAGTTCTGGAGGTTTTTGTTTTCAGGATACTTTTTTCTAGTGAATCATAGAATGTCCTGAGTTAGAAAGGACCCACAAGGAACAACCAGTCCAAGTTCTGTCCCTGCATAGGACAATTACAATGTTCACACTCAGTATATGAGGGCATTGGCTAAATGCTTCTTGAATATTGGCATGATTGGCACCCTGACTACTTCCTTGGGGAGCCTGTTCAAGTGCTCCACCTCCCTCTGGGTGAAGTACCTTTTCCTAATATGCAACATACACCGCACCTGGCATATTTTCCTGACACTCCATCATGTCCTATCACTGATTGCCAGAGAGAGGAGATCAGTGCCTGGTCCTCCTCCTTTCCTAGTGAGGAAACAGTAAACTGCTATGAGGTCCCCCCTCAGACTCCTCTTCGTGAGGCTGAACAGACCAAGTGACTTTAGTTGCTTCTCATACAGCTTCTGCTCTAAACCCTTCACCAGCTTTGTGGATCTCCCCTGGACACTCTCCAGTAGCTGGATATTGTTATTATACTGTGGTGCCCAAAACTGCACACAGTACTCAAGATGGGGCTGCACTAGTGCGGTGAAGAGCTGAACAGTCACCTCCCTCAACTGGCTAGCAATGCCATGCTTGATGCACCCCAGGACACATTTGTTGCCTCTTTCTTTAAGAGACCAATCATATATGTTAGTATAATACTCTTACTTTCCTCGGTAGCTTAGGTGTTCAATCCTTGAGTTAAATCACCTTGGAAGTAAGAAAGTTACTTGACACAGTAATCCTGGGGATATGAAAAAGAAATGAGGTCCAAACTGCACACTTTATATCCCTTCCTGTTCCCACTCTTGTCCAGTATCAGAGGTTGGCCTTTTTCTACATTCCCTGAAAAGCACCAGATTTGACAGATTTTCTAACCAAATGAGGAGTTATTATTTCCTGAACCTTTAAAGTACAGGAAGCCATAACACACATGTTTTTGAATGAACAGGCTGTGTGTTATGCTAAGAACCCATGTTATTAGAAGCTGAACCATCTGAATTTCACAAGGCAAAGTACTTTAAGCGCTGTATAATGTATATTTTATTTATGGAGTATGTAATGTGTGCCAAGTGTTCACTACATATATGTCATTTAAAAAAAAATATTCTGCCTTCACAATAATCGAGTTTATTAAAAAAAAGATAAAAACAAATAATAATTTATAATCAGCACAGTCATTCCAACTGACATCATTGTTATTGCAGCTGCGAATCCTGGATTTTGGAATGGGGACTTGAGAGTAGGCATATCACAGAATCACTAGGTTGGACAAGACCCAACCATTCCTGCCGGTCATTAAACCATGCCCCTAAGCACCTCAACCACCTGTCTTTTAAACACCTCCAGGGAAGGTGACTCAACCACCTCCCTGAGCAGCCTGTTCCAGTGCCCAATGACCCTTTCTGTGAAAAATGTTTTCCTGATGTCCAGCCTGAACGTCCCCTGGTGGAGCTTGAGGCCATTCCCCCTTGTCCTGTCCCCTGTCACATGGAAGAAGAGGTCAGCACCCTCCTCTCTACAACGTCCTTTCAGGTAGTTGTAGAGAGCAATAAGGTCTCCCCTCAGCCTCCTCCTCTCCAGGCTAAACAACCCCAGCTCTCTCAGCCGCTCCTCAAAAGACTTGTTCTCGAGCCCCTTCACCAGCTTTGTCACACTTCTCTGGACTTGCTCCAGAGCCTCAACATCCTTCTTGTGGTGAGGGGCCCAGAACTGAACACAGGATTCGAGGAGCGGTCTCACCAGTGCTGAATACAGAGGGAGAATAACCTCCCTGGACCTGCTGGTCACAATGTTTCTGATACAAGCCAAGATGCCATTAGACTTCTTGGCCACCTGGGCACACTGCTGGCTCATGTTCAGTCGACTGTCAACCAACACCCCCAGGTCCTTCTTCTCCAGGCAGCTTTCTAGACAGATTTCTCCTAGTCTGTAGCTGCACAGGGTTGTTGTGCCCCAAGTGCAGGACCCGGCATTTGGTATTGTTGAACCTCGTGCCATTGGTCTCAGCCCAGCGGTCCAGCCTGTTCAGATCCCTTTGCAGAGCCTCCCTACCCTCCAACAGATCCACACTTCCACCCACCTTAGTATCATCCCCAAACTTGCTAAGGGTGCACTTAATGCCTTCATCCAGGTCATTGATAAAGACATTGAACAGGGCTGGACCCAGCACCGAGCCTTGGGGAACACCACTTGTAACTGGCCGCCAGCTGGTTTTAACGTCATTTAGCAACCACTCTCTGGGCCCGGCCATCCAACCAGTTTTCCACCCAGGAGAGTGTGTGCCTGTCCAGTCCAGAGACTGACAGTTTCCTAAGCAGAATGCTAGGAGAAACTATCTTGAAGGCTTTACTGAAGTCCAAGAAGACTACATTTACAACCCTTCCCTCATTCAGTAGGCGGGTCACTTTGTCATAGAAGGCGATCAGGTTGGCAAGACCTGCCTTTCATGAACCTGTGTTGACTGTGCCTGATCACCCGGTTCTCTTCCATGTGTGTCACGATAGCACTCAAGATTCCCTTCCCTTAGCAAGTTTGCCCCTTAGCAAGTTTGCGGACGACACTAAGCTGGGTGGGAGTGTCGATCTGCTGGAGGGTAGGGAGGCTCTGCAAAGGGATCTGAACAGGCTGGACCGCTGGGCAGAGTCCAATGGCATGAGGTTTAACAAGGCCAAATGCCGGGTCCTGCACTTGGGGCACAACAACCCTATGCAGTGCTACAGACTAGGAGAAGTCTGTCTAGAAAGCTGCCTGGAGGAGAGGGACCTGGGGGTGTTGGTTGACAACCGACTGAATATGAGCCAGCAGTGTGCCCAGGTGGCCAAGAAGGCCAATGGCATCTTGGCTTGTATCAGAAACGGCGTGACCAGCAGGTCCAGGGAGGTTATCCTCCCTCTGTACTCGGCAGTGGTGAGACCGCTCCTCGAATCCTGTGTTCAGTTCTGGGCCCCTCACCACAAGAATGATGTTGAGGCTCTGGAACGAGTCCAGAGAAGAGCAACAAAGCTGGTGACGGGGCTGGAGAACAGGCCTTATGAGGAGCGGCTGAGAGAGCTGGGGTTGTTTAGCCTGGAGAAGAGGAGGCTGAGGGGTGACCTCATTGCTCTCTACAACTACCTGAAAGGAGGTTGTAGAGAGGAGGGTGCTGGCCTCTTCTCCCAAGTGACAGGGGACAGGACAAGAGGGAATGGCCTCAAGCTCCGCCAGGGGAGGTTTAGGCTAGACGTTAGGAAAAAATTCTTTACAGAAAGGGTCATTGGTCACTGGCACAGGCTGCCCAGGGAGGTGGTTGATTCACCTTCCCTGGAGGTGTTTAAGGCACGGGTGGACGAGGTGCTGAGGGATATGGTTTAGTGTTTGATGGGAACGGTTGGACTCGATGATCCGTTAGGTCTCTTCCAACCTGGTTATTCTGTGATTCTGTGATTCTGTGAAGATCACCTGTTCCATGACTTTCCCCAGCACTGAGGTCAGACTGACAGGCCTGTAGTTCTCTGGATCCTCCTTGCGACCCTTCTTGTAAATGGGCACTACATCAGCCGTCTGGGCTGTCGAGTGGGACTTCCCCAGTCAGCCAGGACTGTTGGAAGATGATGGAAAGGGGTTTGGCAAGCACATCTGCCAGCTCCTTCAATACACTTGGGTGGATTCCATGTGGCCCCATAGACCTGTGGGTATCTAGCTGGGCAAGCAAGTCTTTAACCGCCTCCTCTTGGATCATGGGAGCCTCATTCTGCTCCTCTAACTCCTGTGTGTGTACACAGGGGGAACAACTTTCCTTACTGTTAAAGACTGAGGCAAAGAAGGCATTAAGTACCTCAGCCTTGTCCCGTCTCCTGTCACAGTTGTTCCTTCTGCATTCAATAAGGACTGAATATTCTCCCTACTTTTTGTTATCTTTTTTTTTTATTTTCTTTCACAGGCTTGGCCAATCTGATTTCTAGTTAGGCCTTAGCCCTCCTGATTTTTTCTCTGCACGATCTCACTTCCTCCACCCAAGAAACCTGTCCCTTCTTCCAAAGCTCATAGACATTCCTCTTCTTTTTGATGTCTCTCAGGATCTCCCTATTCAACCAAGTTGGTCTTTTTCCCCTGCCGGCTCCCTTTCTGGAATATGAGGATGGCTTTCTCCAGACCTGCTAAGATTTCCTTTTTGAGGAGCGCCCAGCCCTCGTGGTCTCCCTTGCCCTTAAGGACTGTCTCCCATGGGACTTCACCAACCCGCCTTCTGAACAGTCCAGAGTCTGCCCTCTGGAAGTTTAAGGTGACTGTTCTGCTAATGACCCTCTTCACCTCACCTATCATCTCATGATCACTTTGTCCCAGGCGTCCATCCCCCACAAGGCCTTCTCTGTTGACAAACAGCAGGTCCAGGAGGGCTCCCTCCCTTGTTGGTTCACTCACCAGTTACGTGAGGATTTTGTCTTCCATGCACTCCAGGAACCTCCTGGACTGCTTCCTTTCTGCTGTATTATACTTGCAGGAGATATCCAGAAGATTGAAGTCTCCCATGAGGTAAAGAAGTAGTGATATTGAGACTAATCCCAGTGGTTTATAGAAGAGCTCATCAGCTGCTTCTTCTTGGCTGGGTGGTCTATAACAGACTCCCATCCCAATACAGACTCCCGTACATATGCTGTATGATGGATACTATAATAATCATACAGGAGCTTTAAGTAGGAGCCATAAGATTTCAAAGAGAAATACAGTTGAGCTGTATATATAAACTGTATTTCTAAAAGCATACACAAACGTCAGTGTTCTGCGTTGCTGTGACAACTATGCCATAGAATACTTATTCTGATATTTATATTAATGACAGTTCAACTGTGTCTGGACATAAAAGAGGATATTTTCTTAAAACATTGTTTTCCCACAGCTTGCTTGACTACTGCCGACTGGAATTTTTTAAAAACATGTTGTATATTTGACAAAGTACAATTTTGGAGGTTGAAAAAATTATTTAAGAATTTGGAGATATTTTGCAAAATTTGAGGAATTAGGTATGGAGATGGCTATGGGCGATCGGAAGTCCATGTGTTGCAGAACTTTGGAAATTTGACTGCAATTACTTTGCTGGACAAGGATGTTCTGTTTTTTTAATCTTTTCAGGTGTTGCATTTAATGTAATGGGAATATTGGTTGAGACAATGCAGATTTATTTGATCTGTACTCCTATGTACTTCTTGTCTTCCACTTAAATATTCGTGAAATCAAAATCTGGATTTTATGTTCTTTTAAAATCTGAAAAATGCCCAGATGGCTGTCTGTCTAGATTGCCTTGATGTCCTCTCTGTGTTGTTAGCCTGTTTTGACCTTGTGATTGGCTAGGAAGTCTGAGTTTACTAGTAACTGCAGTATCTGACCCTTGATGTTAGTGAAGTTTGTGTGATTTCACAAGTGAGCATTTACATGTTATATTACTGGTGCACAGCTAAGTGCATATTCCATTTTTAAGTATGCCCATTCTATATTTAAGTATGTTTAAATTAACACTACAATTCCTGGCACTCTGAAAGTAGATTTTACTCCCTTTTTAATTCTGTCTGAAATAGAAGCTGGGTTCTCAAGTGTGTCACTGGTAACAGCTCCTGGCAACCACATCACTTATTTTCTTTTTGAACAGACAGTAGTTCATTATGGTAATAAAGTTAAAAGACTTATAATAATTATGAATCACACAGTGTAGAAATCTCTTAATGGGTTATCATTGATCACTTTGCAAATGTGTGAAAATATTATTGTTTTAAATGCAAAATATCACTGTATAAAAAAGGAGGAGCAATAAATGTGGGGGGAAGTGGTCTGGAGTGAAGCTTTGGAAGGAAATTTGGAGACCACTGTTCTTCAAGAAATAGTAATAGTTCCAAGTAAAGCCATAGTAAACAGAAGCTAAGTAATAAGTGACAAAATACTAGTTTGTAAAATGATAATTTAAAACCCACATGTGATCAACATAAGAGCAGTGATGTGTGCACTTCTAAAGTGTGTAAGCTGATTTGCTTTTAGCTAGCCAGAAAAAGGGCATTGGAAGTGTAGCTACATAAGACACCAAACAGTGTATGAATGTATAGAAGAATGGTGCAGAATATGAATGGGCTTTCCAGATTGCTAAGCGTAAAGCTGGTTCATTGTTAAACCAGTTGCTGTAGTTGTTCTACTATTACAGCTGTATCCAGCATCCTCAAGTTGAAGCACTAACTAGCCCTTTTACCAACTCAAAACGGGAAGCAGTCTTTAAGTACTTTAAAAGATCAGCATTTCAGAGACACTCTAAGTGAGGGGCTTGCAAGTCAACAGGCTAGACTCTAGACTCTGTTTTTAAAATTGTGTTTGACTAGGAACTTAAGATACTGTTTGCTTGAAATCTTTTGCACTGAATATTCTTCCTGTTGGCCCTTTGAAAAATACAGAGATGGGAAAAAAAGTGAAGTCCAATACACCAATGAGCTTTGGCAGCACTATGTCACCCAGGTAGGGCGAACTGGGTAGCACAGTTGGAGGTTTACACCTCAGTACTGCTATTGGCTCGTCATCTCATAGTATGGATCTGCCTTTAGGAAAATTGAAATTTTACTTGGAAAATCTCAGATCGTTTAGTAACTGTTGCCAGGAAGCCTATTCTGTTTCTCAGTATTACTCTTCTGGTGGCAGTAGCTGATGGGATTTTTAAATATTGATACACTTCTAAAATTCCAGCCTGTGGTTTCAATTTGTTTGAAATTAAGCTGGTTTGACTTGGGATTTATCTTTTAAAACCAAAAGGTATGCTCTTGAGATACTGCTGTACAAATGAGGAAAGGTTTCAGTTTATGCCTAATCCCAGTACAGATTGCTTTGCAGAAAGATTTATTTCATTAACAAGAAATTTGCTTCGTGAAAGCATGTATTATTGATTACATAGCAGACAATCAGCATCTCCAAGTGAACTGTACGTATGCAACACAGAACTGAACACGGTGACAGTGGTCACTGGAGTTGTTCTTGTGGCATTTGTGTTCAGAGCCCTGGTTTCCAATTGCTTACAGTACTTTTACCTCACTGCAATTTTCTTGACTCTGAGGTGACTTTTCTCTTGGAGGTCAAGCCACAATTATTCAACTTCTTTTAAAGCAAAAAGAGGAATAAAACAACAGCATTTTCCCTGTATTAAAAGAGCTGCAGTTATTTTAAAACTTGTGCAAGCTAATTACCCTTTTAAAAAATAGGCAAGGGTACTCATTGAAGGAATTTCTTTTCAGCAGAAGGAGTGGTAGCATCTAACTTATAACCATTTTTGTGTTTCTACTAGTCAAAGTAATGTGAATCAAAAAAGGAATTTTGGTCTGAACTTTTTAACAATTTCTTCGGACTTTCTGAAGACCATTGTATTTTATTTCACTGAGTTACGTGCCTTTGAAATGCCATTTGTTTATTTGCAATAGAGCAGGTATGATTTTATTTGCCTTTTTAGTGAAGCTCAAGTGATAGTAGACTTTGAAGTATAAACTTGTCAATTTAACTGCATGGGGAACAATTAGGAACAAATGTCTGAGGTATGGTTGAGGTACTATACTTTTTGTTGGACTACTTCTGAAGTAAGGGATTAGTGAATGTAGGAGACAGCTGGCATTAGTAACAATGTCAGTGACTTATCTGAACCTTTAAAGTGTAAATATAATAAATTCTTCCCTCACATAGCCCTAATCTTTCCTGCGTATAAGTCATGTTGATTTTTACTCGGGAACAACATGGAGCAAATTAAGCTTACTTGTTTTTCTATCAACTTGCATATATTCAATATTTTAATTTTTAATATTTTCTTCATACCTACATGCTGTATTTTGTGATGTGAGGTGTATTTTATAAGTTAACCCATAAGACATATTAAAAATTGGCTGATCAAATAATGTAAACATTTGTGAATTCACTCTGAATTATCCTTATTGTTTATATGGCTGAAGATAGGCTCAACTTTAGATGTTTTTAGAAACAGAGCTTAATCCTCTAGAAATCACTTGTTTTTATTAACTATGTCTTGTTTTGTTGCAGGAGGGGTTCAAAATGGGATTAACTCTTGAAGGCACAGTATTTTGTCTTGATCCGCTAGACAGCAGGTGCTGATGCCAAGACGTTAAATGTGAAATTCCTTCTCAGTGGGTTTTTTAATTCTGAACATGTATTCACAAATATTATCCATGTGCCAAAAATTGCTTTTTTCATCATGTAAATTCTTTTAAGATTTACTTCTGTAAAAATCCTACTTAATTCCAGTCTTTCTCTGTACAAATGTAAAAAGTTGTTATTGAAATATTAATTGAATTACACGTTTGTATTTCTTTCTCTCATGTTTTGACCCAAGTTTACTGAGCTTTATGACTGTCAGTCAGGAGAAGTTATTCAGAAAGCTCACACGTACCTCCCTCTGTTTGCAAGACTTGGCAGAATTTTGAAATTATGTTTTTAAGCCATTATTTAATATTTATGAAGTAAAGTGATTAATATCCGCTAAAAAAAGTTGAAATGCAGTGAAAAGGCAGAAAATATTAACCATTAATATATGCTTAGCAAGTAAATCTTCATACTGTATAATTGATTTCCATTACTGTGTATGGGTACTATTGCTGTATATATGTTATTAGTTTATGAAATCCAGAAGATTTTTAGGTACTTAATTCTTGTTTTAGAAACTAACATATTGTTAGTATGCTTATTACTGTTAATGAACACAGGAAAACTGCTAAATTGCAGAATGGATAAATTAACTGCCCTTTGCTTTGATATTTTATAGCTGAATTGTAAAGTATGTAATTTGGAATTCATTACATGACAGCCATAACTTAAAAGGATGATTATGGTCTTAGTGTTTACTTAAGAATTTACATTATTTTGTGTGTAAGCAGGCACTCCATTTACTGACCTCAGTTCTATACGTTACTTCCAACACCCAAGTATTTACAGTGAGGCTCCGAGTATTTTTTTCACTGTATGCTTTAATGTTATATGTCTTACGATAATTTTAAGCTTGCTAGAAGAATTCAATGTGAGTTGTTAAGTCCTTGATACTCACTGGTACATTACACAAATAACTGCACACCAAAATTTTCAGCTGCTAGTGAGTTGAACACTGCCTTATCTATGCATAATATTCATTAATCTTTATCGTAAGCAATAAAATACCACCTTAAACTTATTTCAGATAATTATTATCATTAGTGTTTTGTTGCCCAAACTCCACATAAGTTGAAAAACTTTTAAAACTGTGACATTTTCCCCTCAAAACCTACAGATAAAAAAAAAAAAACAACAAAATTTCAATTTTTTTTAAATGTATTTTCTTTCCTTTTTCATGAGAGCTTCTTTGTGATACATATGGTTTTGTCCTTAACAGTTATAGTTGACATGAAAAATGCATTTTTAAAATTCATCATCACATGTATATCTTTATGCCTTGTTCACTTCAGCTATGCATTTGTAGTCTACTGAAATGTACGGGATTATTCCTGTGCCAAGTTTAAAATATGCTCAAGTACTTCGCTGAATGGGAGCCTTAATGTTCTACATTGCATTAGTCTTCCTCTGTCTCTTATTCGGTGTTCAACATTCATATAGAGTATCATATATAAATATATACATATTAAAATATATATAATTACTAACAAATAGAATAGTATATGTTTCATAAAGAAAAGACTTTATAATTTTGTTTGCCCTATAGTATTTTGGAATTTATATAACGAGGATGTTTAGTAGCCATAGCAATGGCCTTTTTTAACAAATAGAATTTGTATTTTTATTGTACTTTAAAAAGCTTTACATAACAAGCATCAGTTTAGTGGTCATTTATTATCAATGGTAACACTAAGATAATGTTTGCACATTTTAAGAAACCTTTTTCTTTACTGATTTTTATGATAACTGACTGCAAATGGCATGGTTAAATTTTACATACCTGGCCAATCCATACAAAAATATGTAAATTGACACAGCAGCACATTTTTAATGAAAAGGTTATGTGATCCAATTGGAATCTGTATTTCTGTGTAGTCGCAAATGTCTGTTTAATTTTGCATAAAATAAATGTTTTTAAATAAATTGCATCCTAGAACACATTATTCATTCAGTAAAATGTCCAGTGGGAGGATGGGTGGGGAGGTGCTTCAGTGCCAGTCAGGACCTGCCACCAAGAATGTCTTAGTCCTAAACTGGGCCAAAGTTACCTTATATGCTGGAAAGAATCTGATTTCAGCCACTGTATAATAGCTCCCTATGTTTTTAATTATATAACTCCAATAACCTTTATTATTGAGTTTGGTCTAATTTGTAATCTGCAGAGAAAAATCTGTTCTCTCCTTCTCCCCACAGTCCTTTGTGGATTTAACTGACTCTTTTTATTGCCTTTATTTTAATACTTAGCTGCTCAATATACGTAGCTTCTGAATGACCCAGTTGATTATTTAGAGAGTAAAGGATGTGATTGAGGTCTTTTTGAAGCCTAGAAAGCAACATGTGTTAATGGGACAGGCATGTGGTGTTGGTGCTTCTGAGAAGAGAAAACTAATCTTCAGCCACCCGGTGCCTACTGCCATTGCAAAATTTCTCTTCAAGCTTAACTACTTAAAACCTCTCTAAGCTCTTCATTTTGTGGAAATGGGGCTTAGAATTTATGGGAATGGATGCTACCAAGATTACTACACTACACTACACTTGATTAGCAGGTAAGAGGGCTGTGTTAGTGCCTGTGAGCTATAAAAACAAGCAATTCTTTCTCCGTGTTCCCACTAGTATCAATGTTCTTTAATAGATAATGCAATAACATCATCTGCTTCAGACTATTACTTTAAAAATATATATTTGAGAGCAGTGCTTACAGTGTAGGTGATTGCTTTTGCTCTGTGTAGAGTAAACAGGAGTGCTTCTGTTGCTTGGGACAGAATTTTGTCTGTGTTACAAATACCTACTCCTTCGATTACCTATTAAAAGCATAGATTCTAAGATTTCTTAAAAAAAAAAATTAAAAAAAACCCCAACCCCCTTGATAGCTGGTTTGGACTGAGAAGGTTGAGTGGTTCTGCTACTTTGTGACCCATAGCATCTGACTTGACAGAAGCGTGTAATAAAGAGGGTGATGTTATCATCTAGGTTAGAGATATGATGATAAATGAGTTGTGAACAAGACTTTTTGTTTTACTTGTAGATTTGCCCTCCAACAAAAATGAAAGAAAATCCTGGTGCAACTGGGTGCTGCCAGATTCCTTCACATTTTTTTCTTCCTTTTAGATTGCATTTATTTCCTTTTTTATTTTTTTCTTCAACTTCAGATCATGCTAACTCTGACTGTAGCATTTTGTGGACATGTAAAGCTAGATTTCAGTTCTACTTGTCAGCTGCCTGGGTACTGTGCTGGCATGTCATACCAAGCTTTATGAACACTTAGAAGCATTTGGGGGTTTTGGGGTTTTTGTTTTTTTTTTTGTAGGGTATGGACTGTTTTTCTCTTCCTACCTGCTTAATACACTGTGCCTGAGTAACTGAGGTGCTTAGGTTAGAATTCTTAAGTGAAATAAACTGATACACCGTCAGTTTGTGGGTTTTCTCTTTTTAACCTTTGATAAATTACTGTGCCTCATTGCAGGCTGATCTTGGCTTAACTCAGTTAACAGAGCTTCAAACATAATTTTGTTTAGTTATTTCAGAGTGGTGGGTGATATTCTGTTGAAATGAAAGTCTGACATTTGTAATATATGCAGCCTGCTTGAGATGCTTCAACATTCAGTGGGTGTTGGTGTATAGATTAAAAAAACTGCATATTTATTCATCAGACCAAAACACTACTACAAGAAAACTACAAGTCTCTCTGTGGATTTCATGGACTGCATACATAATACTTGTGCATGATGGGGTAAAGGTTTCCAAACCTGAATATGAATATGCAATTAATCTTTAATGTGTAAGAATTTTCTTAAGAATTTTCTATATATTTTGAGATAATAAACCCTGCAAGTTTAGTCTCCCTGGTGGTATTGAACTTTCTTAAAGACTCTTATGAATGGCGGCAGCTGAAATCAACATATTTGAGTCTTTGCATCTTGGTGGTGTTTTTTTCTCTATATATTTTACATCATTTGTTTCAGCAAAGCTTATGTCTTGCAATAAACAATAAGAATGAGCAGAACTAGGTTAGGAAGGATATATGGAAGCAAATTGAAGGGGAAAAATGTCATCTTGTGCCAATATCATGGAGTTTAGTAACATTGCATTTTTTTTGTGGAACGAGTTATTTAATAACTCCTGTCATTCTGCCCCATTACTTTTTGTGCTACTGGAGCTATTTCAGGTAGCCAAAATAATGTTTCTTCTATCCCTAAGTAGCCTCATTAGACAGAATGGGTGGCTCACAGTGAGCCTCTTCCATAGATGCCTGCTTGCCGCAAGCTCCAGTTTCCATCCATTTATCCTAATTTCTGGTTGTTTTTATCATTTTAAAGACCTAAGTTTTGCATCTGAGGAAGGCTTCCAGAAGGACTGTCTTCTGTACTAGATGGTTACAAAAGTGCTTTAGCTAATTGTCCTTCTTCCAATAATGACTGAAAAATGTGACAATAAGGATAGTGATCATCTGTATTTTCTAAATGACTAGTAATAAATTGTTTCTATAAATTAATCTCCTTATGATAAGAGTTTTCCCAGAACAGCAGTCTTGAAATAGGCCCTTAAAATTTTTCATCAATTCCATTTCCTTCACAGCTTCTTCCTACATACAAGCTTTTCTGACTGAAAAGCGACTCAGAAAAGCTTATTCAGCTGAGCATTTGTAAAAGCTACTTCGGCTTCTACCATGCATGGCATTTAAATTCTTGCAAGTGTTATTTCTTGTATGATTGTATTCTGTAAGTGTTTTATTCAGTAAAAACAAGATGCTTTTTGAAGCTTCTGCACTAAAATTAGAATTGGAATACTTCGAGTATGTTTCACTGAAAATAAATGATGAGTTCTCTATAGGGATTTGTACTGGTTCACTTTTGAAAATAACTACAATTTTAATATTTTGGTGTTCTTGGTCTTTTTTAAAAAGGAATTCAATTGTTTTTAAATAAAGTGTTCCTTAACACTACGAAAAGACACAGAAAATACTTAGCCTGTGTGCTGTGTTGAGGTAAGATTCTAATGAAGATATGGTTCTTGTCAGAGGAAAAAAGCCCAACAACAAAACCTATTTGAAGGGCCTTGATAGATTGTAAAAAATATTTTTTTTCATGCTTATCGTTCATTTTTAGAATATGTTAGAACAGGCTACTGTAATGGCAGTTTAAAGTCACCTACAGTTTAAACCATGCAAGTTCCCCATGTTTTTACAATCTTGCATTTATTAGAATACTATGAAGAAGCCAGAATAGATCTGAATTTCTGAGACACTTCAACCCTGTAAAATAATAACATGATCACGTGAGACTTGTGACAGATGAACGTGTGATGCAAAACAGGTGAATACATTTGGAAAGAAAAATAAAGTAAGAGAGTTTTTGAGGTCATAGAATGGTTTGAGTTGGGAGCGACCTTGAAGATCATCTAGTTCCAACCTCCCTGCCATTGGCAGGGGTACCTTCTACTAGGTCACATTGCTCAAAGCCTCATTCAGCCTGGCCTTGAGCACCTCCAGGGGTGGGGCTTCCACAGTTTCTCTGGGCAATCTGTGCCAGTGTCTCACCACCCTCACAGGAAAACATTTCTTCCTAGTAGCCAATCTAAATCTCCCCTCTGTCAGCTTAAAACCTTTACCCCTCATTGTATTCCTTCACTCCTAGATGAAGAGCCACTTCCCAGCTTACCTGCAGGCCCCCTTCAAGTACTGGAAGGCTGTTATAAGGTCTCCTTGGAGCCTTCTCTTCTCCAGGCTGAACAACTCCAAATCTCTCAGCCTGTCCTCATATGGAAGGTGTTCCAGCCCTTGGATCATCTTCTTGGCTTCCTCTGGACTAGCTCTAACAGCTCCCTGTCCTTCTTGTGCTGAGAACTCCAGAACTGAATACAGGGCTCCAGGTGACATCTTGTAAGAGCAGAGTAGAGGATTAGAATCGCTTCCCTTGCTGGCCACACTTCTCCTGATGCAGCCCAGGATTATGAGAAATTTTACATGAGAATGAAAATGCTCTATGGGTCTGCTTGTCTGACTGGGTTTAGCCATGCTCTACTTTGAAGTTATGCAATATTTATCTAGTTTTAATTGCTGATCTGACATACTGCTTCTGAGAAGCAAAAAAACCTAAATAATTAGAACACCTGATGCTGTTTGCAGATTATCAGCAGAAGTTTTAATCTTGCCTTTTTTAAAAAAAAAATAGGTATTTTAGAAGAATCAAGATTTATTTAATAGTCAAAAATATGTGCTTAGAGACTGAACTAAACAAGATAAATTGCCTCTTGGCACTCTAATAAATAAACCAGCAAGGTCACTAAAGCTTTGTGAGTCATATAGCCATAATGGATTTACTTGAAACTTAGGAAAACAGGGATTTGTTTTCTCAGGACACAGATTCACTCTCTCACAGGCCTCCTGGTTAAAAAGTGGAATGCCAAAGGGGAAAAAAATTCCCACTTGATGTTCTAAACAATATTTGACTCTGCTCCAGTGTCATGCTGTAGATAAGTTTACATGAAGGTTAAACTAGAAGCGTGACCATCACAAGCAGTAATGCAGACTTTGAGAGTTCAGCCACTTAGAAATAATAGCATTACTTGTAAAAAGGCATTCACAACTGAAAAATTGTAACAGACAAGTATTATGAAGTTAGCATATGGAGGGGTAATTCTGATTCTTAGTGTGTTCATAAACAAACTTTATGGTTGCCAAGGTTGCTGGGAAGCAATGTGAAAGGCAGTCTAAAATGAGAAAGCTAATGTAAGTTATATTATAAAAAGGAAAACTTGAATTTGTGTGACAAAAATACCACAGCAAACACTCACATGATGCTTAACTACTCTGAAAAGAATTTATTTTAGCATCTGTGGACTTTTAACTGATTTGGAAAATGCTACTGAGCAATATCTATGAAGTGTCTAAATAAAGGATCACTGTGTTATAGGTTTCACTTTTCAGAAAAGAATATGTTTACAGTATCTAAAGTGACATTTGCTTATTCATGTATTCACCTTAGAATGTGAAAGGTTACATCTATTGCTGTACACTTGGCTTTGTGTGGTTTGCAAATAGTAATATGAAAATTAGTATGCTGAATGCTTTTCCTACAGAAAATTTTCTTTCAAAATGTATCTCTGGAGCCAGGAGGAGAGTTTGAGGGGGTTAAGTGGGGAGGTGTTTCATGCAGCATGGACAAGAACACAGATTGCCAGAGCTGATGGAGTTTTTGGAAATGTTAAGTCAATCTCCATCAGGATTTCAAGCGCGATGCAAATAAGTGCAAACAGACATCAGAGGCATTCCAGACACTGTCCTCCTCTATCAGCAGAGAACATTTAAAACTTTCTTTTTCTTGACCTGAGAGTAAACCCATGGGAAAAGATACCTTCAGATACATTATGGCAGATTTTAGACTGTACAGGGACACATTCTGACACCCATATTTAATTAAAATGCAGAAAGACAGTAAGTGAGAGGTAGTTTAATGGTATATGTAAAAAATGCATTACCCCTATGTTTTATAAATGCAAGCTTTTGAAACCTGGAGTAGTTTTTTGTACACAGAGCTTTCTAGATTCTGTTTGTTTGAATACTACTTATTTTGCTTAGAGTTTATAAATTTATTTTTATTTTTTCACTATTTTAATTTTCCTAGAGGATATCCTGGAAATGTGTGAAGTGTGCGAGCTGTGTGTATTTCAACATTCAGTTGTTTCTGCCTAGAAATAATGGCAGGAGACTTTTCATTTTTAAAGCCAGTCTTCTTCCTAGGAATCACAAACTGCATGGGAAGCTGGAAAAAAATATTGTAGTTGGCCCCAAGAAGGGTGCTGTCTTCCAGGAATGATAAATTAGTTTGTAGGGTACAGCTCTGTGTGTCCTTATGATTGTGCTTTTTTTCCCCCACACATTATGCAACAGCATCACATGGGCTAGAGCACTGAGTGAAAATCATCCAGTATTACATGCTTGGAAAGGAGCACTTGTGGCTGCTTTCCAGGAGAACACTGTTTTAAGCATGAGCTAATAGGGAGTTTGTACCTATTCAGGTGGGAGCATACAGAGAAGCAAGTTCTGTATGCATTGAGACCTGCCGAAACGCAGGGACAAGTCAAGGTTTCTTAAGTCCTGCAACCTGCTTGAATAGCCCTGCTCCACTTTTTCTGACCGAAGACAGCAGAACCAGTAACTTCCAGGCTTGAGACCACTTGTGCAGGTTGACTGCAGCTGTGTTTCTGGTTGTGAGACTACAAACCCACAACTTGATGGGGCCACCTCTGAAACTACTTGTATCATGCACAATATGCTAAGACATCCCGCCCTCCACTTTTCTGTAGTCCAACTAATGTATCTAACTGTCTTTGTAGGGCAGCTTCTTTTAGGGCAATGCTACTACCACCTTGTAGTCTGTCTTTTCTTATCCAGCTAGTTATTGACTAGCTGTTAGTTTTATTCTGGTGCTATAGTTTGTCTTTAAGAATGCATAATGAATATATGCTAGAAAAACATTGCCAAATGTATAAAGCAGGAAAAGAAAACGATGCCATACCTTTGCTTTGTAATTAGAATTTCTGACCAAAATTTTTGTGTGCTGCTCTGGGATTGTCCTGACTGTTATTAGCTCTTCAAAGGTGATTTGCTAGGATGGGTGTGTGCTGACCTTTGAGTTACACTGCTGTATTGTTTCCCATATTCTTTACCATTGTTGGTGTGATGGGATAAAGTTAGAAAAATGCTCCTGTGTCTTTTTATCTCTCCTAGTGTCCTTGAATGGCGCTCCACTCCTTTATCTTCATATGTATCTGCATATCAAGATGTAGACATAAATAAGATTATATAGGTAAACTGTATCTTTTTATATTGTTCCAGCATTGTGGTCCTTATTCCCTTAGCTAAATGAAGGTCAGAAGTTCAGAATAAGGGCATGAAAGGTGCTCTGCAGTGGACCCATATTCCAGGAGGCCATACTGTCAAGGAGACTCACTGAGGCTTCTGGCACCACAGCTGTCTCTGTACACCTCAAGGGCAGTACCTCTGGACTGTGCAGGTTATGTGGCCTTTCTTGCACTTGCTCCCCAGAGATGGCAACTAATGCAGTTGAAGCTGTTGGAGACAGTGAGGAGCCATTCTTGTCAGAGGAGGAACAGGAGGACAAGGCAGCCCATGAGTGCTACCCCTGGATGGCTTTGATGGCTTTCAAACACTGAGGTGTCTGTATCCCACTAAAAACTAAAATGAGCCTTTGATGTTTAAGCTCTGGATTTCTCCTTACTCTTCAAGCTGCCCTCTTCCTCACCCCAGCAGCCCCTACACAGGAACCAGAACCATTCTTATATAGTTACAGTCCTATCCATTAGTCTCATCTCTTGACTAGTTTATACAGGATTCTTCTTTCTGCTCTTGAAAATAAACTGTACTGAACATCAGTTTATAGGCTTTAATTGTTTTTTCTCCGCAAGCTTTAATTGCTTCCTGTAGAGTGTCTGTTTCTGCTGCCAAGCACCACTGCTATAGGACCTGTTTGAAGCCCAAGTATTTAAACCTCATGAAAGGCAGAGTAGATACTCCTTGTGAATTAGTCTCAGCTTCCCTTTTAAGTCTGTCTGGAGCTGCTTTCTTTGTGTGGCTGCCATCATGTTCCTCAGCAGTTCATTTGGTAAGGAGATGTTGATTGAGGCCAAGCCAGATGTACTCTTATTTCCACAGTGCTCTCTCAGGACTGGTCTGTGGTTATGGCAGATTGAATTCATATGGAAAAGTGAACTACTGCCCCACAGGCTTGGCTGCCTTGACTGTCCGAACTCTGCCACCCACACAATTCTTCATGACCAATATTCCAGTCAATATTTTCATCTTGTGTATTGCTGCAGGCCCATGTGCTGTTTGCTGGGACAGCAAAGGGACAAAAGGCAGTATGTGCTCCAAATTTGTGCATTAACTCAGGATAAGACCACACATCCAAGCAGACTGTAAAGCTTCCAGCTTTATCTCCACCACTGAATGATGGATTAATTCCCAAATGCACCACTGCCTCTGGCTGTCATAGTTAGCCATCTCAAGTCTGGGAAACCCCAGGGCACAGTCGGGATCCTGTGCAAGATATTTCCTTGGTAGCTGGAGGAAATATGTCAAGCAGCAATGAAAAGACAGGTTCTTAGAAGGTTCTTATGGTCGAAGTCCTCCCACAAACATCTTTCCTCTTCAGCTGCATTAGATATAAGTAGCTTTTCTTCTGACTCTTTGCCAGTGTGGCCAGGAGCTTTCCTGACTTCTGCTGTGGGTAAATTACTCTTTAGTCAGAGATCATTCTGTTGGAGGGAAGAGCAGTGTGTGCCATAGCCTAACCTGTGGGAACCGTGGAATGAAGTCTGTCCATGCACAGACTGCCAAGCCTTTGGCTGGGCCAGACCAGGTTATGACAGCTTTATCAGCTTCCTTTGGAAGCTGCAGCTGCAGCTGGAGCTGGTGTCTGGACAGTCCAACTGGGCAGATAAGCATAAGTGCAATGGTTGGTGGGAGAGAAAGTTTGGGTTGGGGACAAAAAATGATGAGCTTTCACATTAGCAGCCTGTTAGTGTAGTTAAAAGGGAGAGGCACAAGAAAGATTTACAGTTGAGTGCAATGCAAGGAAAGGCAAAAGAGAAAGCTGTGTAATTCTGGTGTTCAGTCATTCTTCCTATCTAGTGTCAGCATATTTAGCAGCTGCCAGAGAAGCAATGAACCATGTTTTGTGTCAGTATACATGTGCACAGTGCATTATTGTCCTGTGACATGGCATCTCAGGTACTTCCTGCCTGACCTGATGTCTAATGGTTGATGTATGTGGAGCCCAAGAATGCATGGAGACCTTCTGCAGTCCTTCTTCATTCAGTCTGTATTTCAAAGTCATGGAATTTAACAATGGCTAACAGCACAGAATTCCTTGGTGCTTGGATGGAAATTTTTTTTATGTTGGTGCCTGGGAGTACATTTTTATGTAATCCATTAATGGATTATTATTAATTTAGTTTAATTCATATTGTTAAATAATAGCCGTTATTGACAGAATAATACATTGTTTCAAGCTGTCAGTGATTCTCCCTGTGATTGTCCTGTAGTTACCCTTAGATACTTGCCAGGCACTCCCCCAGGGTTGGCAAATGTTGCTCCTCCCATGTCATGATTACCATAACATATTTCTGATCCTGTCTCTAGAGAATCTAATTAATTCTGTTTTTTTCATTTCTGGAATAAGGAAAAATGTTTAAGTAAAGTTTGAAATAATGTGATTACCTGTATTTATGCAAAGTCAGCCTGCAGATTAGAAAAAAGAATATGAACCTTTTGCTTCTTAAGAGATGGCAGAAGTGGTTTATCAGCAAACACATTCAGTTCCAGCTCTTGGATTTAATCTTGCAAATACTTACATGTGTGTGTCTAAATGCAAATACTTATATATAAAAATATTAATATATATGATGTCAAACAAACAAGCAAACAAACAAACCCAAAGATCTTCTGGAAGAACCCACACTAGGACAATAACCAGGTGGACTAGGTGTAAGCTGTGGTTTTCATCACTGACAGATTAATGTTGCTATGAATCTTGTGAAATTCATATTGTCCACCCAGAATTTACTGCTAGGTACAAACTTACATACTCTAATGAATCTCGGTTTATATGATATATAGTTAATGCCAACTTTACTTTTGGCATCTAAAAAAAAATTAGGAGAAAATAGGAATATTTTTATTAAACTTTAGCATTTTTGGTGAAGAATAAAAGGGAATGTCAAACTGTTCAAGAATGTGAAGTTCTTGTTGCACTAAAAAGAAATGCTAAAAAGAAAGTTCTTATGATGCAGGATATGTGTGACGTTATTCTAAAATGACTACAGCAGTCTCATGTACAAACAAAAATTTATTACGACATGTCAGAGAGTTAAAGTGAAAGGTCAGTTTTGTCAAAACAAATGCCACATTTTGAAAAGGTTTTGTTACATGGAAATTCTACACATTTTACAACTTAAGCCAAGGTAGCTATAAATATTTGCAGAATGTGTTCTCTATTCTTTATGTCTGTGTTTTGACGCAGACTAATACCCAATTTTCTGGCCTTAAGCTTGTCATCTAAATGAACAGATTAAAAAAAAAGCTTTTATATGTTTAACAAATGCCTTGGTAATATATATGAAAGTGGAAATAGACAGTCCTGTTCAATTTCATAAGGAAAACTAAATGTAAATGTTTGTTAATAAACTATATTATTATTCTTCACAAATATTTTATTTCTTAAGTCAGTATGTATCACACTTAGACTAATATAATGAAATTATGTAGATGGACATGCAGCCAGAATTTCCAAGGGGAAAAAAAAGCTCAAACCTTATTTTTATTTTATTTTATCTTTTGTGCTTACCAATACCAACCTATCCACAAATCCCAGAACTTTGCTCCTCACAAGAAAGGAAGAAGGATAGTGTATAGTAAGAAGCGTTCTGATATTACTACATTTCTAATAAATAAATTTTGAATTTCTAATATGCGAAGTTTTGAAGAGTTTCTTGGTGCTTTTTCTGTTGAGCTGAATTATTTTATTCTCTGAGTTGATGTTTTAGCAATCTTTACATATCTATTTAGCAAACTTTAACTAAATTTAATTTCATTAATACTGCAGGCTGTGATGGTGTTAGGTCAAATATTAGTGAGCTTTTTTATGTCTCATGATATCTTAACTCATTTATGAGTAAAGCTTTTAATGCTGTCACTAGTAACTTACATTTTTTTCACATGATGCGACCACAAGCCAAACTCTGCAATGACGATTTTACCTCTTTTGTTTTGTCCCTGATCTGAAGTGATATCAAGTTTCTGTTCTTTCTGGAGAAACTCAGGTTGTACTCCAACATGCTCTGTGGTTTTTGATCTAATTCTGAACACGCAGGTCTGCAAATCTTGGGCTGCTCTGCTAGGAAAACCTTGACAACCATCTGCTTCTTTTTATTTACCAAAAATCTTAGATTAATTATAGTCACTGGCCTAGCTTCCCTGCACAACAGGGAGTCAAATCAGGCCTGTCCCATTTTTATCCTCTTTTGCAGCATGGCAGAGATAGAAGCTCATATTGGACTGGTAATCATTTACTCCACAGCCATACTATAATAGCAGTGATTCGTTATCATTCAGGATGTCCCACCCTATCTATGCAAGAGGCTGAAGAGGGCTGAGATAACTACATCTGAGAGAGCAGCCCACAGATATCCTTCCAAACTACATAGATGCTACAGCGTCTCTGCCTTCTATCTGCAAGACAGAAATAATATTGCCTGAGGAAAGCAAGAAGGGTTTGTCTCCTCCACATGACATTCTCAAGGTCAGCCAGGGTAGAAGACCTCCCAGGACCTGACTGTGGCAAGTACTAAAACCTGGACAGTTTTCTGTTAGTCTAGAGCACAGATACAGTGGTCAAAACCACTGGGGAATTTAGAGAAAGTGAAAGGGTATGAGTAAAGATGTTTGTCTTAGCAGCTCCTGAACTTTGCATGCTAGTATTGAGTGCATCACCCAGAAAGTTTCTTCAACATCCTGCGGTTCAGTTTGACTGCTGTGAGTGCCTCATGGTGTCTTGGGAAGTGGTGATGCTGTGTGTCATTCAGGTTTGCCGGTGCTGCAGGGCTTTTATGTTTGATTTGGAGTTTGGGCTTTTTTTGTTTCTTTTCACAGATGAGGAAGAAGTACTAGCCATAGGAGTGAAGCAGTCTGAAGGGAAGGTAGTCAGGTGGGAATGTTGCCTTTACAGGAGGGGAGGAGAGAAATGATGAAAGATGAGAGTTGGAGAAGATACTTAGGAGAAAGCTCTGGAAAAAAACAGCATTGCCTCTCACTAGAACTATAAACAAAATCATTTAAACCACTTTGCTATTAAACAAAAGACTTTAAATCCTTTTGAAGACAACAGCTCATGAAGTTAAAAAAATTAAAAAGAGAGAACAAAGTGGAATAAAAATATTTTATTATTTGATGCAGATTTAAAACACTTGTGCTTCCTGTCATTATCCTACAACAAACAACAGGAAATAGTAAGAAGTATCTTCTATATGAAGAGTTCAGTATATATTTGTGGTTCTTTCAAGACCCTGAAATACCTACAGGCCACTTTGTCATACCACTTTAAACTGTGTGTAAAAAAATCCATGTAGTATGTGGACTGAGTGCAGCTTATTTTCACACCGAAATTTAGTGCTCAGTAACAGGCTATACAGTTATGAATGATAGCAGGGATGGAAGTGGAAAGAGTAGTTATCAGCCTGCTGGCAGTATTGCTTACTAAATCCTAAATAGAACAAGGATCTTCACTTTGGTTATTTCTGTTTATAATTAGGATGTATTGCCCATCTAATTCCATTGCTGTACTTCTCTTCAATACAGCATATCACACAGCTATGATTTTAAACAATTACATGGGCTGCATATAGAAATCAAATACCAGCAGGAGCCTGGAATTTTTCATAAAACCTTTCTAAATGATTGCCCTGTGAAATGCTGACTACACTGTAATGAACTTAATTTCTATTACATGCAGATGGCTCTCCTTGTGTGGTTTACTTTGCCGTAACAGCATTCTATGTCAAGATGACACTGTACCAAATTAGAGCAAGAATTAGCTTATTGATTTGCTTATTAGACTGTTTTATTTGGGAGTTGGTTGACTTTGGTTTTATTGATGTCCCTGGGGAAAATTCAACATGTCTCTCAAAATGTTTCCGTTCTAAAAGTAATATTGCAAGAGATTATTAAATTATCTGGGCTCATCTGCTCTTCCCATCTGTTAATAGAAAGTGCAGCTACATGATTCTCTTTGTGATGGTTGACATTATGTGCTTACTTTGAAAATTTTCTGAGTCCTTGCATTACAGACCTGAGACATTTGAAAACTGAACATCATCAAAACTGCTTTAAAAGATGGCTCATGTAGGTGTAACCTCTCTTAGATATCCATGCAGATTAATTTTCCAACATTTTTAAGGCAGTTTTCTCAGGACCCAAGGGGAATACAGTATCAAAATTCCACAGAAATTCAGCAAAAAATACAGGCTGATGCAGTTCACTGTAAGTTTAGATGGCAGCACTGATTCAATTCAGAGGTTTGCCAAAAAGACCCGGATACTTCAAACCACTTGAACCCTAATAGGCCTTGCATGATCCCTGGATTTGATTTGACCAACTCAAAGACCCCTTGTGAAGCCTGCCATTGTGCCCAGTCTTTTCCGTCAGTGCTCTGCACTGTGGAATTAACCACCATGCTCATCTCCAGTGTTGACTGCAAGCACACACCCTGTGCCAGGCTTTAATGATTAAATACTTGCAATTAAGCTTTTCAGCCATCTTGCTCCATGCCTGAACAGAGGAAATTGTTCTTTGATTTGCTTGAAAGCTTTGAGGGTTGCTTTATAAGATACAGGATCTATACGCTCCCCTGTAAATGTTGGAGGTGATGTTAACTCTCCTGTATCCAATTGATCCTTTCTCACTGGGAAAAAGTTAAGTTCCCATGTAAAGGATACAACTGAGAGTAGCTAAAACTGGACACTTAGAATTTTGAATTGGAGCAAGAACTTCAGAAAATGTAGGCATCTGCAATAAGGAATCTTAAGGGTCCTTTTCAATTATGGAAAAAAGGCTGGTTTTCCTCTGTCATGAGACAGAGATGGAATATTACGCCATAAATCAAATGAACTATTATGTCTAAAAGTTCTGCACTGCATGACCATACTTTTATAGTCTGAAAACTATAAGTAATGTGACTTGATGTCTTGTTAATTCACTTCAAAGTGCCTGTAACTGCATTGTTGTGAATGACTCTGTGATGGCCAGACTATACATGCATAGAAAAAAAATGAACAGAAAACATGCAATGATGAGCAATATCCAAAAAGTACCAAGAAATAAATTTCTGTAAAATACATAAGTAAATATAATGATTGCAGTCCTAATTTGAAAGCAGATGCAACTCTAAGTACTGTAGTTAAATGTAGTAAATAAATAAAATCATAAATAATAATAACAATAATAACATAATAATAAACATAATTTATAAATAATAATAAACATAGTTATTCCAAGGACAGATTACTGTAGATATTCACAGATAATAACAGCCATCCTATATAATCTTCTATCATCATCTAGATTTCCACATAGAGACTGAGTACTTGAAAAAGTTTTATAGAGCTATAAAGAAAAGTAGCAGTTTCTGGGTCATGTTTCTCTTTTCTGGTTCTCATGGTTCAATTTAAATAATTTCTTTTCCAGTTTTCTCTTGTCTCTTGAAGAATTATGTTCATGAAAATCATCAACCTAATTTCTTATGACAGCAATTAACATCTTCTGTGATACCATGTGAAAAGAAGGTGCTGAAAATCTAAAAAAAGACAGGAACTGGCATCCAGGACAAAATTTTGATGGAAACTACTGCAGGACCAGAACAGAACACCGTTAAAATAATTAGAGGTTGGCCAGTCGGTGCAATTCAGATGGAAGGTGTAGAAAACAGATCATCTTTTCACATCCAGGAGAGTATCCAAAACAGTTCACTCCAAGAAACTTGAGTACACAACAAAAAAAGTATACCTTGTTGTCATGTTTGTCACAGCAATTACAAACCTCTGTGGGAAGATTGCACTGGTTTGAAAGTGACAGAAAAGTGATCAGTGTGTTGGCAGATAGGGTGACAGGAGCACTACTAGTTCAGGAAGGATGACTGGGTCTCAAATTCAGCCAAGATTTTGAGATCTATCTGCACCCTTGCTCAAAGCAAACATAACAAAAAATAAAAAAAGTTCAGATTTGTTTGCATAATATCTGGAACAGGGTAACTTATGAAACAGAGAATACTCAAAAGAAAAATGAAAATAAAAGGATCTGAACTTAGCCTTTGCCAGCCCCTTTGTCTTTGAAAGAGAGGATGTTTTCCCTTCCTTCACTCTCAGTCAAGAAACTTTCTATTTCTTTCTGCATTGCAGCAAATTTTACAGAGTCTCCTACAGGAAAAATCTTCATCCCCAGTGAGACCTTCCATGGATTTGCCATGTGACTCCTGACTTGCTCCAGCTGTGGGCTCCCTCTCTGCCCAGCCCGTGCTCAGATGCTTCCCCATGGCTCTAGAGGGTTCCCATGACCAGTGGTACACAGCAAGCAGGCTTTATGCACCTCCGCACTTCTGGAGGGAGCAGGATCACTGAAAAAGGAGTATCTGCAGGGATCAATGGACACAACGACACCGGAGTGTGGTGGAATTGTCCTTCCAGAATAAAAATGGAAAGTTTCTTAATTTTAAACTGAACGGAGACTTGCAGCCTGAAGTGGTGCCCATAATGCAGGGAGCAATGAAAAACCAGAGGGTAACAATAATCAGAAAACAATCAGATATTGGGGGAGTTCACATCAGTGGAACATAAAGATCAGGTACTCAATTTGGGATCTGAAATTCTGAAAATTTCAAGTTAAATATAAACACATGAGGTATTTGATGCCTGAGGAAACACTAATCTGTGTGTATACCAAAAATGCATTGATGTGAAGAGCAAGAAATTACATATTTCAGCTTTATACAAAACATAAAATCTATCTAGGCTACAAAAAAGCATGAGCTGCAATTTATGGAACTCCCGTGAGGTTAAGACCCTGTAAAATGGATTGAATTTATTAGCGGAACATGGTCATTACAGCCCAAATTAGGCCTTAGCAATACTAGATGGGTTTTTTTGCCATCGATGGTATTCACTCTGAGAAAATTTTTTTTTTTAAATTTATTTGTAAGGGTCATTTAAGGATTTGGATTTTCATAGGCCCTAAATAAACAGCAAACATCAAGGAAATTGTTAAGGCTTTTGCCTGTGCCAAAGATTATAACAAAATCTCAAAGGAGACTATGTCAGTAAAATAGAAAAATCAGCTCATTGGAATAAGTACAGATAAGCAGAGCAGGGGGGAAGGGGGGAACACAGACAAAAAGTGGCACTTGCTTTAAACTCAATAAGAATAAATTTGCCAGATCTCATTTAATCAAATCCACTTTTGCTAGATGTGATTTGTTTTAAATGTCTGTTTGGCAGATGGCAATAACTCAGTAAACACCTCAAGATATTTCTGTGTAGTGGGGGTGTTTTTGTCTTCAGATTAGCAAAAAAGCATTAAAATAATGTAGGGTAATGTGGATAATTTGGTTAGTATTGAGTCACAGTGCCAGCACTATTAAAAATACTGTACTATTCCCAGTGAGTGCAACAGTGAGAGGTAGGTCAGGCAGAAGAAAACACGAGAGACTGAGGTCCAGTAGGTCTTTCTACTTTTTGAAATTTGCAGTATGGATTAGCCCAGTGGGTTGTGTTTTGCCCCAAGGTTTAGCCTGTCAGCTGTGAGGCTGCTACTGGAAATGGACCCCTGAAATGAGGATGCATCTGAAGGGCTCCCGGATCTGAGGAACGAAGATGCCTTGCAGGACTGCCTGGAGCCAAGCCAGCGACATGGGGAGCTATGGGGTGGTGGGACACAATGTGCTGCTTTCACAGACCTAAAGGGGCACCTTGCTGTGTGTCAACAATGTCAAAGATGTTTGTAAGTCTTGTGAGAAAAGCACTGGGTAGTACTTCACACTGCAGAGTGTTCATAATCGATAACCTGTGTATAAGTATTTAGGCTGTTTACTGTGGTACTATGGTACATTCGTAACCCAAATATTTATGATGACATTTGGCAAGGACCAGGACATGTGGGATCTGCGTTCTGCTTTGGAAACTGTCAGCCTCTGGCCTGGACAGGCGCACACTCTCCTGGGTGGAAAACTGGTTGGATGGCCGGGCCCAGAGAGTGGTGGGAAATGGTGTGAAATCCAGCTGGAGGCCAGTGACAAGTGGGGTTCCCCAGGGCTCAGTGCTGGGTCCAGCCCTGTTCAATGTCTTTATCAATGACCTGAATGAAGGCATTGAGTGCACCTTTAGCAAGTTCGTAGATGACACTAGGCTGGGTGGAAGTGTTGATCTGCTGGAGGGTAGGGAGGCTCTGCAAAGGGATCTGGACAGGCTGGACCGCTGGGCAGAGTCCAATGGCATGAGTCTTAACAAGGCCAAATGCCGGGTCCTGCACTTGGGGCACAACAACCCTATGCAGTGCTACAGACTAGGAGAAGTCTGTCTAGAAAGCTGCCTGGAGGAGAGGGACCTGGGTGTGTTGGTTGACAACCGACTGAACATAAGCCAGCAGTGTGCCCAGGTGGCCAAGAAGTCTAATGGCATCTTGGCTTGTATCAGAAACATTGTGACCAGCAGGCCCAGGGAGGTTATTCTGCCTCTGTACTTGGTACTGGTGAGACTGCTCCTTGAATACTGTGTTCAGTTCTGGGCCCCTCACCACAAGAAGGATGTTGAGGCTCTAGAGCGAGTCCAGAGAAGAGCAACGAAGCTGGTGAAGGGGCAGGAGAACAGGCCTTAGGAGGAGCAGCTGAGAGAGCTGGGGTTGTTTAGCCTGGAGAAGAGGAGGCTGAGGGGAGACCTCATTGCTCTCTACAACTACCTGAAAGGACGTTGTAGAGAGGAGAGTGCTGGCTTCTTCTTCCAAGTAACAGGGGACAGGGCAAGAGGGAATGGCCTCAAGCTCCGCCAGGAGAGATTTGGGCTGGACATTAGGAACATATTTTTCACAGAAAGGGTCATTGGGCACTGGAACAGGCTGCCCAAGGAGGTGTTTAAGTCACCTTCCCTGGAGGTGTTTAAGGCATGGGTGGTTGAGGTGCTAAGGGTCATGGTTTAGTGTTTGATAGGAATGGTTGGACTCGATGATCCGGTGGGTCTCTTCCAACATGGTTGTTCTATGATTCTATGATTCTATCTGGATCTTTTCCCCGGCACAGGAACGAACCAGGTGGAAGTATGTCCTGTTTGCAGCAGCTTCAATGAAATGGTGCAGAGGGACTGGATGTGCCGCAGGATTCCCTGGGCAGCTGGCTACTTCTTTCCCTCTTCTCTCCCAGACTATCTCCATGTCTCCAGGGGCTGTTCATTTCCTCAAAGCCTTCAGCTTTGCACTATAGCAGTGACTTTTTGTTCAGTGGTGGCTTTCTAACGCTGCTTACCTCTTTTAAATAGTGAAGGGGAGAAGGATATAGCATTTAAGATATTTTCTTTCTGAGAACAAAATTGTATGTTGACCCACGGCAGTGTGAAAAGTTCATTGACACAGTGCAAAATCCAACTACCTATTTACTTATCCTACTTAAAGCACATATAATTAATGCAAAACACTTAAAAAATTAAGATCTCAGAATTTTGTAAGGAGTAATCCGTGCAACTGGGAAATAAAAAGGAATATAATTTTGTCATGTTGAAATAAATTCTACAGTCATACAATTTGCTTAGCCAGTATCTAGACAAATTGTTATATGGGGTTGTAGGAGAGGCTGTGGCATTAGTGTAGCCGCCTGGTGGATCGTCTAAATTTCAAAATATTGTGCAGTTTCCTCCTCCTTCTAAGGGAGGTGCTGATGTATCAAAGAAGTATCGGACAAAATTATAGCATTATATTTTGTCAGAAGGAAGTTCTGTCCCTTTCAAATGCTCAGCGACCCTTATTTTTGTATGAGAAAAGGATCTGCTTTTTGTAACCAAAGTTTCTGTATTTTGAACTCTCATCTATTTCAGTTCACAATTGTCCCTTTGTGACTTCAAAATCAGTAATCAGCTGCAAGTTAAGATGTCAGCTGCTGATTAAGAAGTGGGGCCACTAGGACTAGAAGCCAAGTATTCAAGTAACAGTGACAGAGGTCTCTTTATATAATTGATTTGGGGTTCGTTATTAGCTCTAGATGATTCTTTAAAACCAAAAAAGTGGATTCCAAAATGCAATTAAAACAAAGTGACAAGCCTTGGAACAACCTCCCATCCTACATGTTACAAGCCATTACAGGCTAAGTTATGTCTTCCATGAAATATGAGCACATTTCATAGCCATAAGAGCTAGGCATGCAGAAAGGAGGGAAAAAAAATTCTGTTTTACTGAGTGCAGCTTGATTTTTTCTTTCCCTGCAGAACAGCCTACACAGAATATAAGCAGTGTTTATCTGTTCAGATGCAAAAAAAAAAAACACCAAACCCCCCCAAAACCAAAAAACCCATTATTTGCCATGAGTAAGTCAATATGCTCTGGGGAGAAACTAAGCTAGTGAAGATTGTCTGCCATTCTTCTTTCCCACTGCCAGCATTAACAGTCTTTTTTTTAACGTACCAATCAGGGACTTAAAGCATTCATCTCTGGTAACACCAATGTCTTAGTGACCATCGTACACTTAGGGTTCCCTTTCCAACCATGCCGACTTACGAATGTAAGTCACATGTGGATTTTCTTGTACATGTCAATATTTTAAGGTCATTGCATAAGCTGGCATCAATTTCTTAGCTTTTTAGTCTCTGAGAATTGTAGTGACCACCTGTAAGATCTGAATTTTGCAGCTGTATTCAATAAGACATTGTTGGACTAAAACTTGGAAAAAAGTCGCTAATGCCAAATGTTCTATCACCGTCGATTTGGCTGTGCTTTCAACTTACAAATATAAATTTCCCTGAACAGCTGGGAAACAATAATAAAAAGTCAAATGTCTCATTAAGCAATACATGCTTCATTCTAATGAAGGTATCATATGAGATAAAGGAGGAAGCATAATTAATGACATGCACAATAGCACAGAGTGTCTGGACCATATTGGCCTTTATTTCAACTTTAACTCTTACAAGAAAGTAGTTGCTTTACATAAAAAAGGGCAAGTTCATCTGAGAATTTCCAAACTGGCATTGTGAAATAAACTGAATTATGAGTGGTGCCATGCAGATAGTAACTCACTGTAAACTAGCTTTATGTAAGATCATTAGACGTGAGCAAGTTTCTAATATACCTTGTGAGGCAGATAAGGTAATTGTGGTCATAAGCGAATGCAGCAATTAAGTGCCTTCAGATAATTCAGGCTTAAATCACTTCTTAACTCTTAGAAAAAAAAAATATCAGCTAACAGATAACAAGTATTGTAAGTAGTCTTAAGATCGATGAAATTTAAGACCATCAAATGTGTGCAAGAAGGTATAAAATGGGCTGATACTAAATCATTCAATATCAATGCCACTTTTCCTATTGACTCTATGGCCTTATATTTAGATGCAGCACGTTTTGCTTCCTGATGGTTTTCTCATAGTTAAAGCTAAAACAATCAATTATAACATAAAAACATAACCTGGTAAAACTAATCATGGTGAAAAAAAACTGAGTGACAAGATCCTGCTTAATATAAAAAATTATGTTGGCAAATATTCGTTACTGCACAATTTAAGTTGCAGGTGTTACTTAAAATAGGGGAAAGATTAACATTAGAAGGTAGAAACATAAAAGCCAGTGTGATATTGACATTATTATTTACTTTCAATAGATGTTGATATTATGTAGCGTATTTTTCAAATATATTATTACTATTGGAACTTAATAAGCAATCTTAGTCTATGATGTAATGTTAAATAAACTACAATATTGCAATGTAATTCATATTAGATGTATTTTCAATGTTGGATTTACTTATTCCATTTCTGAAACATCCTATTCTCATTATAAAACTGGTAGAAAATACTTGCTTTGTAAATGCTGTAAGTTCAAACAAAGAGAGGTCTAATTTAAAAGAAATAGAAAGATAAGCTTTTCTAGTAGCAACTGCAGCTTGCACTAATCTGTGCTTTTGTCTTGTTTAGCTTGTTACAAAGTAGTCTGCTTGAAGTAAAGTTCTGACATTTTATATTTTATAGCAAAGGTCAAGCAAAACATTTTAAAAATGTATATATATAAAATCACAGCTCAAACATATAATGAGTGAAGATAGTTTCTAACAGCCAAAACCAAAACTGGCATTAACGACACTAAAATCTGAAGCACAGGCATTTCAATGCAATGAAGAAATCTTTCATTATTCTCTAGATTTCTTGTGACAGTCTTCAGACCCATGGAGTTTTGATTCTGACCAGCAGCCCAATAGTCCCTCCAAACCAGTCTATGATTTCCTCTGTGTAAGACCAGTCTATGATTTCCTTCTGTGTAAGACCTTGCACTCTCTCTCCTGCCCCCCTTTTTTTTCTTTGAAGTGTGTGCAGCCCAAAGAACCCTTCCAGGCACAGATGTGATAGAGAAGCAGAAACAGTCCATGCGGAGGATCTGTTTGGGAGCCTTCCTAAAGGAATGTTGGAAATAATCTGCAGGAAAGCAGAGGGCATGAGTCATGTAACGTCTTGGGGCTTAATTATCAAGAATTGAATCGCCTGGTCTCTCTCGCTTGCCTGCTGCTTTTATAAAACAACAGGCAAAATGTGAACAAAGGAGGTGCCTCTCAAATATGAACAAGTAGTTTCTGCTTCAAGTCTCTATGTCTCTAATTTGTATGGACCTCTATATATTGCACACTTATGTCTGTGGACAAAAAGTATTTTAAAAAATTTGAACATCTACGTTTCTACATAGCATGGTAGTACAGAGGAGAATATTCACAGTTTATAAACTAGAGCATAGGTGTCAGATATAGTTGATACAGAAAAGTAGCTTTAATATATTAAATTTTGTCGCAGAAGCCAGCATGATTGTAGAAGAGTTTATCCCAACAACATAGTTATAAATAAGTGTGCCTATTTTCTAAATAAACCAAAACTCTGTTGGCTTAAGATACAGTCAGCAGCACTTTACAGTGACAGCATTGTATCAAAATGACAACAAAATCTGGTAAAAGAAAGTTATATAACTGTGACTAACATGTCTATCCCATGCAGGACAAAATGGACATTCACCAGGTAGTGATCTACCCTTCCTGTCCACAGCCCAGGAGTGAATATATTGATATTGCTTTTGTTACATTAATGTTAACTACAGTTATTTTGCATAGCTGTGCTTCCACATTTAGAAGAAGCATGATTTAGCTAATAAAGAAACATGCCTTTCTGGTGGAGCATGAAAGGTTGTCTTTTACATCTCAGTATCAATAACAAGGATGCATTACAAAGAGATTGCATTTCTCTGTGGTTACTACACAACTAAGATGTATTTTGTGCATTGTAATACAAGAGTATGTTTAATCTGTTTCTGTTGCAAGCATTTTCTGAACCAACATCACCACTTATAAGCACAGTACATACTTTCTGTCAATCTCTCCTAAGATCCTCCATATCAACAAGAAAATAGATGCACTACACTAAGGGAATAATTTAAATCCAGATCCTTTTAGGTTTATTGAAAACTGGAAAATGGAGTAAACATAAAACATTTTTCTGGCAACTTAACTTGTCATGAGTATATTTGCATGAACATCCAAGAAATTTCTCTTGATGGAGTTCCTTCCTAAACATTCCAGTCTCGAGGAAGAGGATCAAGTCCTGTGGAAAATGGGGAAGAAGACGAACCAATAAACCCACAAATTCTCTTTAATGCGTAGGAGGCCAGACCTGGTGATGGGAAAGACAAGTTACTTGATGCCAACTGGGGTTGCTGGCACCAAATGCAACATCTCCTGATGAGCAGAAAATCCTTGTCATCAGAAACCTGTATATGTTGCAACTATCACTAAAATGTCTTTAAGGGTCACATCTGACTGCAGGCAGCCTCCTAGAAAACACTGGTATTGTGTTTCTATACACATAAAAAGCTCAGAGTGTATATGGACCCCCTTTTAGCAAAATATCCACAAGCAGTGAACCCCATCACTTTCTTTTTCACCTATGCTTATTTTTATGCTTTACTTAATTCACACGTTAAGTGAATGCATCCTTTTAACTGTATTGTACTAATGCATTGAATGCTTCAATTTTATTCTTTAACTTAAAAAAAAAAATCACCAAGAAACACCCAACA
The DNA here is from genome assembly GCF_032191515.1 of Phaenicophaeus curvirostris. Classification (NCBI taxonomy): domain Eukaryota; kingdom Metazoa; phylum Chordata; class Aves; order Cuculiformes; family Cuculidae; genus Phaenicophaeus; species Phaenicophaeus curvirostris. Next base: position 11,118,139 of record NC_091398.1, read on the forward strand.
ACAAACCTGCCATCTGGGACATGATTGTTATTGTTTACAAAATCTAAGTAGTTTAGTGATAAGAGCCACTTTTGTTTAAATCCTGTCCTAGAGCTGAGAGAAGTCTTACCTACACACTGAAATCTCTAAGTCTTCAGTTATCTGTAATGGATTTAGTAGTGATGAAAAAATCTACACATTCATGTTCCATTCATGACAAAGTCTACATGTTCATTTCCTGTTTCTTATTTTGTTAAAAGCACAAAGAAATATGAATGATAAACTATAACAATGTAAAATGGATAATCCAGCCATTGCTTCTATCATATAGTAGAGCAGGACATGAGGTTTTTTTTTGCTTTTAGTCACACAAACCAACATTTTGTTAATCCTGTAAATAACTTGTGATTAGATCCCACTGCAAAATACTGATGCATACAAGAACACTGAACTGGCCTCCTCCCTCACTCACTTTTTCACTCAGAGAAGAGATTAAGAAGCATTCCACACAGCAAATGCTGACTGGATCAACAAGAGCACTTGTGGGATCTGCTCAAGTACTACAGTGAGAGAATGGATCATTTTTTCCTCACCTATTTCAGACTGAATCCTGTAACAGATCAGTGATGTGCAGCAGGAAAATCCAAAATTATTTAAGAGAGAAAGAGATATTATGAAAATGAATCTATGGACCCATCTGTGGCCTACAATGGTCCACCTTTTAGGGAATCTTCCATAGCTTATATCTAGTCCCAAGCTCTTAGAAGAGAATGGGATCTACAAAGGAAAAGCTTTTCTAGACAGAATTACAAGATGACCCAAGGGAGTTTTCTTTCCTCTAAATGGTGAAGATGAGATTAACTGACTGCACCAGTAAGCAGATTGCTGAGTGCTGAATATGTAAGAAATAATGTATGATAAAGTCATCCACTTCCCCAAATAACCTATACCAACCCAAATGAGTAATAGTACAAGAAAAGAGCAATAGTTGGCACATTTATAGTAAATTAGGCTTATTGCTACTTCTTACTCTCTGTTGCGTGTAAAAGAGATTTTGCATTTTTGGGTGACAAAAATAAGACTTAAAAGTGCCATTCTCTTAAAGGTACACATTGGAAGTTCCGTGCTGGCCAAAGAGTGCAGACTAGCAGAGCTGTAAGTGCCCCAGTGCTAGATGTCTGTGCCTGGTCTCCACAGATAAAGTTTAGGTTTATTCACTTAGTCACTCAGTGATGTAATTGAATTTTCTGGATTGCAGCAGAGTGACCACTAGTCTGAGGACATGTTCAAGTTCTTTGTGTTTGCAAGGCTCCTGTTTAGCAATTAGATTTTATGCTTTCATCTATGACACTTGTGCATGTTTTTCTGTTTGAACTGATGCTTTTAAAGGCCCATTTAGCCTCATGTATCATCTCTGAGGTCCCATGAGATGGACTGAACACAGGATTGATCCTGAGTTTGTTCTGTATGCTCCTTTTCCATTATGGCCACTGCACACAAAGTTGCTGCCAAGAACACTTAAAGACATTAAACTGCTTCTGAGCCTTCCAGAGCCTTGTTGGTAAAGCATTCTTTCATCTGAGGTCTTACATGTCTTGCACAACAAGGCTGCTCGTTGAAAAGTTAATCCATTATTCATTTGGGTGATATTTTGCTCAAAGACATGCATAGAACAGCCAAATTCTGCTTGATCCTTGATTTTTTACAGCAATTGTTTCTATCAGGTGGTGAAGAAGATGACTGTGGATCAACGTACATTGTTGTTGCCTCATTATATAACTGAATAGGTCCTGAAGTTGGGAGTTTCTCCCATTTCTTAAAAAAGATGATCACCTGGAAGGCAATTATATTGTCCTTAATTTCTTGATTTCAATCAGCCAACAAAGGCTCACTCAGGTAGGTGCAAAAGCATCTTGCAAACAGTTCTGTGCCAGGCTTGTGTTATTTTATCCACTGGACACAAGGGCAAGAACTATGGACAGACAACAGAGGCTGTAATCTTCTCTGTTCATCTGCAAGACACTAAGTAGACGTAATAGAAGTGAGGGTTGCACTGCTTGCTGATTGTTCTTAGATTTTCTATCCGGGACAGAAATGTAATCTCTACTGCCCTGTACCACTAACGCATCATCCTTTCAATAGTGCTAGTGTTAAAACACAAGGTGACTTCTGCTGGTGAACTCTAGGTCCTTCTTCCTAGCAATGCTGTAGGAGTTCTCATCATGACTGCTGACAATCATTTTGTTGAGTACATTTTGCTACTGCTTGCCTTATTAGATGAGTGAATTTGCTTCATTCTGCTCCCTGGTGTAAATTTGTGACAGATTTATCAGTATCATGCTGTAATCTGTAGTGCTCTAATCAGCCCAGAATTTATCTGCCTATTTTCAGAGCATTTGAAAGGCAAAAATGTGCAATTGATTATATCAGTCTTGCAGATTCCTCTCCAAATAACATTTCATTGCAATTTTAGTTTCTCCAGATAACCTCCATTTGCTAGTGAGTGTTAATTTAGCAAAATACAATGCTTTCCTAATAAGAGTGAGACAGTCAAATCCATTATTTAATAGTGCCAGGGATATATTTTTTGACAGTTCTGTACTAGTGGTAGTCCTGCAAACAGTGTACTCATTGAAGAATAAACAGTTTCAGTCTATGAGGTGTGGAGTGTGAGCTCTGTTTGTCCCCTGTGAACCTTTCACAGTTAGGGGAACACTTGTCGCCACAGTTCTGTTCTGCCACTACAGTAGAAAATTGTTTGACAAAACTCTGTAGCAGTAGAGAAGCAGAAAGTTCGGTTGTTCAGCTGGGAGAAGAGAAGCCTCTTGAGAAACCTTTATTGCGCCCTTTCAGTGCTTACAGAGGGCCTACAAGAATACTGAGAAAAAACTTTTTAGCAGGACCTATTGTGACAGGGCAAGGGTTAATGGTCCTAAACCTTTGGAGACCTTATTGCTCTCTACAACTACCTGAAAGGAGGTTGTGGAGACCAGGGAGCTGGCCTCTTCTCCCAAGTGACAGGGGATAGGACAAGAGGGAATGGCTTCAAGCTCCACCAGGGGAGGTTCAGGCTTGTCATCAGGAAAAAATTTTTCATGGAAAGGGTCATTTGGCACAGGCTGCCCAGGGAGGTGATTGAGTCACCTTCCCTGGAGGGTTTTAAGGGATGGGTGGATGAGGTGCAGAGGGGTGTGGTTTAATGATTGATAGGAATGGTTGGACTTGATGGTCCGGTGGGCCTTTTCCAACCTAGTGATTCTATGATTCTGTGAAACTACAAGATGGTAGATTTAGACTAGATATAAGGAAGACATTTTTTACAACAAGAGTGGCGAAACAATGTAATAGGTAGCCCAGAGAAGTGGTAGGTGACCCACCCCTGGAAACATTCAAGGTCACGTTGGTCAGGCCTCTGAGCAACCTAATTGAGTTGAAGATGTCTCTGCTAACTGCAGGAGGGTTGGACTTCAAGGAGTTATCATTAAGGGTCTGTTCCATCCCAAACTATTCTGTGACGCTATCATTCTATAGTTGAGTTCTCCAGTCTATAATTTCTTATCAAAATGAACAGAGATCTCAAAGATCAGAGATTAATCTCAGAGATCAATCCTATCTATTAAAAAAATTATACTATGAATTTCTTTTAATTTGTTGTTCAACTGTTTGAAGCAACTATGGTATCAAATCAGAATTAATGGAACTTGGCTTCTATAATTTCTTCTTCTGCCCTGTCATCTAAATTAATGTTGTCTTCATGTTTACCTTTTATGGACAATTTTTTATATCTCACAACTTTGAGACATGAATAATAATTCTTGGACAATCTGAACAGTTCATCAGATAAGCTTCTCTTCAGCCTTAATGTCCTTGCATGTACTTCCAAGCCCTGGGATCATTTCTGGCTAGGACAAATACCTCTGGGCTTGTGTTGAGCTGAGATTCTGATGATATAATAGCTCCACAGGTGGGAAATAAAAATTTAATTTGGTTCAGTGTGACTGTTCTCATTTACGTGATTGTCTGGCAAGCTTCAAAGAAGCAGGGATTTGGCAAAGAAACACTTAACTTGGCCTTATACGTTGAACTACACCTATATTTTGAATCAGAAAATTTAATATAAATGCTGAAAGACATGAATCCTTTGCTTGTGTATCTTTGTGACTTCCCGTAAGTGCTTGTGACAGACCTTAGTAGTATGGATTTAGCCAGACAACCAAGACACAATCTATCTAAACCATCCATGAGTGTATAAACAGGCAATATACAGCACAGGAGCTTCCAACTCATATGGAAGGTTTAGTCATGCAAATAAGGGAAAAAATACTTTTCAACCTGGATTGCTTTTAGCAAGCAAATTACTCTTGAAAGACAGAACTATTTAATCCCCAACAACCTCAAAGCTGTAGGCTTTGACTGGTAGAGATATGAAACTACATTCATATAGGCTCAAACCAGTGAACCTGTATGAGAAGTCACATACGGGGTTTGCTGTATGGACTTTGGAGTTATATTCTGAGGTTCTGATAAGTGAGATCTCCAAATATATGCTTTTGAGCAGGGTAAATCCTAATATAAGTAACTAAGTGATGAAGGAAAACCTTGGGAGGGTACACTTAGCTCTTCATCTTAGGACATAACAAAGTAAAAATGTAAAAGCAAGGAACAGGCGTGTTCACTCTATTTTATTATAAAAGAGAAGTGCATGCTGAAAAAAAAAACCCAAATTAATTGCCACAGTGAGAAATTACAATTTGAAGTGTAATAGATATGGGATAGAAATTTATTTTCAGGTCTGGACATGTGCTGCTCCCCTTGTGTCTCAACTTTCCTGAAAATATCTCCTTCTGCATATTAACCAGGCTGATTCCATTAAAGCACAATCAGGTAAATCGCCATATTCACAAGGAGTCCTTGCATGAACTTTTCAGTGAGAACTACCTCAGTCAATTACATAAAAGTATTTGAATACTTCATAAATCACTTCCTTTTCTGAAGTAAGAAAAAAACCCCTTGGAAACCCCTTGTAAGTTAATTAAATCCAGTAAAATGGTCCATGACTAAAGTGCATTTCCCAGTACTCTTTAATAGTAAAGTCAAAGAGCACTTCTCTTCTATATTAAATAATGACTGTTTCTGGGCATTCTGTGAATGATATGGCACAGATTTTGTCATTCCTGGTACATGTTTTTGAATGATGCATAAATTCAAATATTCATATTTTATTATCAAGCTTGTCTTATTTTTGCTCTAGCCCATCATTTATTTTCTCCTTCTAACATTTCTTATAAAGGATTTGAGTTCTCCTGCAACACCATGCTACTTTTTCTTTAATATATTTTCCACCAACCCTCTGTAGTCAAAAGGTGCAAGGTCCAGGACTTCAATTCTCTTGTCTCTTGTGTTATGCACACATACAAACAAATCTTGTTAGGTAGCAGAAAGAGGGTCAGAAAAAAGCATGAAAGCATACTTCATACTTGTGTTTGTTCTATTTCTTTCCTCTCTATGAAAAGAGGAATATGAGAGACTCATTCCACTCATCTCTGTTTGATTAAGGCAACCATTCCATGATCAATATGGTAAAACAAGCTTTCCTAGAGGACAAAGCATCAGGCTAACCAAGCAAAAATACAAAAGAAGCATGAGAGTATGTCCAACTGTTCAGCACTCTTCAGTACTCTTCAGCACAGTTCACCTGTGTCAGGTCCATGTTACAATATTTAAAACACTGTGTTAACATCTATAATCCGTTAGCATTTTTATACCTTAGTAAAGAAAATGCTCTCTGCAATCTAATGTAAAATTGCCCTTCATTAATTCTGACTTATATTATACAATATGTCAAGTACAAGCATGTCTGAGATGGAACGAAACTATTCACCTGTTTATGTTAGTCCTTGTGCTCACAGAGAAACTTTGAAAATAAAACCAAACCATTTATCCATTATTACCAATTAACAGAATGGGCTGCTATTATGAAAAGTTAATATAGTAGCATGGATGGCATGAATGCACTCTGTACAACAGATGGCCAAATGGAAGCAAGAGTACATACCCAACACCTATGCGCAAAAGAAAAACATTAATTTCCTATTTGTATTGTAGAATTAGAGGTTAAGCTTACTGGTTGAATGGTAGTTCATGAAGCTTCCAGCACCTTTCCAAAACACATTTACAGAATGAAATAACCACTCATGATAATGAAGAAGTTTCACACCTAGCTGACAATATTATCATACAATTAAATCTGTTTATAAAAGTTCTGAGCACATATTAGGAATTCCATTGCATATTTGGCCTCCAAAATAATGCAGAAAACAGGAGGAGGGATATTTTTTTCACTTATTTCTATGCAATCATGCATTGGGCTTATTTTGCCATTTGTAGGCAGCTACAGCAGAAAGACTGGATAGTGTATATTGAAAGTTACAAAGCTTATTGATAAAAAGAATGATAACTATATCCGTCCAGCTCCTTTACCAAAAAGTTAGGAGCACCATATCCATTTCTGGGAGTGGAAGTTAGAAGACTGACAGACAAAATTAGGTATAACCATTAGATTTGCAAAACAGAATCATAACTAGAAGGTGAAAGTGCAGTCTTCCATTTCCATGTTTGTTTCTATTTTCAGCATTCAGAAATCATAAATATCTTTGTGCTGCAATTTTCTCAAACATAAAATGTAATTACATGGAATTTGCTTTAATTCAGAAACACATATGTGATCTTTAAATAAAAAAGCATTGTTTGATATTAGTTTATTATTCTTATCACATATTTTGTAGTCTCATATTTACAAGATAGCACTAAATACTTACCTAACACCACTTTGTTAGATGAAATACCCTTTAAAGGAGAAAAAAAATGCCATGCACATCAGTGACAGAAATCTGGACATATTCATACAACTTGAGTGTGTTTTTCAGGCAGTAACACAAAAAACTATGGAGCATCTCCTTTCTAGAATATGTTCAAGTTCTGGAAAACATTAATCATTCCTACATATTCTCAGACTTTTCATGAAAAGGACAGATTGAGTAGAGACAACTAGCTGAGATTAAATTATGAATAAAAGGAGAAGGTCATGTTCCAGGAACATACTTCTTAAAATTGTAGTCTTTTCTCCTAGTTTTCTCTAGTACTATTTCATGTGGACTATAAACAAAACACCAGTGCAACCTACACATATATACCACAATTTGTAGATTAGTTTATGTAAATGTGCTGTATGTCTTTAAGATAGCGTTAAAATAATCTAATGTAATTTACAGAACGAATACTATAGAATTTATAATTAACTGCTTGAATTTATTGCAACAGTCTGTGACTGAAAAATCACATTGTATTTTAGAAGATGTTCAGTTATGATACCAGTTATGATACTCTTATAATTAATTGCAGTACCTAATTGAGTAAGTAAAAAGGCGTGCATTTGCTGGAAACCATCAATGATAGTCATAGAGCTCATAGTCATTGTTAGTTTGCTAAATTATTTTTCCAGTCTTTTTCCAGGGTTTTTACTGTGCCTTTGTGTTTCCCCTGGTCTGATTGCATATTCACTTGTTATTTTGTGAAGGTGGGCATATTTGTGGGGTTTTTTTTTCTGTACTCTATATAGCTCAACCTTTGCTAACAACAGCAAACCAGTTGAGGACGGTCACAGGGTGTAGATAGCACCTTCTTCACAGTGTTGCTGCAGAAGTTGCAGCTGTCAGATGGTCAGACCCCAGGAAAGGTGTCTTGCATTCATGCACTCGCACAGCAGAAGTGTCTGGATGGATTAGCCCCTCGTAAATGGACAGCCATAATGTGCTTTTATATTTCCAGTGTAAAGAGGCCACATAATGACGTTCAATACATAAGAAACTGCTCTATGAGCACACATGCTTGTATCTCCTGAACCCAAGCATGCACGTGTCTTGCCTCCGTCCTTAAAACATCTCTTAGACTCTTTAAAGTGACAAGTGAGCATGAACCACCACTTTAGAGAATAAACTAATTCAAGATAAAGAGGTGGAGTGCTATTAAAGAAATAGTGGTTTATATTGAATATGGCAGATACTAACAGGATCATGAGTGTCGTTATACTTTAATTTTGAAGCATGAAGAGGGTGATGCTTCCTGGAAACCAGAAGTCGCTGTGGACACATTAAATTCCAACTCATCTTTATTTTATTAAATAACTAACATGAACCAACCATCCATTTTAACACAAAAAGCGCTGAACAGAAGCAGAATAACTCTTTGTACTGCAAATAGGAATACAGTTTGGACTTAATGGTATCTTACTGTAAAACAGCCTACAGAAGATTTGAACTCAGCCACTCTTTTCTGAAAAAAGTGAAATACAGTTAATATGAATATTTTGTTTTCACTTAGGGACTGTGCTACCCAGGTAGTGACAGGTGACATGGTAATGGATACACTTATTTCTACCTCTTTTCTCTCTGAAAAAAATCAGTAGATTTTATTTCATAAGGTGTGCTTTGCCTGCAAAATAAGAAAGTGAGGCAATGGTGTGCAAATGAGTCCAATTCCATAGTATAAACAATGCTACCCTGCCTCCCAAGCCTTCCTGTGGTAACAGGGTTAATAAATTTCCACTTCAAACCAAATGAATGATGAAGAACATTTCTAAGTGCTCTGAGCATAATAATAATCATGCAACAGACATCTCTGATGGTCCTGAAATACCGAGCATGTTTGCATGGAGAGGGTTTTTCAGAGAACTTCAGTGGCTTAGGATGTATCTTCAGTGAGAACAGAGTGAACCATTGTCACAGTTTAGCCCCAACCTGGCTTAGCTGGCAGCTAAACATGAGCATATGTCCCAACCCCACACTCCCTTCCACTAGGGAATAAGAAAAGGGAGATTAGAGAAAAAAATTGTGGGTTGGAAAATAATACTAAAACAACATTAATGAAACAATACTAATAAGGAAAATAATTTTAATTGGAAAATTATGTATTTTATATATATGTATATTTTTCTACTATATATATAATTATACTAAATTGCCTTCTTGTTTAGATGACTATTTCACTACCTATGCTCCAGGGCAGGTATGGGGAAAATGCCCTGGACTGGACTCAGTATCAGGAGGGATCTGGACTCGGGAACTGGATTCAGGAACACACAGATTCTGGGTTGGGGGGGCAAAAAGGCAGACAAAGTCCATATTGGACTCTGGCCATTAAAGAACAGAGCTTGATCCTCGTGATCCCTCAGTTTTATCCAACATATGGAATAGAATATGCTGTTGGTCAGTTTTGGGTCACCTGTCCTGTCCATTCCTCCCTGCCCGCACAACCCTTTTTCACCCCTTTCACTTAAGGCATTCCACCAACTTGATGATAACCTTCATCTCCATAGGGGTAAGTATAAGTAATGGCCTTTCTGCATACCAGTGCCCTATGTTATCAGTTCTATAGAAAACCACTGTTGAAAAACATGCAGTTAAATTTCAGAAAATGGAAGTTACTTAGGTTGGACTTACCTGAAGTTAGAAAACTGATTCTGATTTAGTTCAAGCCAGAACACCGATATGGTGGTTCCAGACAAGAAAATGAAGTGTAGGAGGACAAAGTACAGCTTTATCTCAGGCAACCAAAGGGCAGAGTTTGGGCACAGCACTACATGAAATAAGCTGTATGGTTTCTAATCTGAGCAGGGATGATTATCATGCAATACTGTTGCTAGCCTTAAAACCAAGGAAACTGTGAGTCTCATGGTGGGCTTCAGGTGGGACACGTGCCTTGGCTTTGTCTGGTCTGTTCAACTTTTATGCACTTTTGTGCTTGCTGTTGATCAGTTACTGTTAAGTCAAGGATGTATTTAGCCTTTTAGGTTGAAATATCCACTGCCAAGAATGAAAATGCAACAGATATCGTCACTCAGATTAACTTCTTCTGTGTCACATTCTTTCCTTATTGCAAAATTATTTCAACATATTGCTGATTTGTTGCATTAACTTTCTCTCACAATGTCTCCTCTGCTTAACACAGGGAGAGCCCATTGCTATGCTTCACTGAAACATAGCAAAGGTCCAACCAGAATCCAATGCATTTTGATGACTGATTTTGCAGGATAAATCCTAGTAAATAATGTCTGCAGTAATTTAACCATCACAATTCTCAAATTTAAGGACTTTGCTTCTTTGAGAACTGAGACCAGATTGCACAATATTTTGTTTTAATCCTGAATCTGTTTTCCTCTTCAGTACCATTCTTCCCCAATGTCTGCCCCCCCAGTCTGGAGCTGTAATGAACGGATCTGATATACAGAAGAAAAATAAGCAAGCAGAGGTCTTCCTCCTGCTTCTGTCTGCTGGTCACTGACAGTTGCACTTCAGGCTTCCATTCAAAACAGAGCAAGCGGCAGAAAAGAAGTGTTTCCATCAGAAATTGATGGAGAAATATCTGTCATGGAAAACAAGAGGCTCCAGTAAGTAAAGGAGTTTCAGAAAAGAAGCTGGCTGTCCTCTTTTGTCAGAGAAATTAACAGAGGATATTTGCACCTCTATAGTAAATTAAGGAATATGCTTTTATAAAAGCTTATCCAGTCTTCTTTCTTTAGTCTTCTCTTTCTAATCAAGTAAATGATGTCCTTTATTAATGTTCAGAAGTTTCCACTCTCATCCTACCATGACGAAACTCAGAAACAGACATTATATGTGACATTGCACTCCAATTTTACCAATCTGTTTTGTCAATGACCATGTTTTTCACCACAGAGAAGATGGACAGATGTGATCAAGTGGTCAGAACAAATCAAATCTGTGTAATGTGTACACATGTTGTAGAGTACAAATAGCAAATAATTTTCTATTCCTTTTTGCATGCAATTTGTGAGACAACTGGAAGTGGAAATCTAATCATACAGTTGCACTTGCTGCATATGGAGGAGCTGTAGAGAAAAGAAAAAAAAACCGTTTTACAGAAACAGAAGAGTTCTCTCCAGCTTTTACATCTGGTTCTGTTTTTCTTTTCAAGGCAAGGCAACTATGTACAGGGAGAACACCCAAAAGTACTCACAAAAATTATGTGAAGGTATATAAAGAAAGGTCCTAAGATCCCAGATACAAAATAATGTGTATTCTTAATAGTGTAAAAATTGCATGCAATGTTGTGTTTCCGTTCATTGTTACTGTGTCTTCCAAAGGAGATAAATTCGAATTCAAATGCAAAGATATTTCAAGTGGGGATTTTGGTTTTGTCTCCAGTAAATCATTGTCTGGTTAACACTATGCTCTGTCCTTTATTTGAAGTTGAAGTGTTTTTTCTTAGCAAACACACAGGATATACCAGTGTCAGAGTGGATGTTTATATATTCAAAATGACCTGGTTTTTAAAGTGGCAACAATTATAGCAGAAACTGAGGTTTCCTTATAGGATTTTATGATTCAGAACAAAAATTCATGCCATATAAACGAAATTGCTTCCAGCCTGAGAGCATGTGTACCAGGTGTTTTTAGAATGGTGATCCCTCAATTGCAAATGGAAATAAGGATTTACAGTAGAAATGAATCTTAGATTTTATTTTCATTTTACTAATCAGAAATTGTATAGTATATAAATAAATCACAAAACAGAATAGACTAGAATAGTTTTTAGCAGCTGCATTATACCATAACAATACAACTTATATGAATAGTTTGTCTCAGCTAAAAAGAACTCAGTGATGTTCTTAGAAGACTATTTGTTCTATGCAAATTAAATTTGGTATAGGGAACTAAAGCATTGCTTGCTTCATCAATCTTCTTTCCTAACACAATGAAGTCAGTGTTAGAGGCAATGTTCAGGCATGCTGGTCACTGGCAGACAGTCAAGGTGCCGAGACTGATATGGAATTTCTCAATGACTGTGCCACTGGCAAGATATGTCTAGCTAGGCTCTTTTTCATCATCTCCTACTAGGATCACACAAGGCCATAAGAAGCTGGTTCAGAATTCTCTGGGTGGCTCTGCCTCACTACATTGGGAAAAAAAGACTAGACAGGCCCTCTGGTATCTTACCTGTGCAGGAGAAACCAGGTATGCTTCCACTGTGATCTTGTGGCTTTGGGGGAATTTTTTTGTTTACAACCTTGGTTTAGCTTTCTATCACCACTTGGTTATGCCTCTGGCGACAGGCATCTGCTCTTTACCACATCTCTTAATACCTCAGGAAGACAGAAAGGCAGGAATGACCAATACCTCTCCTCCTCCCTCTTAGTGCTGTTCGTTATAGTGCAACCTTGCCCTTTCATACATGTGTAGTGTTCCCTCTGGCTCATATGGTCCATCTGTTGGACAGAGGACATCTGACATATTCCTCCCACCTCGAAGCCGCTGAAGAGGGCTGCTGCTTTGCTGAGCAATGGCAGCAGGGTGGGGAGGAGATGGGCCAGGCGGAGGTCTGGTGGCCACTCCACATCAGTGGCCATAGCAAAGCCCACCTGTGCAGCAAGGATGAGTAGGGGAGAATGAGCGATTATGTCTCTGCCACTTGTTTGCCTACCAGGATGACCAAACTGGCGCATGGTCACCCCTCCTCTCCCACATACCAACACAGGTATGTGGAGGTACGTCATAGAGGTACATCATAACTGCGGAACAAAAACAAAGACTCAGAGGTGAACCTCAAAACAGAAGTATTAACAAGATTTGTGAATAGCAATACTATGAGTTTTCTGTGATGGAAATATCCTGATCTACCACCTTGGAGTTCTCTGGGGGTTGCACTGCAATCCACTGTGTCCCTTACCATCGCGCCACTGACAAAAGGTAAAGGAGATGGGCCACAAACGGTAAAAGAGATGGGCCGACTGGTACCCCAGATGTTATCACTCCAGAATAGACTATAAAAGAATGAGAGAAGCAAGCACTAATTGGAGCTACCCCCCAACCCCGACGTCCACAATCCACAAGCACCAGAGCATTTGCAGAAACTTTACTCACAGCAGCTTCGAGGAAACATCTGAAAACTCTATCACTGAACTTCGTACAGGTCCTTTTCAAACCCTCATAGGATGCTAGTATTGGTCTAGACTTAAGCTTATATTCTTGACTTAGAATTGTAACATTATAGGTTATAAACTAAATGTTTAAATACAGTTCTGGGTCCCACTCTGTCTACCTTGGGGTGTGACAGCATCTTGCTGTTTATGTGGGTTTTACTGTCTATGCAGGGAGTAAGGTCAGAAGTGAATAATAAGCTCTAAGAGATATCAAGTTTTGTCAGAAAGTCTCCAAGGACTTTGCATAACATGAAAAACAGTTCTAATAGCTAATTCTTAGTACTAATATCCATTCTGTTTTGACTTTTATGCTTCAATTATTATTTATCACACCTAATTTTGCATTTATCTGGTAAATAAAGAATGTTTTGATACATTCTGTCTTACAAACCATGATCAATGTCCTGCTAAGCATGTTCTTTATCTGTCAACTCTCTGATGTCTCTCAGTATCCTGTAAGGTAAATTTTCCACTTCTTAAAGCATTTTTCTAAATCTCTTAAGGAACATTTTGGTGGGCTAAACGCCAGAACTGTATGCAGAGTGGTAATATCCCAGTGGTAGCCTATTATAGTCAGCCATAAATATAGCTTCTCCTGATATTAGCATTGATGCCTCTGTTCCTGTTAACTTTATTAAGCCTTTCTGAGTCGTGTATTTCCTGATATTATTCTTAAACCATAGGAATGTCTTGCCTATCCTGTTGATACTTCAATATGCAATTGGAAAACAGTCTTCTGGAAATCATGTGCTGCATAACTTTGAATAATTTGCTGTTTGTACATGTTAATTCAGTAACCTGTGTATAAAGCAGAGGGAGGAGGATGTGCTGCGGTGAAAGGAGGAGAGCACATGAGTGAGAAGTGCTTTTATAGAGACATAAACACTAAAATGATCTTTAGGAGGACACATTCCTGCAGGCTATAAGCAGGATGAGGTATAATGTATAATCACTTTGGTTTTCAAATTTTCCTCCCAAGCATGCTCACTGAATAGTGTTTATATTAGAGAAAACTGTTATCTATGAAATGGAAAACATCAGGACCATCATCTTTTAAAATAAGGTACCACTTTATTCAAAGAAATTTGGAAAAATGTTGGATTTGTATGTCTCTCTCATTCTTATGGCTTTTATTGCTGTGGTTTCATTTAAGTTAGTTAACTTTTGCTGCTCCACTTTGCATGTGAGACATGTACACACAAAGATCTTAAAAAAACTAACTTAATTACACCATTCTCCCCAGAAGATCACTAGAACTGACAGGGTACAACTTGTAGCCAAAATAATTCCTTCTCGGTTTATAATAAATTTTGTAGAAACATCGACCTTCATGGCTCAAGCATTCAACCATACTGAATGAAATAGAAAGTGAATAATTTACAAGATTTTAGTTTCAGAGTGGACCTGATATTCAGACTGAAGACAAAACACAGTTGTTTCTAAAGTTTGTTTTGAGTAACCACCACTCAGTGGAGTAACAGACTTTTGAAAAGGGGACACGATTTGGAACATGCTCTTGCACCCCTGGATCACCCAAAGCAGCATGCCTGGCCCAGCTGAGTGAGCAACGGGTGCTGAAGTGGCCATGTGACTCTGAAAACACACTACAGTTGAAGTGCAGGATCTTCAACTCTAGTACATATGTTTAACATACGGGAAGTCTCTATTCCAAACTTTCTCATCTCTTCCCTTGCTGGCCTCACATGGCCTCATCATGCTTTTTGCTCATTCTGAAACAATTATATACATTTGAATGGAAGCCAGACTGGTAATAGCCTGCGTTTTTAAAAAATTAGCCATTCATCCTAATGACTGCATTTAGCAGAACATTCCAATCACCCAGGCTGCAGGTAGAAAATTCCTTATTTTTTCATTTTTGTGAGTTTAAATAGAATGATCCACTAAGCAAATCCTGTTTCTTCCTCAGTCATTTCCCATAGGTGACTCTCAGGCTCAAACTATATTTGTGCACATGTCTTTATTCATACTAGAAAATTTCCATGACTTTTTGAAGATACTGAGAATTGCACAAAGGAAGTAAGCTGGGTGGAAGTGTCGATCTGCTGGAGGGTAGGGAGGCTCTGCAAAGGGATCTGAACAGGCTGGACCGCTGGGCTGAGACCAATGGCATGAGGTTTAACAAGGCCAAGCGCCAGGTACTACACTTGGGGCACAACAACCCTATGCAGTGCTACAGACTACGAGAAGTCTGTCTAGAAAGCTGCCTGGAGAAGAAAGACCTGGGGTGTTGGTTGACAGTCGACTGAACATAAGCCAGCAGTGTGCCCAGGTGGCCAAGAAGGCCAATGGCATCTTGGCTTGTATCAGAAACGGTGTGACCAGCAGGTCCAGGGAGGTTATCCTCCCTCTGTATTTGGCACTGGTGACACTGCTTCTTGAATCCTGTGTTCATTTCCGGGCCCCTCACCACAAGAAGGATGTTGAGGCTCTGGAGCAAATCCAGAGAAGAGCAACGAAGCTCTTCAGGCCTTACGAACAGGCCTCACGAGGAGCGGCTGCTAGAGCTGGGGTTGTATAGCCTGGAGAAGAGGAGGCTGAGGGGAGACCTCATTGCTCTCTACAACTACCTGAAAGGAGGTTGTAGAGAGGAGGGTGCTGGCCTCTTCTCCCAAGTGACAGGGGACAGGACAAGAGGGAATGGCCTCAAGCTCCACAAGGGGACGTTCAGGCTGGACATCAGGAAAACATTTTTCACAGAAAGGGTCATTGGGCACTGGCACAGGCTGCCCAGGGAGGTGGTTGATTCACCTTCCCTGGAGGTGTTTAAGGCACGGGTGGATGAGGTGCTAAGGGTCATGGTTTAGTGTTTGATAGGAATGGTTGGACTCGATGATCTGGTGGGTCTCTTCCAACCTGGTTATTCTATGATTCTATGAAAAATCATGATGAAACCTGAAAGACGTGGTACAGCACTTTGATTATGTTGTACCTTGTAAAGCCCTGGGTTTTCCTGTGATGAAATGTTGCATTCTTGCTTTTAAGCGACAAGATGTCAGAATGACCTGATTTGCTTAAAAGGTTTCATAGCAGAGCTGATGTAGCTTGCAGTAAAGGACATAAGTATTCCTTGTGTTTGCATGTCTGCAGAATCAAAAGGCAGCCTTCTATTTTTTCCTACTGCCAAAACACACAGGAAAACATGCATAATTTACTGGAATACAATGGGATAAGGCAACCTTCTGAAGTATTTTATTTAGATTTTTATTCTGTTTTATATTTACTGCTTTTTTTTGGTACATTGTTCTGGCAGTTGAGATGGAACTGAACTTGTACTTTCTCAAAATTTATGGACTCTGAGCTGTGTGTCTGTTAGCGTATGTGTGGTGTGTTTCAATCCAGAAAAGGAAACTTTCATAAATATAAGATGATAAATTTTAAAAAATGCTTTGAAGGTGAGCAGGAACAATCTTTCAATTAAATGACTTAAAAGACTTATTTAATATCCACTAATAATCGTGGATTTTTCCTTGCAAATCTCTATTCTACCCATTGTGTGGATTTATTAAGAATCACACCCTATATTTGTTCCCTCCATTCCATGTTACAGAAAGGCAACAAGGCTATTGTATATTTAATTACTCTCATGGAGATTCTAGGATGTCAGTAAGAGAAGGTCTAGATTAAATATGGGTCATAAAACTCTTCTCTAATGCATGAGTCTCCTTGAAATGCTGTTACACCTATTGGCTGCCAATTTAATATGTTTTATTTTCAGGTTATGTCAAGGATGCAGGCATAATCTGCCTTTCACTGTTTTATCTCTTTCATGTCTTTTATTACTCCTGCTCATTGTAACTCACTCTCTCTTCTCCCAGGAGAATGGTTTCCCCCCGTCCTGACTGTTTTTTTATAACTCCTTCACCATCTTCCTTCTAATATAGGCCAGCCATATATTTATCCAGGTTTCCTTTCTCAGAAGTAAAAGAAATGAAAGAAATTTCGAACAATTTTTGCTAATATTTTAAAAATAATTTATTCTCCTGTCTTCCATGTTATCTTTTCCCTCCCTTACACACACACACTGCTGTTGTCCATTTATTTAGTTTATTTTAAGTGCTTTTGTATAATCTCTCTTAAATAAAATATTATATGCAAAATACTGGAATAAGACAGAAGTGACACTGTGAGTTTTAAAAAGGAGTAATGTTATGAATGTGTTCTTCGAATGTAATATGACATAGCATATCTGTTGCCTCTTAAAACTGAATGTGATGTTCACAGCATATAGCTTGCTCCAATGCAATAGAGAGGTGATCTTTCCTTAGTCTAAGGGGTCTGTCACAACAATGATAGTGAAGGGATTATTGAATGAAAGAAACAATTGCTTGGGGTTTGGCTTAATAGGCACCCTATAGGTATTGTCCTATCCCATAAGTTTTGTTTTGAATAGAAGGGAGAAACTGTGGTAACAGATTTATGATGGCATTTTTCCAAATGGGACTTAGTTATTAAGAGCAGCTCATGTGTATTGCCTAATGCAAGCTAAAATGTGACCACAAAATGAAAAGTAGCCCTGTATAAGTTCATGTTGTTGGACTGTACTAAGTCCAGACACACCAAGTATCTGTCATCTGGTATTTATCAGAGCTTTTGGCTTTGGCTACTGATCTCGGCAGTATCTGGGAAACTGTTGAGAGAGTTCAAACCATTGTGATACACACCACACTTTGGACGACTACTAGCTTTTCATGTGGACAAAATTCTTCATCTAATTAAACCCTGAAGTTCTCCTTGAGTTAGGTATGTACAGAGAATGACAGTAACTTTTTCCCTTTATTACCAATGGGATATGTTTCTACTTCCAAGATGAAAAAGTTAAGAAAAAAGATTACTCCCCATTAAATAGACTGGCTGTTCATAACGTCCTAGAGTTTTACCAAGTCTTACTTAACTTTCAGGCTTGTGCTCTCTACCACCTTTCTGTTGGATGGTCACAAATAGTACTGAAATTTGTCCTTATGCATTTTTCAATAATGTTACTAGGTTAAAGTAAACTTCGCATTACTATCACAAATCATTTCACCACGTTTTATTAGAACAGTTTGAACCTGGTTTGTGTACTTTTAGCAGTAATAATTAAATATTGCAGTTCTACTGTTTAATGGTGCACTTGACCTTTTTTATCTTGGATTTTTACTTTCCACAAAGAATTTATAGTTATAGTTATAGTTATAGTTATAGTTTTACATTATTTTTAAAAAAATGCCGCCACGTGTCTCTTAGTTGATCTCTATGGCACTAGCCAAATTAGCAGGAATGGGAGAATAAATTCCACTCTGAAATCACCTGAAGAGAGAAAGTCACCATAGCAAGCAAAATTACCAAGTACTTGCCTACTTCACCCTGACCAGAGTTTCTTAATAGGGCTGTACTGTCTAAGGCTCAAAGGTAAATCAGAACATTCTCCAGTGCTGACCCAGCCAGCCAAGGCAATGAGCATGCTGTCAGCTCAGTGTTGTCAGATGGTGAAGATTTAGCAGGCTGAGATGCCCAGGCAGAGCTTTATTCCAGCTGGACAACTCATGTCTCCCAGTCAGTGGTGGAAACTTGCTGGGATAACAGGAACTAGTAAGAAAAATGCAAATTTTCTTTTGTACCTTCAGCTTAGATTTCTTATGATTTTGAGCCTGAAAGGCAGATTCTTCAAAACAAATCTTTTTATTTGAGTTAATTTATTCAGCTGCTTCAACAAAGTGCCAAGAGTACAGCTTTTTCATATAAGTCGTTCAATGAATGTGGGTGAAATTTTGCTGAGATTTTAGATTCAAATGATAGGAGATTATAAACTAAGGGACCACAAAGCTAGATTTTTTTAATATATTTTTTCAGAATGGGATTATGGCTTTCATTTAGGACACAATGTGTTTCTTCTGTCTGCAGTGGTAGCAAATGCTTGCCTGTGATTAAGGTTAAGGTTAAGATTAGTGTTAGGATAAAATTTAATGCAGACAAGAGCCAATAAGCAGCTCCTTATAAAGCTACTTGCCTAGCTTTAACAGTGTCAAAATGTTGGACTTTTATATTCATTCCATTGCTCAGGCAGGATGCTCAGTGAGGTTCAAATTTGTGTTTTAGCTGGTGGTGTTTAATCAACAACTACATACGACTGAAATATGTTTCACTCTCACAGAAATAGAATGATTGCCAACAGAAACACCCTAATGAGGTTCTTTTAGTCATCAAGAATTTCAGATTAGAGGAAAATCTGTTTAAGGTTAGGTTGAAGCAGTATTCAGACATGTTGAATGCCAAAGAACTATAACTCCATGCAAAGAGAAAAGCCTTGCATATGTGAATTTATCTACAGATAAATCAGAAAAGGACCGCTTGACTAGATGTAGTTAGCTTATGTTTAAGGCAAAAGTTAAAGAATGAGAATAACAAAAAGCTACTCATATTGTGAAAGACCCAGTGAGCCACTGGAAGTGAATTTTATCCAGTGTGGAAAATTGGTCTAGTGACAGGCAGAGTAACTGGTTTATGAATAAACATAGCATAACAACTAAAGGTTAGAATTTCACTTGATAGGGGAACTAGGAATTAAGTTTTGAATTAACAACATGGTGTTGTAGTTTTAAATGACTTTTAAAGCAGTAATGAATGTGAGTTGACACACAGTGTCAACAAGGGCTGATGCTATGGGATTAGGCATTAGTGAAAAATTGTTCCTAATGAAGCTTTAGTCATAGCTTCTTGACTTTTCTTTTTGGCTATTTCTGGCTGACCAGAGATCTTAAGATCTAGTGGCAGTGCTAGAGGTAGTGCTGGCATGTAGCCTAGAAGGGTTTATGAATCAATGTTAAACACTAGACACCCAGCACTGGGGATTTCATGCAGGAAGGAATTTCTGTGATTCGCACTGGTCTCACATATGTATGTATTTGAGATGCAAATATGTGTATCTCAACTGTAGTAAAGGGGAAAATGGGGGTTAATGTTAGGCAATGGGCTAACATTGCCTTTTTGAAAACAGAGACTTAAGAGTGGTGTTGAGAGGGTCAAGCATATTTCTGTCAGACTGGTCTAGCAAAAGGTCATTTTATGCACGTAACCAACTTTTATAATTTCTTCACTGAATCTAAAAGAAAAGGTCTAGGTTTTTACTAGAAATCTTGCTGGTTTGGATATGTGATTTTTCCCTTCACAAAGCAGCAACTTTAGTTTTTACCTAAATGTAACCAATATTCACAGGGCCATTTGCAGGATTAGGTGAAAAATTCTGTGGTATTAAATAATTGTTTATGATTTTTGATATTCAAGTTTTTACTCAGTTTAATCATGTTACAAGAGTAGTTGCTATCTATTAACACTGTGCATTAGGGGCAGGTTTATGCTGTGTATTGTTAATGTGGGACAAAAGTTTCTCTTTTTTTCCTATATTCCCTGTGTGGGTACTATGTTTTTCTAGGTGGATGCATTAGAGTGACAGTGCTGGATGGGTGACAGAGCACTCTCTTGCTTCCGTATGAGAAAAATCATGGGATCAGGAAGCAATTTTGAGAAAGAGGCTGGATATCGTCTTCCTAGTCATGGAATAGAAAGAAACAATATAATTTGAAAAACATCAGCAGAAGAGTTCTCATCATTATCCCTTCTCGCAATAAACAGAGTTATCTTGCTTCATGAGTTGTATTCTCACCAATAAGCAGACTATGAGTTCCCACAAGATCATGCCCAAGGCAGTCTTCCACAGTCTAAAAATTAGCTGAAAAATACCGAGTACTGAAGTTGTTAGACCTGCAGTAGTGACCTTTGAGCTCTTTGTACTTGTCCTGCAGCCTAAATTTTGACTAGGAAATAAAAAATCCACAGTATGTCCAAATTGTCTTTTTCAAAGGAAACCCTGATGCATTTTGTCATCCAGGAGTACAGTAGCCCAGGCATGGCTCCATTCTAGTCAGTACAAGACCTGTCAGGAGGGACAGGTAATCAAGATAATTTCTTTAATGCCAGGTCTTTCATGTAGTGTATTAACAGAAGTGTTGATGGTAGGACATGCCAAAACCCAGGAAAGTGAAGCTGCTGAGCAACTCTGTAAACAAACTCTCACAGCTCAGTGAAGTATTCACAGAAATACATCAAAAAATGTGCTTTTTGTTTGTATGGTGTTTACATGCCTGACATCTACCAACTATATGCAACTGCACAATAGAATAAAAGGATGTCTGTTACCCAAAGGTTTCATAGAATCACAGAATCACCAGGTAGGAAAAGACCCATCGGATCATCAAGTCCAACCATTCCTATCAAACACTAAACCACGCCCCTCAACACCTCGTCCACCTGTGCCTGAAACACCTCCAGGGAAGGTGAATCAACCACCTCCCTAGGCAGCCTGTTCCAGTGCCCAATGACTCTTTCCGTGAAAAATTTTTTCCTAATGTTCAGCCTGAACCTCCCCTGGTGGAGCTTGAGGCCATTCCCCCTTGTCCTGTCCCCTGTCACTAGGGAGAAGAGCCCAGCACCCTCCTCTCTACAACCTCTTTGCCGCGGCGGGAGGGACCAAGCGATCGAATCAATGTGATTGATAAAGCAAGGCCGTCTTTATTGAGAAAGAATGAGGTTATATACTTTTCTTCTACTTGATTACATCATTGTATTCTAATTTCATTGGTTGATCAAACACACAATTATATGTTCCATGGTTACATACATATTGAATATCCATCCTCCCTTATGCTAATATATCACTACTTGTCACACGCTATTTTACTCTTAACATCTTGTGCGACCACTATGACCAAGAACGCAGCATACAGTTATGGTTTCTGCATCCATGAACACGCTACCTTATCTATAGCTAAACTTAATGTTCTACCAGGGAATTGCTTGTACAGCCAACCACTCCCAACCGTTGTTCAGCTAGGAGCCTGCTTGTACAATTCCTCCAAAGGAATATGTCCTTGCTCGTTTAACCATTTCTCAACACCTCTTTTCACGTAGCTGTAGAGAGCAATGAGGTCTCCCCTCAGCCTCCTCTTCTCCAGGCTATACAACCCCAGCTCTAGCAGCCGCTCCTTATAAGGCCTGTTCTCCTGCCCCTTCACCAGCTTTGTTGCTCTTCTCTGGATTTGCTCCAGAGCCTCAACATCCTTCTTGTGGTGAGGGGCCCGGAAATGAACACAGGATTCAAGAAGCAGTGTCACCAGTGCCGAATACAGAGGGAGAATAACCTCCCTGGACCTGCTGGTCACACCGTTTCTGATACAAGCCAAGATGCCATTGGCCTTCTTGGCCACCTGGGCACACTGCTGGCTCATGTTCAGTCAACTGTCAACAAACACCCCAGGTCCTTCTCCTCTGGGCAGCTTTCTAGACAGACTTCTCCTAGTCTGTAGCACTGCACAGGGTTGTTGTGCCCCAAATGCAGTACCCGGCATCTGGACTTGTTAAACCTCATGCATTGGTCTCAGCCCAGCGGTCCAGCCTGTTCAGATCCCTTTGCAGAGCCTCCCTACCCTCCAGCAGATCGACACTTCCACCCAGCTTAGCGTCATCCACAAACTTGCTATGGGCGCATGACTCAGCTAACTTAGGATACCAACACCATTAAGATTATACAAGCATTTTATGTTCTATTTGACTGTTGAAGTTGCTAAACACGTACAGTGAAACTTTGATACAACTTGGGTGCATAATAGTTTCTGTTAAATAAAACAGTAAGGAAACTGATATATCCTTTTGAAAATTGCAGATCTAACATTCAACCTTATATGTTTGTATAACATATGGTGTATATAGGCCTTCTTGAAAAGAAAACAGATTTTAGTTAGGACATACGCAAACGACAGGCAGACACAAACCATCTGCTAAATCGAGCACTATGCCGGAAGACATTCCTTGTGTTATGAGCAGCTTAGTCAGTGGTGGTAAGGGATCAACGTGCCTTTAGCACAGCGTCCAAGGAATCAAATCCCTGATACAGGAGACACCACTTGAATAGCATCCTAAGCCAGAGCAAGATAAATCTCTTTTACATTTGTTGTTCCACAGTGACACCACTTCAAGAAGGAATGTAAGATCTGTTGGAACCAAGAGCAAGGTTGGCTAACTATGCTTCTATAGCCCACAAGCAATGGGACTCACTGTCATGGTGAGAAGGGAGGGGCAGCCTTTGGCCAGCTTCAGCCTCAAGCATGTTTTCTGCACCTTCTTCAATGATTAGGCTATCGCTGTGATATGTGCAAGGTATTGACACTGGAACTTAGGACTCTTCCTGCTAGCAGACTTCTTACAGAACTTCCCTCATGTTTAGCTTTGCCTCTTGTGACTCCTCTCTTGCTTAAAAATAGGTATATGTTGAATAAGAATCCTAAGGCTTGCCTAGCCCACAGTTGGTCCATTTGAAATGACTTTTTCAGCTATTGAAGTTTTTACATCTATTACAGATTTACATGTCACTATTTCTTACAGATAGCTGGTTTTCATGAATTCTGCAATGAGACTGTAGCTCAAAATAAGGGTAAGTGATATCCTCCAAAGAAATAATTTGAGGCTTCATCTAGATCATTCCTGTTTGAGGCTACACAGAATATTATTTTTAATATGCCTCAGCAAAAATAGCTATGCTGCAGAAGGGAAATGATAAAAAATCTTGAGAATCTGGCTAACACATCCTGTACAGGAAAAATCACAGAAACTCATTGAAGAGGAAGCTATGCTAGAAGAAATTAAAGAAAAAAAATTAAAAGGCACAAACCAAATCTAACAGGTGAGAAGATGAAGAAGTCGGCTTTCAGAAACCAATATGGTGTAATCCTTCAGTTCTGTTCTGCAGGCCTCAGACTAAAATCTTATGAATCTCTCTCTGGGAAGGTGTAAGAGAAAAAGAGCGGGGAGAAAATCAAGTATTCTATCTACAGCTGTCAGAAGGAAATATACTGATTCATTTTACATTAATCTTCCAAATCTGGAGCTAAGAAGGAGAGAAAATGGTAATTTTGCAGTTTAGTCAATACTTCACCTATTTATTATTTTAATGTTCCAAAATACACAGTAACGCTTTAGAAGAAAGCTGCATAAGTGCCATGTATATAGTAATCTGAATGTACTAAATTGAATAGGACCCTTGCTGTTCACAAGTACAGGTTTAGAAGTCCAAAAAAAAAAAAAATCCCCATTGTTAACTGCAATGTGCAAAAAAACAGAGCAAAGCTATGTATGCATATCTCAAAGCAAAACATAGTTCAAAGAATTTAGATACCATTTTGTACATTTGTTTTCTATTGCTCTTTTTCTTTGCTTTTCATGTCTGTGGAAGGATATTCAGTTTTTCCATTAAACTTTGCCAGTTAATCACTACTCTTCAGCAGCTTTCTCTAGTAACAGATTCATCACTGTATTTTTAACAGCTGATGCATAAGCCTTGGCCTGGGGACCCATGAGCATTGCTCAATGAATACTTCCAGCATGGATTTGACTCTGTTTCTCCATGCTGACTCAACAATATAGCAAACACAACATTTCATTATGTAGGCCCTGTGGGACATGTGGGATCCAGAATAGAAAGCTTGAAAGGGTAGGAACATTACCCTTTTATTTTATTTTCTTATTATTATATTTTCTTATTATTTTGCACTTACAGAATGACTGGCAAATGATGGCACACGTTATTGCAAGGCAGATGCTATAAATTGTCTTAGTATGATGTATATGGCTGTCAAGTAGCTATTTAAATGTATCTTCATTGTTTCCAGCAAAAGTAACAATAGAGAAGTAAAGACATCCTGAAGCAATTATGTCATTTGGAAGGAAAATATGGCAAGGATTTTTAAAACATACATTCAAAAGGAAGAACAAATTGAATGCATACCACACTTGAAAGCCTAACGGAAAAGGATTAATTGATAAATACAAAACTAAAACTGTTCAGTTATCAGTCACCTAATCAGTTAAGGAATTAGCATAGATCATTTATTCAGTCTCTGAAGTATATTTTTAAATCATCAAACCCTGCCATCATAAAATCAAATAACTCTTTAAAAAGCCATAATCTTTTTCTAAAACAATAGACAATAAAAGACCAACAGTTTTCTTGACTGGACCAATAGGTCACTGTCATTTCAATTCTGAATGGATTAATTTTGGACTTCTGTTGTCAGATATATCAGTAAAATCTTTGGGAATTGCCAAAATATGCAACTAAGAAGCAAAAGAGACAGACCAAAAGTCCCACATACTGTTTGCAATAAGTAGTTACGTTTAAAACTTCTTAGGTCTGTAAACATCACTAGAGTGGACACGGATTTTGTATTGCATCTTACCAGTACCTTATACTGCTTTTTAGTACTAGCGTTTCAGTGCTATCCCAATGACTCAGTGAAGGCCAAGCTCCAATTGTAGCCCATATTTTGGAAAACACACCCCAGACAGTAATAACTTGCAAACTATCTGTTAATAAGTCCATTTCCACACCACTAATTCCAGACTGTTATATATATTCCAGACCGTAAGACTTTAAGACACAATTTTTTAGGACTTGATGGCATTTTGGATTCCAAAAAGAAGAATAAAGAGAAAAATCATTGAGATTTCAGAATGATTCCCTCTGAGCTTGCTTGTTTGTATAAAGAGAAACTTCCATATACAATACTGGAGGCCTCAGTCTTTCCTACTCCCTGTAAGGCATGAGTATCCTCATTGTATAAGAGAGTCTCGGGTGGCTATAGAAAAAACTGTAGCAGCGGCAGGTACTGTTCAATATTACTTCCCAAACAGTGATCAGTCCATAGAGGAAAGTGTTACACTGATAACATATCCATCAGGAAAATCTGAAGTGAGGTTCCATACATAAAATAAAATTTTTCAAAGATGAAACCATACAGAGAGCAAGGGACTGATGGTCAATGTCAAAGGACAGAAGGAAAAAGATGAGAAAGAAGACTCATGGGTAAATCTCAGGGGAACTTTCCTATTAAGAGTGCCAGGTGACAGTAAGATGGGGATGCATAGGGAGAATCAAGGTCACTTGATAGTGGGCTGGACTGCAAGACCATGCCTGTGACTAAGTCAGTCCTAAATGACTAAGTCCTTTCCATCTCCAATGCCTCCAATGAAATCTGTGCCCTAAAACCATAAATAAATATCCATAGGCAAGCCAAAACAGAAAAAGATGTTTCCTCTAGAAAGAACCCAATTGCCTTGAGCAAAATAGAAATGAAATTCTTTCTGTTTGGAAGGATTTAATGTTTTTATGGGCTGTGGACACAATTAAAATCCCATAAAGGAATATAGTAATAAGTAAATGCCTAGTTCCCCTAAAATTAAGGAAGTTGCATGACTTGGAAACATTTCTGAGGCATCTCTTTAAAAAATCATGTCTCTTTACAAATGCAATGTTTTATTAACAGGTCCAATATAGGAAAACTTCAAGAAGATCTAGAAAAAAGGAAAAGCCTGACAGAAACATTTCATAGATTAGCAGAGCCATTAGTAGCAAGGGTAGCAGAAGAAAGCAGGGGTTTGGAAGCAAAGGACAGATGTAATTTTTTTTTCTATAGGCTTGGCCCCCAGCTCCACTTTTTTGCATATACAAAACCTGATGAGAAATGGTTTTGCTCAGGACTTGCATTGTAGTTATCCAGCAGCATGATTTGATGTGCCAAGACCTCAGCTGGCCTAATATTCCAAAATTAAGCAAGCACATGGATGTAAGTCACATTAAGGTTATTCGTAGAGGTCAAAAATTAATTAAGTTGTTCTGTAGGTATTTGCTAGATCCATAATGTCCTGCTTTCAGTAATTACTGAAATAAAATACACTATGTCACTGCAGACTTGGGCCCTGATCCCACACATCAGTCTTCTCTGTTCTTCTCTATTCTCTTTATTCATGCTTCTGAGCTCCAGTAGGTCCCCTCTTGTAGAACTTGTCCCTGTTTCACACGAAGAACAGTCTTTTGGCTCAGTGTGCCTAACAGAACATTAAAAAATGTTCTTCTATAAGTTTTGGTTTACATCTGTGGTAAAGTTTGTACAGGTGGTAAAATTAAAAAGCTATTCCTAGTAGTGTTGCTAAGTAGCTCTGCTGACAAAAAGAGCAAGTAACATGCCTTTCAGAGCAAACATGGATCTGTATGAGCCCTGAAGCTGCAAATAAACAAGTGCTAAACTATTCAAGGTATATGATGAATAACAACTGACATTTAACAACTGACCCAGCCTAGTGTCATCCTCAGACTTGCTAAGGGTGCACTCAATGCCTTCATCCATTGAACAGGGCTGGACCCAGCACTGAGCCCTGGGGAACCACACTTGTCACTGGCCTCCAGCTAGATTTAACTCCATTTACCACCACTCTCTGGGCCCGGCCATCCAACCAGTTTTCCACCCAGGAGAGTGTGCACCCGTCCAGGCCAAAGGGTGACACTTTCTGAAGCAGAATGCTGGGAGAAACTGTGTCAAAGGCTTTACTGAAGTCCAGGAACACCACATCCACAGCCTTTCCCTCGTCCAGTAGTCGAGTCACTGTGTCATAGAAGGCGATCAGGTTAGTTTGGCAAGACCTGCCCTTCATGAACCCATGTTGACAGGGCCTGATCACCCGCTTCTCTTGTATGTGCTTCATGATAGCACTCAAGATCACCTGTTCCATGACTTTCCCTGGCACTGAGGTCAGACTGACAGGCCTGTAGTTCCCTGGATCCTCCCTGCGACCCTTGTTGTAGATGGGCACAGCATCAGCCAGCCTCCAGTCCAGTGGAACTTCCCAAGTCTTCCAGGACTGCTGGAAGATGATGGAAAGGGGTTTGGCCAGCACATCCGCCAGCTCCTTCAATACACTTGGATGGATCCCATCTGGCCCCATAGACTTGTGGGTGTCTAGCTGGGCAAGCAAGGCTCTGACCACCTCCTCTTGGATCATGGGAGCCTCATTCTGCTCCTCTAACTCCTGTGCGTGTACACAGGGGGAACAACTTTCCTTACTATTAAAGACTGAGGCAAAGAAGGCATTAAGTATCTCAGCCTTGTCCTCATCCCCTGTCACTGTTGTTCCTTCTGCGTCCAATAGGGACTGTATATTCTCCCTAGTCCTCCTTTTATTGTTAATGTATTAATAGAAAGATTTTTTGTTATCTTTCACAGACTTTGCCAATCTGATTTCTAGTTGGGCTTTAGCCCTCCTGATTTCTCCTCTGCATGATCTCACTTCCCTCCTGTAGTCCACCCAAGATGCCTGTACTTTCTTCCAAAGCTCATAGACATTTCTCTTCTTTTTAATATCTCTCAGGATCTCCCTACTCAATCAAGCTGTATTTTTCCCCTGCTGTCTCTTTTTCCGTAACATGGGGATGGCTTTCTCCTGAGCTGCTAGGATTTCCTTTTTGAAGAGCACCCAGCCCTCATGGGCTCCCTTGCCCTTAAGGGCTGTCTCCCATGGGACTTCACCAACCAGCCTTCTGAACAGTTCAAAGTCTGCCCTCTGGAAGTTTAATGTGACTGTCCTGCCTACCCCCGCTCTTCATCTTACCTAGGACTGAAAACCCCATCATCTCGCAATCACTTTGTCCCAGGTGTCCTCCAACCATCACATCCCCCGCAAGGCCTTCTCTGTTCATGAACAGTAGGTCCAGGAGGACACCTTCCCTTGTCGGTTCACTCACCAGTTGTGTGAGGAAGTTGTCTTCCACGCACTCCAGGAACCTCCTGGACTGCTTCCTTTCTGCTGTATTGTACTTCCAGCAGATATATGGAAGATTGAAGTCTCCCACGAGGACAAGATGCAGTGATCTAGAGACCATCCCTAGCTGTTTACAGAAGATCTCATCAGCTGTTTCTTCTTGGCTGGATGGTCTGTAACAGACTCCCATCAAAAAATCTGTCTTCTTTTGGGCTCCTCTGATTTTAACCCACAGGCTCTCAATCTCGTCATCACCATAATCGAGCTCGAGGGTATCAAAGCAGTCTCTTACATAGAGGGCTACCCCGCCTCCTCTCCTACCCTTCCTGTCCTGCCTGAAGTGTTTATACCCCACCATAGCTGCACTCCAGTTATGTGAGTCATCCCACCACGTTTCCATGATGGCAATCTCTTTGCTGATGGTAGTCTCTTTGCTCTACAACAGCTTCCAACTCCTCCTTCTTATTGGCCATGCTGCATGCATTGGTGTAAATGTACTTCTGCTGGGCCTAATAAAGGGAATAGGGTTTATTCCCAATTGACTGGCCCTTGGAATAGCTAATGCCAGAGTACCAGTTTCATCCTTACTGTCACCAGGTGTAATCGCCCACACTTGCTCTGTGGTGATGTACTGGCGGTCCTAACAGCGCACCATCAATCATTCCCTGGAGTCCCACTTCCAGGCTCACTCCCGTCTAGCCTGGTCTCATCCCCCTCCCCCTTCACATCTAGTTTAAAACTTGGTTTATGAGCCTAGCTAGATTTTTAGTAAGGGCTTTAGTCCCCCTAGGAGACAAGCGTGTCCCATCCCTAGTAAGAACGCCTGGGGGTGCGTGGGCTACCCCATGATCAAAGAACCCAAAGCCTCTCTCCTCACACCAGGCTCGGAGCCAGGCATTAATGAAGTGCATCTTTTTGACTTCTGGCTCCTCATTCCTTAGCATTGGAATGGAGCTAAATACTACTTGCACCCCAGAGCCCTCCATCATACTCCCTAGAGCCCTGAAGTCTCCCTTAATGGCTTTAGGCTTTCTGCTCTGTATGTCATCATTGCCAATTTGAAATACTACTAGAGGATAATAATCTGTCTCTTTGACCAGGGAAGGAAGTTTTCCAGCTACATCCTTCACTGATGTCCCTGGTAAGCAGCAGTCCTCCCTGTGGAGCAGATCCGGTCTCCAGATGGGTCCCTCTGCTCCTTTTAGGAGGGAATCCCCTAAGTTAATCACTCTCCTTTTCTTATTAATGGAGGATGTTCTTATGGTTTTCTGAGGATGGCGCAGCCTAGGTAAAGATTCTAGGCTGTGGGATCCATCTTCTTCATCCTCAGGGACGGATTCCACCTGCAGCGCTTCGTATTTGTTCTTCAGGGGAATCTGGGGTTTTGTCGTCTGGGTTGGGGGAGCAGGTTTCCTTCACCAGGCAGGAACTTGCTGCCATTCCCCATCTCTTGTTCCCCCAGCCTTGCAGTCTGCAGGTGGGTGGTGCTCAGACACACCAGCTCCATCAGCCCACTGAGTCGGTGAGAAGGCCCTGCTCCACTGGTCTATCTCCCTCTCACATTACCTGATGGTACTTAGCCTATTTACCTCCTCCCTTAGCTCTTCCACCATGTGAAGGAGTTCCCCCACTCGAGCACAGCTTCCACAAGTGGAGCCAGTACCAGAGGCACGAGCCGGTGTGGGAGGGGTCACTGCCTGCAACAATAAAAGAAGTTACATTGCACTATGAGGCCTTGAATACTTGACTCACTATATCAGAGACTATAAGTAGCTATAAAAGTACCTTTTCCATAAGTGGAAGTATTTTCTTACTCATGTTCTGCTAGTCATCCAGAACAGAAGGAAAGAAAGGCAACTTTAAGAAAAACATGAATCAAGTAAAGTCAGTTTAATCTTTCAGACAACATTCATACCTGGCATTCATACGATGCAGAACAATTAAACTTTTTAAAAAAGGAATAATAAAGTAAATTGTTCTAAATCCAGAAAAGAAGAATGGATTTGCCAGACCATTTCCAAAATGGGCTGGCAGCCTTTCATAGCACTGAGTTTACCATAAGGAACGTGCACTATGTACCTCTGCTCCAGGACATTATCTCAGTCTTACCAGGAGCTGTAAGAGTCCTAGCTACAAAATCTGTTATAAGCTTTATTTCTTTATTAAATTTTTAAATGGGATTATAATTCTGACAGATTTTATTGAATAATGTATACCCTTCTATTTTATGTAACGTCAGTGATTAAAATAAATTTACTTTGTACTGTTTTTTAAGAAAGAATGTTAAGCCTGGAATAAAAAATAAAAATCCAATTGGTTTTGGACTGTATGTAGTTCCCTCAAGTCAGGCTAAAATGAAGAAATGATCAACACTAGCACTCCTTTTGATGTATCATTTCTGTTTACCATTTATAACATATCTAAACCCTTGTCTTGATGAAGTTGTTTCAAGCTTCATTTACTGTTTGGATTTACACATCATGGATCTGGCCCAGAGCAATGAGGATTTTCAGATCCTGTTTTGAGTAGACAGCTGCTGAAGAAGTGGCACTTCATCCCTCTGTTTACTGCAGCAGCCTTCAAGCCAGGCTTTGGCAGTCGTTTACAATTCTACTTCCACTCCCTGCCCTATTTCTTCCCATGACAGTAGATACATTCCAGAATTGAGAAATGCTGGTAGTTTGAGTCTTAGGTTGAGAAAACAAACATTTATATTTTTCTATCATAAAAAGCTGTCCTATGCTTATCTCTGCCTTTTTTCTTTAGATCTTCCTTGTCGCCACACAAAATTGCTGGTTTTCACAAGCATACATTTTGGAGGTCCAGAGGAATTAATTCTTTATTGTGACATTCCTCCACACTTCTGATTTGGTGACAATACCTGCAGAACTTGTTTTAGGGTTTTGTGTTATCTGAAATGCTATACCTTTCCTGGAAGAGATAACATTTTTCTCATTCTCATTGCCTTCCCTCCCTCATTTATATCAATAAATATTGGAGGAGGAATCCCAAAATCTGCAGAAATTTATGTGCAGGTGGGAAATAATTACCACACAAGCCATGCAGAACTGCATAGGTAGAATATATGTAAACAATAGCAGGTATTAAAAATATACCTCTGAATTTATGAAGATGAAACTGCAACAGGAAAAAAAAGTAGTTTTATCACAATGGAAAGATATGGAATTTTGAAGTTGCATGGCTTGAATTAATAAAATGGCTAGAAATTACGTTTCTCCTCTATATCATTGCCTCTCTATGTGGAAGAGTTGGGAAAACTGGAAAGACGTGCAACAGGGCAGAAATGTGGCTGCCCTAAGCAGCACAAGTTCTATAGCATCTGTAAAATGGTCCATAAAATGACCCACTATTGATCTGACAAGCACACTACCAGACAAAAATGTATTGTTATGTTTCACAAAGCAATAAATTGCTCTTCATTGCATAGTATAAAATTGCAGCATCACCCACTGATGCTATTTTCCTTTCTGGTTTGTCATAAAAGAAGTCCCAAACTGACAACTATTTATCCGATTTTACATGGGATGTTCTGAGGGCCTTGGGAGTTGTTTTCCGTTCTTCGAAAGTAAACACCCACACTGATGTGGCCTCTACAACAGGGTAAAGCCTGAATCTTGAGATATTTCGCTACAAGTTAGTGCAGAGGGCCCCTCTGAGGGCTAGCAGCATGGAGCTGGGGCACAGGGCAGCAGCAGTGGCTGTCCCTCCTGTGCACACATTGCTGCATCTTGAAGGAGGTGAAATGTCCTAAGCCATGTTCATGCTGTTGTTTTGATATTGACGCCTCTAGATTTGAGCCTCAACATTGTTGCTGCCTCATGTAGGGTTTATTTGCAAGAAGGTGAACTGGATCCTCTTTTTTTATCTTATGAATTAAACTTTTTTTTCATTGCCTGAGTAACTGAGGACAACCAAACTTGGTTTTAAATCTGTGTAAGCAGAGCCATTATGTGGCCAAGCCAGATGAAGAAGAAAAAAGCCAAACCAGTAGATGACAGTGGTGATTAGATAGATAATAAGTCTTTAAAAAGGAGCGTCTGGTGTCCTGGAATGATATGCTGTGTTATGCTGACCACAGCAGAGCAGGAAGCTGCTCCCTTGCATGCAGGCTGCTGCCTTGCATCCAGTGTCTGGACTAGGAGCGGGGAGGCACAGGTGCTGGCAGCACTGCTAACCCACATGTTTTCCAGGCTCTTCCACCAAAAACTGGATCTGCCCAGGAGGGCTGGAAATCCTTCCTCATGTCCGAGGCTGTACAGCATCTCCACAGAACTTAAAGAGGCTGCTCTGTCAGAGGGCAGAGATGAAAAAAACTACAAGAAGCAGTTCAGGATGATGTGAATAAGTGACAGTTTTCTGAACTGGGTAGGCTGGTGAAAAGCCCTGCTAGCTGAAGGCTTACTTCAAACTGAGGGAGTCAACATTTTTCCATTCCGGACTGTGCTGAGAGTCCTCTGCTAATCAGAGATATTCCACTAGAAGTTCTGAATGTAAGATTGTACAAGGACAAATCTGGGTAGCCACAGCACTCCATGACGCAGTATCACAACAACTGCTCCAGCACTCCTCTTTCTGCCGTGGCCAAAGCATTTTTATCATCCGTGCTTTCCACAAAAAGCTGCAGGTGCAATCTTCCCTTAAAATGGATGTCTGTTTTTCTGTTTGCAGGGAGGAAGATGGCGAATTGGGAAGAGATATGGGAAATGGTAGGAGTAGCATTATGTCCTTGCTCCCACATTGTATTAGATTCCAAGACTGCTGCTCAGAAAACATGCAGTAGAAGCAGCTGAAAATGAATTCAGATACCTATGTCAAGTGCAAATGCTCCTATTATTAAAGTTGAAATGGGACTTAAGGAAGGAATAGGAGAGCCAAAGAGGGGAGAAGGGTGGAAATCAAATACTTTATAGTGTCAGCAAGCCTGGAGGCATTTTGCAGCTTGCTCCATTACTGAACCTATATTTGCAGAAATTACACTACTAGCCAGCAGCATGATATCTCTCCCAGCAGTGCTTTTAAGTGTAATGCAAAAACCATCACAGCCTAGTGGCACTACAGAGTACTACTTGGCAAACTGCAGCAGCAATTTGAGGTCTTAGTCTATTGTTATCACGGACCAATATCCAAAAATAGACTGAAGACCTCAATGTTGCTACTCATAGTACATCCCATTCAAGACTTTTGGTTTCAGCCTCCAAATACAGTATTTGGGACGATGCTGTTTGGTTCTTTTTCTTCAGACAGGAAAAGCATACTTCTTAACATATTTTAGCCCAGCTTGTTCAGCCTCCCTCAATAGTTTTCCAGAAAAGCCGCATCATGACTTTACCTCCTGGAGTCAAAGCAAAAGCCATGCACTCCTAATATTTCTTCTCTAGGAAGAAACATTATAGAAAGGGGACAGGTGCAAGAAAAATGGATACAAGAATTCTGCTTTTACTGTGTTGAATAGTAGCCACAATGGTGCCAAAGAGGGAAAAATTAAATCAGTTCTAAGAGCCATGTGGTATTTGACTTATCAGCACAAAAAGTGTGGAAAACTACTTTCAGAAGTGTATACACTGAAATGCTTTTGTTATTCATAGCTCTCATTCATGGGGTATGCAAGGGAATCCTTCTCAAGTGTATCATTTGAAGACAGTAAATAGCTAGTAAACTATCTTTCCTTGAAACTAATACTAAACTAGAACAAGGCATTAGGTTAAAAGGGAAGCAGCAGAGGAGTCTTTGGGAAACACAGTGGCAAAACATACTGAAGTCCAGTCTCCAATACTTCTTTCACAGAATCATAGAATAAATGAGTAAGTCAGTGTTATCCACTCTAGAAAGAAGTACTTTGATTGGTTGGTTTTTTTGTTTTGTTTTGTAGAAAGGTGCCCATGCTTTTGTTACTTCCTAAATAACATTGAATATATCCAGTTATGTATATGCAAATGATGCCTGCTTTCCTATAATCTCTTCAATTTATTAACTATAGCAGCGTAAGAAGCTAGTGAATAAACTTTGCCTCTGCAACTGGAAAAATATAGAAATTAAAGTTGTGCAGGAGAGGAAAAGGCCAAGTCAATCACATCACAATTTTTCTACAAAATCAAAAATGATAATCAGACTATTTTTAAAAGTAAGATGTACTTATAAAGGTGTTCTATTGCACAAGATCATTAACATTTTAGAGAAGTAGTGAAATGTCACATTAATGTGGTTCTCCCTACTCAGGGGTCTCCATATAGTGTCCCATTGTGTGACATGGATACACCTATTAATTTGCATTGTAATCTAGTCATATTCCTGATAGGTTTTAAGCCTCTTGATAAATAATTACTGTACAGTATTTTGTCTTAACATGGAAGAGAAAATAGAAAAATATTAGGGAAGCTGTTCAAGTAATCTGTGATTCATACCATGTCCTTTCCTGATTTTCACTCAGTATACAACCCTTGTTGCATCAGAAATAAAGAAAAAAATTCGACTTTTACGTAATGAATTCCATAGTTGTGTATAGTTCTACTGCAATTAGGATGTCATCCATCTATATCTTTCAATCTCCATACTCAATACTTTCCCAATCTGTCAACCTATAGCAATAGGCCACACATGGAAAGGACATCTAGAGAGAAAACAGAGAAAATAGCATTGGCAATACAATATATATCAATGGCCTTTTCAAGTCAGTGCTAAGCTGTTGCTCTTTAGAATGGTATTAAAGGAAACAGTGTTATTAGAGTGGTTGAGTAATAACCCTAAATCTGTTCCAGTATCTTTATGCCAAGTAGAAGATTGAAGATGCATAAAGTATTCTTAAAGCCTGCTTCCTGTTGAAAGAAACTTGCCTCGGCATAGGATCTCTGCAATACAGCTGTAGCCTACTCCCTGGAGAATCCATTCTAGTCTCCAGCTCACCAAAGGAGAATGAAGCCAAGGATGAAGGCTGGAAGAACATGCTAAGAGCACAGACTTTTCATTATCACAGTGCAGATGTTTGGAGTGACACTATGATCTGCTTGCACAAGCTGAAATGTGGCCCAGGCTTTTGAACTGTCTGAACTACGTTGCAGCTGGGAGACACACACGGTCAGGTGGACATGAGAACATCTTATTAGCTTTAGGTACTGCTTTTTCTTTTTCTCTCTTGACACCCTGACTCCATGAGCTCCATGTTAAATCTGCGTGCTGTGTATTTGTGGGCTCTCTTCACAATAGAAAGACAGAGACAGAGATTTCCAAGTTGACAATGACTAAAAATGGCCAAGATGCATGATTGTGATGCTGCTTGCAAACTAATTAGCTTTGCTGAAAAGCAACTATTTCTTCTTTTGGCTTCACTCTTCTTGAAAGAAGCCATGTTTGGACACCTGCATGGGTAACTCTGCCTTCATGCTGTGCTGCATGGATGATACTAGCTGTTTTTTAGTGTCAGTTTAAAGACCTAAGAATTGTCTCAATAGGTATCAAATTTTATGAGAGTATTCCTGATTCTCATGTTTGATCTTCTGTGCCTAATCCCTCTCACATCATGATTTAAGTAGTCCAATAGAGATTTGAACAGGCATTTGTAGGCTTCTGATCTATTGGCTTAAAAGTCAGGCAAATGCTGCATACCTCTGGAGAGCTTGGGGGAAAAAAAGACATAAAGTTTGTGTGTGATTCCTAAGGTAAGCACAAGGCCTATGGATAACTGAAGTTAGAGTTCTCTGCAACAACATCACAGTGTTTCCAAAATGATAAAGAACTGTAAAAATTAATTTGAAGAGGCTGACTGACAAGACAGTCTCACAACACTGTCAAGTTAAGGCCTTTCTACATTTCACAGATGAACTTTATTTTTATTGTTAAATCAAACATATTTTTATTCCAAGATTACATATTCAGCAAGTTAAAGAGTATAGTGTACATAACTGTTGGCAGACTGGAAAGAAAAACTCTTTTACTTGCTGAATATCAGGAAAATCAAGCATAGATTAATCATCACTGATGGATTATTAAAGATTTTCATCAATAAAATAAATCGGTATTTAATTCTAGTCCTGTTATTATCACAGCCAACTTCTTTCATTATAAGATTTTTCAGTTAGCTATTTCCCTCCATAAACTATACTTACAATAAGATTTTTCCCGGTTTTAGAAATGTAGCACTGTATCTAGAACTAGTTTACTTTGTTCATTCAATTTCCTGCTTCTGCAATGTAGCTGTAAGTTCAAGACTTCCTTCATATTTAAATTTCTGGCCTTAATTCCCACTCTTTTTTTTGTTTGCCTTAACACAACTAGGCTCTGTGTGTGAGACAGACATCTAGGCAAGATTCTTCAAAACCAGTAGTTATCTTTGGTGTAAAGGGAGAAAATCTGTTCTTTTTCCTTACAGAATACTAGTATCTATTCTCTTCCTTTCCCTGAACATTTTCTGATGCTCCCATAGTTTTTTGCTCAGTGTGAGAAGAAATCAAAGGTCAATAACTTGTTCACTCCTCACCTTTTTTTTTTACAGGCTAGATTGCAATTTTTCTATAGACCAGGAATACCCACGTCTTGACTTCAAGAAAATCAAATCAAGCACAGCAGTTTAGCAGCTTGATTCATAGTAACACTTATTCCACAGAACAATCAGGTAAGCCTTGATGACAATTTAGGCATAAAAAAACCCTGTTCTGTGCATATTAATATTCAATTTAAGTGGAATTTAATTCTTGTTACTTTCAGCTGTGTCTTTATGGTCAAGCCCTCAGATAGGAAAAAAATCCTGATGAATGAAAAAAGGCACCGATTTAAAAACTTGTTTGGTCCAAGAAGTTTGTGAAATATCTTTGTAACATATATACCATTAGCCTACAATAAGCCAACCAGATTTTATTTGCTTTTTCATATTTAAGACATGGTGTATCTATAATCACTTGTTTAAGTGCAAGTAACTTATCTAATCCTAAATTCAAGCTTTTTTATAGGTAATATTTAGAGTTAATCTGTGTCTGATGTTTAAATAAGCAGTGTGCTTTTCTCTTATTTATAACACAAAGATAAAATTGTAAACATTTCAAAGAATGTCTATGGAAAGTTTTAATTATAATATTCCATTCAGCAACCAAAAAAAACCCGTATGCACTTTTTTATTGCTTTTCTTGCTCAGGCTTTCTAAAAACGCCATATGAAAAGGCTGCTTTTTCAGAATGCATCAGAATATGCTGAGATAATGTGTCAAAATGATGTCAAAATAAATGTTCTGAAATATCAGTCAAAAGATGGTGAAGCAAATTAAAACTGGTGGATTTCATATATTATCAAGTATATCTCAAAGTTACTTTTCATAAAATCCTCCCTTCTTTTATAAATCAGAAGCAGTTCTTTGGCATGTCCTAAAAAAATTTACTTCAGGTGCTGAAGTATAGACTTCCTTCTTCACCTAAAATGAGGCAAAAAACTGACTGATGACAAACAATTGCTATGTATTGGCAAAACCCTCAACTTAATAGGAAGGAATCCAAAGAATGTCTGGCCATGAAGCCATTTTAACAATAGTTTATCCCATATAATTGGACAGACAGAATAGTACCATTTTATCTAAATATGTTCATTCAAACGCATATTCAATATAGGGTGGAGAAACCAGAACAATTTTTGTGATCATTTCCACAGGCATTTTGCACCTTTTCCATTCAAGAGAGTTGCAGAGTAGCCAAATCTGGCTTAGGCTTTGAATATCTCACAATCAGGCACAAAAGGAGAGGGGAAGAGATGCATGAATTAAGCATGTGGAACAATTATTCCATTACCACGGAAGTTACATTTTAAGTAGTTGGGAGGCTACAGTTTGAAAGACATTCTACAGTTTGGAACTTAAATTCAGAGAAGCAAGGAAAGGCCAATGAATATCCAATGCAAATTGCCCTAAAGAAATTTTATTTGATGTTTTACTTACTTCAAGGAAGACCTTAGTGTTCAGCATATGATTGTTGTCTCTCTAAATAACTCATAATATAATTTACTTACCTGTAAGTCTTATTAAAAACATGTATATGATTGAAAAGCTAGAAATTTCATCAATTGATTTACTCAATTTCAAAAAAAAACCCATGGAAAGTTGGAGTGTTCAGCTCAGACAAAAGTAAGGATTGGAAAGCTTTAAAACTTATTTGCAAAATGTGGAAAACCTGGAAAAACTAGTCTTTAAGAGACTTATTCTAGAATTAGAGATTCTATATAGAATAATCACACCAGATTAGATCCTGTTCTAATGTTCAGGTTTTATTACAAATTTGTGGCTAAATTGAAAAGTTGTCTTCACTCAGACAAGTCATTTGGTAACAGAGGTAGATGACAAAAGAGTTGCCCTTTGTTTGGTCTGAAGTTCTTAATTTTTGACACTCACTAAAAACAGCACTGAGACGCCTCATTTTGTGACTAACCAGCTGAGAATTTATCAGCTTCTTTTATCCTCTAACGAGAAGTCCTAGCCTTGACTCTGAGAGTAAAACACAAACTGTGCTAGATGATATTTAAAATGATAATTCCAACTTAAAAGAACAGCCACAAGATAAAGTTCACGTAGAGGAAAAATTAGAAAACAAGATTAAGTTTGTGA
The DNA here is from genome assembly GCF_032191515.1 of Phaenicophaeus curvirostris. Classification (NCBI taxonomy): domain Eukaryota; kingdom Metazoa; phylum Chordata; class Aves; order Cuculiformes; family Cuculidae; genus Phaenicophaeus; species Phaenicophaeus curvirostris. Next base: position 11,157,348 of record NC_091398.1, read on the forward strand.
CTGAAAGAAGTGCAAGCGTTCATATTCAAAGAAGTGAAATGGCCTTTGTCCTAAATACATCTGTGCATGTCATATCCTATGAAATAGAATCTTTATGCCTGATTGGTCTTCTCTGCCTACCCCTGAAAAAAGATGACACGACAACTAATGAACTTGATACACAGAAACCTGCACTAAGCCAACCAAGATAACTGCTGTTGCTGGAGTAAATTCCCAAGCGAAAAACAGATAAACGTCTTGAAAACCTGTGTGCCTGGCCAAGTTCTAATATGAGTTACTACAGAATATAAAGGGTTTATGTCAAAAAAGCCAAAAGTACTGTGGGATACCAGGAGCTAGAGGAGCAGAACAAAGCTCCCATGATCCAAGAGGAGGTGGTTAGAGACTTCCTTGTTCAATTAGACACAAGTCTATGGGGCCAGATGGGATCCATCCAAGAGTATTGAGAGAGCTGGCAGACGTGCTTGCCAAACGCCTTTCCATCATCTTCCAACAGTCCTGGCTGACTGGGGAAGTCCCACTGAACTGGAGGCTGGCTGATGCTGTGCCCATCTACAACAAGGGTCGCAGGGAGGATCCAGGGAACTACAGGCCTGTCAGTCTGACCTCAGTGCTGGGGAAAGTCATGGAACAGGTGATCTTGAGTGCTATCATGAAGCACATGCAAGAGAACTGGGTGATCAGGCCCATTCAGCATGGGTTCACGAAGGGCAGGTCTTGCCAAACTAACCTGATCGCCTTCTATGACAAAGTGACCCACCTACTGGATGAGGGAAAGGCTGTGGATGTATCTTCTTCGACTTCAGTAAAGCCTTTGACACAGTTTCTTCCAGCATTCTGCCTAGGACTCTGGATTGGACACGCGCACACTCTCTTGGGTGAAAAACTGGTTAGATATATCATGGTAAATGGAGTTAACTCCAGTGGGAGGCCGGTCACAAGTGGGGTTCCCCAGGGCTCAGTGCTGGGTCCAGCCCTGTTCAATGTCTTTATCAATGACCTGGAAGAGGGGTTCGAATGCACTCTAAGTATGTTTGCTGGGTGGAAGTGTTGATCTGCTGGAGGGTAGGCTCTCCAGAGGGATCTCAACAGGCTGGACTGCTGGGCTCAGACCAATGAGGCCAAATGCCGTGTCCTGCACTTGGGGCGCAACAACCCTGTGCAATACTACAGACTAGGGGAAGATTGGCTAGAAAGCTGCCTGGAGGAGAAGGACGTAGGGGTGTTGGTTGACAGCTGTCTAAACATGAGCCAGTGGTGTGCCCAGGTGGCCAAGAAGGCCTATAGCAACCTCCCTCAGCCATGAGGGAACTGAGGTTGTTTAGCCTTGAGAAGAGGAGGCTGAGGGGATGCCTTATTGCTCTCTACAACTATCCGAAAGGAGGTTGTAGAGAGGAGGGTGCTGGCCTTTTCTCCCAAGTGACAGGTGATAGGATAAGGAAGAATGACCTCAAGCTGCACTAGGGGAGATTGAGACTGGATATCAGGAAAAAAAAATTCACAGAAATGGTCATGAGGAACTGTAGGAGGCTGCCTAGGGAGGTGGTTGAGTCATCGTCCCTGGAGGTATTGAAAAAACAGGTGGATGAGGTGCTCAGGGACATAGTTTAGGGACTGATAGGAATGCTTGGACTCAATGATCTATGAGGTCAAACTAGTGACTCTTTGAACCTATGATTCCATGATTATTATATACATTCCCAAGAATTTAGTAGAAACATGGAGGCTAACATATTTTAAAGGAAAAAATGTATAGGAATTTCTCCTTAATAAATCAATGGATTAGAATCATAGAATCATAGAACAACCAGGTTGGAAGAGACCCACCGGATCATCGAGTCCAACCATTCCTATCAAACACTAAACCATGCCCCTTAGCACCTCATCCACCCATGCCTTAAACACCTCCAGGGAAGGTGACTCAACCACCTCCCTGGGCAGCCTGTTCCAATGCCCAATTACCCTTTCTGTAAAGAATTTTTTCCTAATGTCCAGCCTAAATCTCCCCTGGCGGAGCTTGAGGCCATTCCCTCCTGTCGCGTCCCGCGTCACTTGGGAGAAGAAGCCAGCACTCTCCTCTCTACAACGTCCTTTCAGGTAGTTGTAGAGAGCAATGAGGTCTCCCCTCAGCCTCCTCTTCTCCAGCCTAAACAACCCCAGCTCTCTCAGCCGCTCCTCATAAGGCCTGTTCTCCAGCCCCTTCACCAGCTTCGTTGCTCTTCTCTGGACTCGCTCCGGAGCCTCAACATCTTTCTTGTGGTGAGGGGCCTAGAACTGAACACAGTATTCAAGGAACGGTCTCACCAGTGCCGAGTACAGATCGAGAATAACCTCCCTGGACCTGCTGGTCAAACTATTTCTGATACAAGCAAGATGCCATTGGCCTTCTTGGCCACCTGGGCACACTGCTGGCTCATGTTCAGTCGGCTGTCAATCAACACCCCCAGGTCCCTCTCCTCCAGGCAGCTTTCTAGACAGACTTCTCCTAGTCTGTAGCACTGCATAGGGTTGTTGTGCCCCAAGTGCACGACCCGGCATTTGGTCTTGTTAAACCTCATGCCATTGGTCTCAGCCCAGCGGTCCAGCCTGTTCAGATCCCTTTGCAGAGCCTCCCTACCCTCCAGGAGATCAACACTTCCACCCAGCTTAGTGTCGTCCGCAAACTTGCTAAGGGTGCACTCAATGCCTTCATCCAGGTCATTGATAAAGACATTGAACAGGGCTGGGCCCAGCACTCATCCCTGGGGAACCCCACTTGTCACTGGCCTCCAGCTGGATTTCACACCATTTCCCACCACTCTCTGGGCCCGGCCATCCAACCAGTTTTCCACCCAGGAGAGTGTGCACCTGTCCAGTCCAGAGGCTGACAGTTTCTCCAGCAGAATGCTGGGAGAAACTGTGTCAAAGGCTTTACTGAAGTCCAGGAACACCACATCCACAGCCTTTCCCTCATCCAGCAGCCGAGTCACTGTGTCATAGAAGGCGATCAGGTTAGTTTGGCAAGACCTGCCTTTTGTGAACGCATGTTGACTGGGCCTGATCACCCGCTTCTCTTGTATGTGCTTCATGATAGCACTCAAGATCACCTGTTCCATGACTTTCCCTGGCACTGAGGTCAGACTGACAGGCCTGTAGTTTCCTGGGTCCTCCCTGCGACCCTTGTTGTAGATGGGCACAGCATCAGCCAGTCTCCAGTCCAGTGGGACTTCCCCAGTCTTCCAGGACTGCTGGAAGATGATGGAAAGGGGTTTGGCCAGCACATCCGCCAGCTCCTTCAATACACTTGGATGGATCCCATCTGGCCCCATAGACTTGTGGGTGTCTAGCTGGGCAAGCAAGGCTCTGACCACCTCCTCTTGGATCATGGGAGCCTCATTCTGCTCCTCTAACTCCTGTGCGTGTACACAGGGGGAACAACTTTCCTTACTATTAAAGACTGAGGCAAAGAAGGCATTAAGTACCTCAGCCTTGTCCTCATCCCCTGTCACTGTTGTTCCTTCTGCGTCCAATAGGGACTGTATTGTCTCCCTAGTCCTCCTTTTATTGTTAATGTATTAATAGAAAGGTTTTTTGTTATCTTTCACAGACTTTGCCAATCTGATTTCTAGTTGAGCCTTAGCCCTTCTGATTTTTTCTCTACACAATCTCACTTCCCTCCTGTAGTCCACCCAAGAGGCCTGTCACCTCTTCCAGAGCCCATAAACATTTCTCTTCTTCTTGATATCACTCAAGATCTCTCTGTTCAACCAAGCTGGTTTTCTCCCCTGCCGGCTTTTTTTTCCGGAACATGGGGATGGCTTTCTCCTGAGCTGCTAGGATTTCCTTTTTGAAGAGCTCCCAGCCCTCATGGCCTCCCTTGCCCTGGAGTACTGTCTCCCATGAGACTTTGACAACCAGCCTTCTGAAGAGTTCAAAGTCTGCCCTCTGGAAATTTAATGCTACTGTCCTACTAACCACCCTCTTCACTTCACCTAGAACAGAAAACCCTATCATCTCATGATCACTTAGTCCTAGGCGTCCACCTACTGCCACATCCCCCCCAAGGCCTTCTCTGTTCACAAACAGCAGGTCCAGGAGGGCACCCTCCCTTGTTCGTTCATTCACCAGCTGTGCAAGGAAGTAGTCTTCCACGCACTCCAGGAACCTCCTAGACTGCTTCCTTTCTGCTCTATTGTACTTCCAGCAGATATCAGGCAGATTGAAGTCTCCCACAAGAACGAGAGGCATCGATCTAGAGATTAACCCCAGCTGTTTATAGAAGAGCTCATCAGCTGCTTCTCCTTGGCTGGGTGGTCTGTAACAGACTCCCATCACAAAATCTACCTTCTGGTGGTCTCCTCTGATTTTAACCCACAGGCACTCAATCTCCACATCGCCACAATCCATCTCAACGGTGTCCAAGTCCTCCCTTACAAAGAGGGCTACTCCACCTCCTCTCCTACCCTTCCTATCCCGCCTGAAGAGTTTGTACCCCACCATAGCTGTACTCCAGTTATATGAGTTGTCCCACCACGTTTCCGTGATGGCGATGACATCATAGGCTCCTTGCCCTACGACAGCTTCCAGCTCTTCCTTCTTATTCCCTATGCTGCGTGCATTGGTGTAAATGCACTTCAGCTGAGCTGCCGATTCTTCAGCCCTCTTACAGGGAACAGAGTTCATTCCCAATTGCCTGGTAACGGGAGTAGCGAGCTCCAGAGTGCCCGTATCTCCCTTAGCACAGCTAGGTGTGTTCTCCCCCACTTCTTGTATGGTGGGGGACTGGTGGTCCACACCAGCACACCCTCTCCAAATCACCATTGCCCCACGTCCAGGCTCGTTCCTGTCTAGCCTGGGCTCAACCCCCTCCCCCTTCACATCTAGTTTAAAGCTCCATTTATGAGCTTAGCTAGGTTTTTGGCGAGGGCTTTAGTCCCCCTAGGAAACCCACGTGTCCCATCCTTGGCAAGAAAGCCTGGGGGTGCGTGAGCCACCCCATGATCGAAGAAGCCAAAGCCTCTCTCCTCACGCCAGGCTCAGAGCCAGGCATTAATCAAATTATTCTTCCTGACTTCCAGCTCCTCTCTATTTAACCTTGGGATGAAGCAGAACACTACTTGTGCCCCAGAGCCCTCCACAATTTTCCCAATGGCCCTGAAGTCTTTCTTGATGGTCTTTGTCCTTCTGTTTACTAGATCATCGTTACCAGTTTGAACTACTATCAGAGGATAGTAGTCTGTCTCGTGGACCAGTAGAAGTACCTCAGCCTTCTCCTTGTCTGTTGATACGAGGTCACTATTCCAAACCATCAGTGGGGGGATGTTCTTTTTAACCTTCCTCTTCTGGCTGACGTACCTGTGGAAGCCCTTCTTGTTAGTCTTCACTTCCCTTGCCAAGTTCCGCTCCAGCTGCCTCTTGGCCTTCCTGACCTCAAACCCTACACAACCGGGCAGGATGCCTATGCACTTCCCAGGTTACACAACCAACCAGTGTCCCTATGTACTTCTCAGACTCTTCAAAGTTTCCTCTCTAATTTATTCTAGAATAATGGAGTACTGGCAGCTGCTGCCAAGAGCTCAGCCCTGGTAACTCTTTTTCAACTACCTTTTCAGTTATGTAGGTTGAGGAGCAACCTCACTTGAGCATATAACTGAATGAAACTCTGAGCATGGCAAACCTAGAAAACCTGCAACGCTGAGAGTAAAGGGCACTTATGAAAGGAAAAATTACATACTAGAATTGTTGCACTTCAGGACATTGCAGAACTTTACCTTGCATGATACTAAGTGAAACAATGGCAGGATTAAATTTGCATAATGGCTCCTTAGTCATAGAAAATGCAGCCTTAGAAATTTTATGTAAGGACAGTACCACTGTATTTCCACCTTTCAGTAGTATATCCAGTTATGTACTTGAGAGACAAATAAGTCAGTGCAGTATTTTAATGTTGCAGAATACTGAATTAAGTCTACATTTTAATGACAGATGCAACAACAGTTCTGCAGTGAAAATAGTTAATCTATGATTAAAATGAACCCTTTTAAATAGCATAGATTATTGTGTCACTCTATAAAATGACACAGTTTTCAGAGCCTTTTTACTTGGTCAATGGATCTTTTGACTGTAAAAAATTTTGTGACTGAAAAACAAGCTTGTCTCATTCTTAAAAGTAAAAATCACTTATTCCATGATCCAGGCTACACCTTTTGCCCAGACCCAGAAGGAGATGTTTGCATTTAAATGACTAGGCATAAAGAAAGAGTAACCAATGAGACTGTCTGCCCAGTTGTCCTTTGTAGCAAACCCCTTCACTGACAATACGGTTTTATAAGAGAAAACTAACTACTTGTTTTAAAATCAGCAAAACAAAACAGAAGAAAGGAGTAAGTATCTCTTATATAATTTCTTCCTTAATGATCCTAGTACCAGGCTTTGAATTTGGCATAGAACCATCTAAAGAGATGGAATATAAGAAGGGGGCAGGGAAGGCTGGCTTTAAGAAAATTTTGGTCTTTTTGTTTACTAGATCATCGTTACCAGTTTGGACTACTATCAGAGGATAGTAGTCTGTCTCATGGACCACGGAAGGAAGTTTTCTAGCTACCTCCTTCACTGATGCCCCCGGTAAGCAGCAGACCTCTCTGTGGAGCGGGTCCGGTCTGCAAATGGGTCCCTCTGTTCCTTTTAGGAGGGAGTCCCCTACAACAATCACCCTCCTCTTCTTCTTAATGGAGGATGTTTTTTTCTTTTTCTGAGGATGGTGCGGCCTAGGGAAGGATTCTAGGCTGTGGGAGCCATCATCCTCATCCTCAGGGTTGGATTCCACCTGCAGCACCTGGTACTTGTTCATCAGGGGGATCTGGGGTTTTGGTGTCTGGGTGAGGGGAGCAGGTTTCTTTCGTCTAGCAGGAACCTGCTGCCATTCCCCATCTCTTGTTCCCCCAACCTTGCAGTTTGGAGGTGGATGGTGTTTGGACACATCAGCTCCAGCAGGCTGCTGAGTTAGTGAGAGGGCCCTGCTCCACTGGTCTGTCTCCCTCTCACACTCCCTGATGGGCCTCAGCCTCTTTACCTCCTCCCTTAGCTCCTCCACCATGTGAAGGAGTTCCCCCACTCGAGCATAGCTTTCACAAGTGGAGCCAGGACCAGAGGCACGAGCCGGTGTGGGAGGGGGGCACTGCCTGCAGCCCAGGGTCTGGGTAGCTGCATGCACACACTGTGGCTCTGGCTGGGTGGCAGCATCCATCCTGCCTATTGCAACGCACGGAGCAGCTTTAATCTTCTGCCTGGTGGCCACCATGGTCCTCGGTGTCTTCTGTCTAGTCTCTAGGTCCTCTCCGCGCCCTGCCCGCTCGAACTGCCCCGCTCCTCTTTGCCCCACTCCAGGTCGCGGTGCTCCCAGGGGGACTGTTTAAATCTCCCGCGGTCGCAGCCGGAATCGCCCCCTCCCGTCAGGCCCCGCGCGGGACCAGCGTGTGCCGCCTGTCAGGGCCCCCTCTCCCGCGTGGGTTTTTCTGGGATTTTCCCGGCTCCGGGAAGCTCCCACCGCCTCAAAATGTACACCCCACCACAGAACTCACCGTCCTGCTGCCGGGTGCTGCCGAAGAAGCATTGGTTACAACTAATATTTTTTTAGTTTTCTAAATAATGAAGGAGCATCATGATCATGATGTTTCTTTTTTTTATCAGCTCCCCCTGTACCCACACCTGTTGTTTAGAAGAGAATGATGGTGTATCAGATAGGAAAAAAGTAATTTCAAAATGACACACTGTATGTTACAAGTATGAGGTTGTGAGGTCGTTAAGACAAAGGGTTTAAATTGCAAGTGAAGTAGTTGCCCTTCCAACTCTCATTTAGTTCATTTTGTCTATATATTTTAGTATAGTCTCCAATTACAACATTGTGTGCCATGTGCATAAAAGCTTTGCTGTGCAATAAAGGAATGAAAAGTAGGCTAGCACCAGGAAAATAAATTATGAGATTTCTTACCTCTTGAATTTTCATAAGATGTACCCAGCTATCCAGCCAAAACAAGCAGGTGCAGGTAGGGTTGTAACATCCATTTGGAGAGAGTGGAGCACAACTAGCTTGTGTAGTTTTGCTTTAATTTCCATTTTAATATCCAACACATATCCAAGGTGTCTTTGGCCAAAATACGAATTCTACCTATGAAAATCTGGACTTTCAGGAGCAGATTTGGTATGAAGCAAAAGGAAATTTTCAGTAATTTTTCAGCCTGTATTGAAAGCTGTACAGACTTAATCTTTTCAAGTATCTCAGAAATACGTTATCTTTTCTCCTTTCTCCCATATTGGGACCATTGAATCCAGATTCTGAGTCCTGAATCAGAAAATAATTCTGGGACAGTGATGTTCTATAGTATGGCAGAATAAAAGGAAATAGGAACAGGTAAAGAAACAATAAGGTGGAATAAGAGAAGAGGTCATTCTGGAAAAGCAAATCTGCATGATACCTTATAAATCAATATGTATTTTTGTGTCATTGCAAGATTTAAGGCAAAATCCAGTGAAGTTAGTGGAAGGCTCCTGTTTGTTTCTCTGTTTAAACAGAGATTTCCAAAAGGAGGCACAGTGACTCCTTCAAATCAACTGGTAGAAGGTTTCCAAAGTCCTGTGATACAGCTGTTGCTCATTTTCATCTTGCTTACAGGGTAACTTAGTTAAAAACTATGTTGCCTCATAATGCCAAGATATATAACATTCAGTTTTGATCTAAAAGCGCATAACTCCTTTATCATCTACTTTGAAAAAAATCTTGATGCAAACCCGTGTTTTACTAGGAGCAGAGGACTGTAGGTCCAGAAGTAGTGTCAAAGGTTCATTTTTCTGTCAAGCATAGATGACTGTAAAAGTCTAAAGAATACACTTATTCATCTTATTACCATGGAAAGTTCTGGTGATTCACTGCATTGGCAAGACAATGTGATTTAGTTTAGTTATTACTGTTTGTATTTGAGTTTTCTGTTAAGATGGAAAAAATAGAACTTATATGGAAGATTCCCTGGGTGTTTGTGAACATGCCTGCTGCTTTTTGGTGTTCACATGCTGTTTGAGTTAAGGAGCAAAGGAGTTTTCTACAAGCATGTCACTGAAGCAGTCTGTTCTTAACGGTGCATAAATGTGGCTAAGACAAGAACAAGGGGAAATAAAAATAAAAGAGGAAACAAGAGGAAGTCTTAGTCTTCCCCCATCCTCCCCAGAGCCAGTACTTGGAGTGATGTAATTTCCCTAGTGGGGAAACAAATGCATAATGTCTAACTGCTAGGACATAAAGACTCAGAGGGAGAGTGCACAGTGGCCAGGAATGTGGAAGGCTCCAAATGTAAGAAATATAGAGAGGAAAAGGAACTCAGTTCAGAGTATCTGCAAAAGGTTCAAAACCACATAGCTAGAAGGTGGCTCAGGAGTATTGAGGCAAAGGAAGTAGAGAAGTACATGCTAGTCTCTTTTTTATCTATTTGTCTGTCTGAATGCACACATGAAAACAGAGTTATTCTCTGAGTAACTAACAGAAGACAAAGCTCATGAATCTAATTTCCTTTTGTGTTCAACCAATGTGTACTCCCATAAATATTGCAGCTAATGAGATCTTAGAGCAGATTTGCTCAAGATTCTGGGGAATGGGGAAATCTAGCCTGGGTAATGCAAATCTGAGACAGAGGATGCAATTCCAATGACTGTAACAAACAGGGAACTCAGTCCCCTTGTTGTGAGCTACAGGAAAAGCAGGAGCTGAAAGCTATTTTTGAGAAAGGACTTGGCTGTTGTACTGGTTTCTATACCTAGCAGAATCACATGTCTAGCCAGTGGGAACTCTTCTGAGGTTGTGAAAGACAACAGACTTTGTATTAGGAGATGAGAAAAGAAGTTATTGTCAGTAAAGAATTCACTGCAACTCAGCTTTTTCTATCACTACCAAATTTGTGAAATTTGATAGCTATTGATTCAAGTTAATAATCTCTAAATTAGTTGCAGTTCCTTCCTGGAGGAATGCAATCCAGTTTTCAGGGAGTCGAAAGCCTCATGCTGTCAGCATTTTCACTTCTCCTCTCTGAATTCAATTTTCTTTTCTACTTGATACATTTCTGTCATGCACATGACTCAAATGCAGATTTTTTTTCCCTCTGAACATCCTGAAATATAGACTTCAGAATTTAAAGAAATAATGCATTTCTCACTTTTCTTTTCATTGTTTACAGGACAGTATACAATATAGCATGGAGGATATCAGACCTAAAATTGTTCAGTAAAGCAATAATATAAGTCTTATAGAAATGCTAAGAAGCCCTTGAGTCAGGAGAATGCACAAAGGTACTGGTGGTGTACATAGTCAAACAAATTATACAGATTTTTAATGAGGATGTAGTTATAATGTAGTATATATGTAGCTTTATAAGCACTAATTATGACTTTCTCCTTAATTTTCCAGGTGAGTAAACAGACCTATAAATAGATGAAGCAGCTTGCTGACATCCCGGGGGGAGTCAATAGCAAGCATAGCAGCAGGTTTTTTTGCGTTTTGAATCTTTACTGATTATTATCTGCTGAAAACTTTATTCTATGTGGATAAGACTGCATAGCTATATTCACATGAAACGGGACAAAGGATGTTACATAGAAAGATTTATTGGAAAGGTAATGACCAATTTAGATAAGAGTGCAAGACTTCTGTACGTCTAGTTTTTTAGAAAAATTTCTCCTTCACTCTCTTGAAGCAAATATGATGTTTTATTGTAAAAGATGAAATCTCTTTGATATGTTTATGCATAATTAGTCATTGCATCTGGGAGGTAAGTTGCCCATGGCTTTCTGCATCTGGCCCCAGGGTAAGCAGATAAAGACAAATGCTTTCCCAATGCTGGTATTCCACAAGCACACAGTCCAGCCCTCCACTCCTCTTACATTTCTCCTCTCGTTGCAATCTCTTCAAGAGACCCTGTGCATTAAAAGAGCCAAGTTAATTATTTTAAGGGTTCCAATAGTTTATTTTTCACTAAAATTCTCAGACATATGAATCACTAGGAATAACTGTAGCTCAGGAAAAATTTCTGCGAGTTAGACATAACAGCTAATACTTGGTCAGAATCAGTTATATGGGATCTGGAGGCAAAGGGAAAAGGAGAAGTAAAGCTTTGCAGTGCACAGGGAAGCCAAGGAGACATTTTATCTCAATTGAGTGTCACAAGTAAAAAAATCCCACCTTAGATAAAAGTTTTGACCCTGATTTCATTAATTCCTTTGTATTAAAACAGAGCACTGGCATGGACTTATGCTGAACTTTGCTTTGAACAGTAAGAGCTTTGCTGAAAGGGAAACAAATTTTGATTATTTTGTTGCATTTTTCTCTTCCATAAATATAATCCAAATTAATGGATGCAGCCTCAAATGACCAGTGTCTTTGAAAGAGTTTCTTTAAATGTGGCAGTCAAATCATAAAGCTGAGTTCACATTTCTTTTTCAAATTAAAGAAAAACTGAGCAGACAAAAATGACAAGGAAGCTGCAGTGATTTTCTCAAGATTTTATAGTGGCACAAGCTAAGCCTTCATGTTACTCATAGAAACCCTCTGCCTCTAATAAAAGTTCAAGCAACAAAGAGTAGTTTTAAAATTGACTAGAACCAGCAAAACTGCAACAAAAAAATTTGTGCCAGCAAAGTATGTTTCCACACAGAACAGAGTATTCACAGGGTTTGTGGTAACAGTATATGGAATCAATTTATATCTGGCAAGGAAAATAGAACTATTACATTTCTTGTGTGAAGTTTTTTCCACATTCACTCCAACAGTGTGTGTCATTAATTACATCTGTGACAAAAACATTGCTTAAAGCAGGCTAGGAAAGAGAAACCTTGGCTGGCTTACACTATTACTTCATCTCTAGGATTTGCCCTAGTGCACTTTTCCAGTAATACAATATTTGGATATGTTCTGTATTGACTTACATTAAAAAAGTTACTATATTAGCCATTCTCCCTGTAGTTTATAAAGTATATACAATTTTTAAATTCTGCTTAAAAAGTTACATTGTGTAATTTTATAATAACATGGAGCTTAATCCACGTAAATCAGTCATATTTGTTAATCAGATTAATTAGCAACTTATCTTGGTTTAGGCTGTAAACTGTGATCCATTGCCATCTTTGTGGACTGAAGATTCTGTGTTGGGAGTTGTCATTTGTGGTTTTATGGTAATTATAAATTAATTCCTAGCATGGTTATATGATTTAATTCATAATTGTTTACAAAAACTCCATTTGCAATTATAATGTGGCTACAAAAAAATTAAGTACTATAATGTTATTTCATATTCATGTCATATTCATGTTAAGATTTTAAAACCAGAAATAAGTCAATTTCACAAAACACAGAACTGATTTGTCCTTAATCCCCACACTCAGTTCAATATTTTCTCCCAAAGACTCGTCAACAGTCAGTTCCATACATCCTCAAAGTACATTGCATAACTTCAAGTTATTTGCTGTTACATTTAATTCGGTAAGGAGGAAATGCAAATAAAATTTTAAAGAAGGACTAGGCATCCAAGTAATTTATACAGAAATACTTAATCTCATTAGTTATCACCCTTGAACTTTGACAAGAGTAGGATTTAATACATCAGTGTTTTCTGTACTTAATGTCATGTAACGCCCTGCTCAGGTTGCTGATGAGTCCTGTTCTTATGTGCTTTTCTTCAAGTCAGTCTATATTTCTGAATTCTGTAGAGTTACTGTGCAGTGGAGGAGAAAATAGCAAAGTGTGCAGGATCCTTAAACTGCAGGGAGGTCAGGCTCTTGCAACAGTCATTACTCAAGTTAAACCATCTCTAAGCAGCAGGCTTGTGTACTGGCAAAGTGTGAAGGTCACTTTAGCTTATTTAATATATATTAAGGTGGCTGTCTTTTTTGTCCATCCATTCCTTGATCTTGTTTACATTCTGTGGTGATAGCTGATTTTTTCCCTTGAGAAGTCCTACTACAGGAAATAATGTGTCACACAGATTTCCTTATTTTTGTATAAAATCTTACAGTTCGAGATGCCACTTTCCAGCTGGCACCGATGTTTACTGTAATAAGCTGTATAACAAGAAGTTCATAATATTAGAACTTCATAAGAGCTTCTCCAATAAATCTGACTACTCTGGAATTCTTTGCCCTATAGAGTATAGGACAAGACATTAGATAATATGTTTGCAATCCCTATTGAAAAGAAAATTCTGTTGGCCATGGGTAGCGGTGAAATAACACATTTTGATTGCATATGCTTGTATACTTGCTACCAGAACAAAGGGGAGAGGAACCATAATTTTAATCCAATGCCTATAATAATAGATAACGTATTATCAAGACGTGCTAACAGTAAAGAAAAAAGAACAAATGAAAACCAGTAGAATCCAAAGATAAATGAATTTTGTAATTTTTTTAGTTTTGTAGTAGGTAATCAAATTTCTAATCCTATCCTATTGCAAAGTATGTAACCATCCATAATTGCATCATACTGAGTTAGAGAGAAGAATAAATCTACAAAATTCCTTATTCATAAGTGCAAATTCTTATATGTCATATATTGAGGGAACATTAGAATTATGCTACTAAGCTTCTGATCCTTGATATGTCATGATCATTTAAATGCAAATTTATCATCTTTAAAAATCATGTAGTTTCCTGATAATTATCCTTCACAGAGAAAATATTCACCTCTCTGTAATTACCGTCAAAAATGAGCACTTGTCATAAATGGAAGTGCACGTACTGCTATACTGTCTCTGAACCTCCTAGAAGACATAATAAAGCACACAGAGGACAGGGAGGTGATTCAAGACAGCCAGCATGGCCTCACCAAGGTTAAGTCCTGCCTGAGCAACTTACTGGCTTTCTGTGGTGGGATGACCACATCAGTGGACATAGGAAAAACAATGGATGTTAACTGTCTGGACTTCTGTAAAACATTTGACACAGCCCCCCGCAACATCCTTCTCTCTAAATTGGAGAGAAATTGATTTGATTGGTGGGTTATTGGCGGATAAGGAATTGGTTAGATGGTCGTATTCAGAGGGTAGTGGTCAACGGCTATGTCTAGAAGGAGAACCATGACAAATGGTGCCCCCTGGGGGTCCATTCTGGGAGCAGTGGTGTTTAATATTTTCATTGATGATGAACAATAAGACAAGTTGACAAGACTGAGTGCACGCTCAGCAGGTTTGCAGATGACACCAAGCTGAGTGATGCAGTTGTTACACCAGAAGTACAGGATATCATCCAGAGGGACACGGACAAGATGGAGAAATGGGCCTGTGTGAACCTCATGAGCTTCAACAAGGCCAAGTGCAAGGTCCTACACCTGGGTTTGGGCCATTTGTAGTTTCAGTACTGGCTGGGGGATAACATGACTGAGAGCAGGCCTGTGGAGAATGACTTGTGGTGGTGACTGATGAGAAGCTCAATGTGAACTGGTAATGTGCACTCACAGCCCAGAAAGCGAGTTCAGTTTTCACCAACTGTATCTTTTTCCCCGTTATACTCCTAAGCAGGCCTCTAGTTCTTTCAAGAACACTTTCCAATGATATTCCAAGGTCTCCTTAAATAACTGAAGAAATCTTTGAGAAGTGCACAGATAGATCTAATTCTTCCTTTCCCCTGAATAGTTTACTTCAGAGCTTACAGGAGGACATAGTGTGATACCAGTCTCATAACAGGCTACAAGAAGTATTTGTTACTGATGCTCATTGCATGCATCATACACATTTCAACTCTTACTGTGGATCTGGTTCACACAACTTGAATTATGTTTTAGAAGGTAATATGACACATGCCTTTTAATAACTACACAACAGGTTATGGTTTCCAGGAACTGAGTAAACTCATCATTTTAATCGAGTTTTTCAGAAGAATGTTAAATCTTAGAGTGAAAAAAGAAAAAAAAAGAAGAGCTCTTGGATTTTTCAGCTTGGAAAGGAATTTGTGAAAATAGTTTCTGTTCTTCCAAATTTCAAATAGAAACATTGGCATTGAAGAAAAACTGGGCAGACAAAAAGCCAGCATGTATTTCTCCATGGATTATCTGGTACTGAGCCCCTGCTCAGTTGTTTATGTAATAATGAGGTTTGCTCAAATCATTCTTCTCAGGCAGCAGCAGAACTAGAGCTGCCAAAAGCTGTTGTAATTAATACCATGTTTGTGCCCAAATTGCTGTCTTTCAGCTCTGTGTAATCCCACTGTAGTCAGTAGGATTGTATAGCACATAGTTCTGCTGTAAAATAGGAAATGTTGCCTGTGATATAGATTTATTAATCCCGAGGACAAAGCGTATCTAAACCAGATAGAAGGTAGCTTGTATCATGTTCTGCCTCTGTGCATGACAACATCCTGCAGCAACTCTTGTCTTAATTCCGGAGTCTAAACTAGTTTGGAAGTGTAATTAGTTCTTGTGTTGCCTGTTTATATTGCTTTGGATCTCAAACTACTTACTAAGGCATGAGAAGAGAAACAAGAAAATCCTCCTGCTGCCTTTTGCTTCTCTCTGTGTCTCTCTTGCAATTGCTAGAGGAGGGACATTGAAGTAAGAAGCAGCCACCTCTGCTGTTAACAATAATGTTGGAGGAAGCTGGGGAAAAAGAAGGAAAAAAGCTCTTCTGGAAAATTCTGAATGCTGGATTAAGCCAGTGTGTGCTCCCTCCGTCCAGATTTATGCAAAATGCCGTTTCTCAGAGATTTTGACCTCTCAGACTTTAGAGGGGTTCAATTATACTAAAATGTTCTGGAGATTTTCCTGTATTCTTTTCCTATAACTTTTATTTAACTGCTGCTTCTTGAAAGGATACTTGGAATCAATTTTGTCAGATGTGTGAATAACAAACCCTCCCCATTTGTGTGGTTACTGCTTCAGTACAGGGAAGGAATGAGTTAAGAGAATAGAAGATCAAAGCAGCTGGAATCTATCAAGCAATCAGGGTCCACTGCCAAGGGAAGATAAGGAACTGGGGCTAAGGCAACGGCTTTGATCCCAGGAAGTGAGGGTTGGGGGTCAGGAAGCACGAAGTAAGGCTAAATCTGTTTACTTTGGCCCTGTTTTTTTTGAGTGAGCTCCTCATCCTTAGATTTAATGTTTTTATTTTGGTTGATTTTATAACTAGAAATGTGATTTTACTATGGTCTTGACTCAGATACGTTTGAGTGACACCAAACATGAAAATGTCTAAGAGAAGCTGTGTTGCAAAGCGGCATCTGAGCTATGTATGTACGTAATGTGGCATGCAGGCATATGCTAGGCTTAGTGCTGGTCTAAATCAGAGAGAAGCTGACCAGTTTGAGTTAAAAGTCAGGGATTAAGGATGTCTGTATGGACTGCTACATTTTTTAAATACCTCACCAGCTGACCCTCAGTAAAGGTGAGGGGCACCTAAAAGCTAATGCTTTCCTTTGGATTCTGTAGGTTTAAATCCTTGTAGCTTCAATCTACCATTGTTAAGGTCTTAAAATGTGGTGATTTTCTGCCCTTGTATGTAAGTAAGAAAGTTATTTGACTCAAAGAGCATTTTGTGGGTTTTGGTTTTTTTTTTTGTTTGTTTTATTTTGTTTGTTTGTTCCTAGGTTTGCTCCACAATAGCATGGTTGGAGTTTTTTTATGGCAAGCTACTGAATGGGTGAGATATCAGCATCAACTGCCTCCACTGACATAACTCTGGGTTATAGATCAAACTATGCCATGATTTTAATGAGGTGGTCTACCTTGACAACATGATAAAGTCAGATGAAAAACAGTGTTTTTTTTGTAATTTGCTGTCTTTAACCTTGTTATAGGTAAGGTTTACTTTTGAAGGAAAAATCTCCAAAATTTATTCAGTTTTAGTATTTCTTTTATCTGTGTTTAAAGATATTGAATAGTTACTAATGAAGGCTTACTCTTTAACTATGATAATTCAATTAAAATAAACAAATTGCTTGTTATGTAATGAGTAATTCTGATAATCTTTTTTTTCAATTATTTTATCTGTAAAGTCTGTATTTCTCATCTGTCTTGATACCATGTTTCACTCGTTTTCTCTATAGAATACTTTCCTTTAGTTTAACTTGAAGAGAAAAAACAAACCCAAAGAAATTCTGTTCATCAAATGGAAGTTATTGTTCCGACACCAATGTAGATATTTGCACCAATGGAGATGCAGGGAGGAATTTTTCTCTATCCAGATAAATATAAGGTGGATTTTTAGCCCTTGGACTGAAAATCATATTCTTGAAGTTTTCCCTCATTGTCTTCATGTGATAACAACATTATCAAATCCATTCATGTATGGCAGCGTTATTGCTTTTAATGTATTTTGGAATAAGACATTTCCCCTGGAGAGCAGTGTATGTTCTGTTGGGATAAAATGAGACATTATCTTGACTTTCGCCTTGAATTAACTCTATTCTGCATCACAGCTTTCACAATGATTAAAAAGTACAAGTGATTTCTTCCTCCAGCACTTCTCACTTGAGGCTTCTGCTGCATCACTACTTGATAGAGGTGGAATTCAGATTCTTTCCTACAAGTTTTCTATTTACAACCTGTACACACCAACCATTTACGTGATATTTCTGGCATAGTCTGGATTCTTCTATCAAAAACCTCATTCCCTGGAATTAGAAAGTTTTCCCTATACACAGGTCTTTGTATTATATGAGGTTACACAATGTCCTTCTATGCAGGAAAAAACACATAACTGTAGCTGTTAAATTATATTTAAGATTCCTACTTATTGCTGTAGAGAAATCCTGTAATACCTACGGTGGTTCCTACAGATTTTTGTATCTATATTGATTCCCAGAGGGGATGTAGTTTGAACCAAAGCACAAGAATACTATATGTGCGATGGAAGCATTCTGGGAGTAGGTATGCATGAGAGTAAGTTAGGGTAAAAGTTAATGTGGTTATATACCACAATCCTCAGTAGAATATTTTGGCACAGGGATGGCTATGCACCTATTGAGCATAACCCTGGGACAGTCATTAGTGGGAATCAGTGTTGAGGGTATGAAGTCAAAAGCAAAATTATGAACTTGAACGTAAGCTTTGGAAAGTAACAACCTTTCTGTGTCTTCACAGGGATACATTTGGATCAATCATTTATGACCTTTTCCCTTGAGTTATTAATTTTCTAGTATTTTTTGAATTATCTTACTAGATATAAAAAAGAAAAGCAGCTTTGTGGGTGTTTTATCTGACTTGATATCAAGAAAAAGAAGGCTTTAGGACAGAAACAGTGAAAGCTATGCTTATTGTACTGCTCATTAACCGCTTTCAAATCCTCATGCAATGAGAAAAAAATTGATTTATATGACCCTTGCACACAAAATTAAAAAGGACTTAAGGCATAACAACATAGTGGAGTTTGAAATGGATATAAAATCAACTATTTTGCTCTTCCAAGATAATGAAAGAATAGTATTGTATAATACTGACATTGAAATATCCTGAGATTTTTTGTTTTCATATGATGCCAGCTTAAGGATTTGATTGTCCTGTTAGCTTGAACTGGTTGCAGCATTGTGGGGTTAATCTTATGGCTAAAGTACTTTCTGCTGCAAGGAGATAAAATATCAGAATGGCATTTGAGTCATCAGGCATTTGGTTTCAGTCTTGAGGTATCTTCAGACTTTTCCTACCGCTGCACTAAAAGATTGCACCTGTGTTGGGCTGCTTGTGTAACTTGCATTGCAAAATCTAATCGTTCTTTCTCAACACTGTCATCATGATGGCTGGTAGACTGTAATAGAAGGAATGAAAATAAAGCTACTTATCTTCTTCAGGCATAGCATGGCACTAACAACTTCTAGACACTGTGCATCATTTATGTTAAAAATCCAATCGTCTGTGGATATTGTCCTTTGCCTCCTTCTGGGACTTAAGGGGAAAGACCTTCTCTGCTTCCATTAAAAACCAACTTAATAACAACATGTCTGCTACTCATATGATGTGTAGCTCCAGAGCGATACGAGACCTACTGGTTAGAAGTCCAGTATTTTGTTTTCTTGGACATAGTGTTTGCAATCCTTTGTCCTCCTTGTGGACACTTACGGTGAAATTTATTGACATTTATAAGGAACTAAACCAAATAAATGTGAGTTAGCCTAAAAATATACCAAAAAGATCCTCATCTGGTATGAAAGCAAAATGGCTGTTTCTAAACAGTCTCTGTATCTTGTTTAGAAACTGTAATTTAATGATTTTCAAAAGGCCTAATGGCTTCCAAATTTGAAAGTCAGAATGATTTTGCATTTGTAAAAACACAAGGAATCACTTGTAGCCTCTGTCAATCGCAAGGACGGTTTTTTTTCTTCTGAAAGAAAAAACATAAATACAGAGCATGTTTTGCAGGGGTGCTGAGACTTTCCCACACTTCTGTAATACCCTAAAACTCCTTATCGCCTAAGTCCATTTTGGCATTCAAAACTGTCAGTGGATATTTTTAGCTTTCAGCATAATTTAGGAGAATTGCCTAGAAAAAGAGTCCAAGAACAGAAAGGATCTTCCTAGGTCCTCACTAAAAGAAGATTTTGAGTTCCCTTTTCCAGAATGGGGCTAGTTCCAAACAAGGTTGAAGAGACTAGGGAATGTATTTAGCTCTCAGTATCCTGACGGACCAATAAATTTATGGTTGGAAGACTAGCTCCAAAGATTTAGGGTAGAAGTCTGTCTATATGTTGAGTGAATACAATTTATTGTAAATTAATTACTGGTGAGCTTTTAGAATCTGCTTACAATTTGCTGCTATTAAACATGTTTTTCAATACATTTAAAGGAGAATGTGAAATCCGTGGGCAGTTTATTGGCATGTATATACTTATACAATATTGAAGTTTGGTTGTTGTTGCAATATTTCTGTTAGCTTTGTTTTAATAGCTATAAATCCAATAGGAATATTACTTTTCATTTTTAAATGCTTTTGGTATTATAGGTTTACATATTCATCCAACTCAATTAACTTATAAATTGCGATGTATATAACACCCTAACACACCCTCTTCAGAATCCCAGAAAAAGAAATGAAAGGTACTTTACAGATCAGCTAAGTTGCTTGAGCCAAAGCATATCTGTGTCATTCTGGATAGGTTTAGTTTTGGGTTTGTTTTTCCCAGCCTCTTTACAAAGACCTCTGGTGTTGAAGACATTTCCATACTTCCAAGCAATTAGTTCCATGACTTTGCTGTCTTTATTGTTAGGAAATGTTTTCTAGTCCATTGGCCCTGCCCCTTTTTCTGCTTTAGTCTGCAATTTCTCGCTCAGTCTGAAGTGAACATGGAGAATATAGAAGAATATGTTCTATGTAGTCTTCATGTATTTCAAGCCCATTTTCCTGTTTCACTCTATAAACAATTTTTTTCTTTTTTTTTTCTTTCAGCTTTATTTTCTAAGTTATAGAGCATCACATGAAGTATAGTTCCTGTCCTGATGATTTTAAGCAATTGATTACAGATCTGCTTAGGTATAATCTCAAAAAAATAATATTGTTTCCTTTTGAAATTTTTGCAAATGATCTACAAATTTCTTGAAGTACAATGTCAAGAATTCAAATAATGCTCTCTGTCCTGGGTGAAATAATTCTTCCAATGTGTTTTATAAGCTAGCCTTTTGTTTCTCTGCAAATATAGTGCTTGTCTTTACCTAGTAGTATGATATCATTCTGGTTGTGATGCAAAGTAATCACCTTCATCAGAAGACAGAGCTCATACATGACTGGAACTAACGTGACATCCTAGGTGAAGTATTTTGCACTTTTCCCTATCAAATGGGGTTTTGCTTTTCCAGTCCTTATCTTCAATTTCTGAGATAATTTTTAATTCATATTTTGTCTTCAGCACAGACTTCTGAAAATATGATAAGTGCGGTCTCAGTTCTGTCATCCAAATCACTAACTGAAATATGGAGAAGTATTTCAGAGCATACAGAAGAACCTGCTCTCTTACATACAGCCCTGCTCTCTTCTTTATAGACAATCAATAACAAAACCTGAGTTTTCCAGCTACTGTTGACTAGTTTTGTCAAAGACTTGTTTCCCCAGTTTGTCAGGCTCCCACGTGAAATAAAGACAAGTCTTATTAAAATCAAGATTTCTCCGTTATCCACAAGACTTACACTACTGTTCCCAAAAGATATTGGATTGGCTATACCCCATTTACTCTCAATAAATCCAGACTGTATAATACTGGCGTCTTCTAGGCTTAAAAGACTGGCCTGTTTTTGCAGAAACATATGTATGTGCTGAGTTCTCACACACACCATATAACAAGTTCATAGCTATATTTGCCTTTTTCCCATGTCCTATAATTTCTACCAGTTCTCAAATGTAATTGGCCTTGAGATAACAAAAACCAATTTTAAAAATACACGAGGCCTCATTTTTTTTAAATACCAGTTGTAGCTACGTGTTCTTTACATTATTAATACCCTACTTAGCTCAAAATAGTTCCTTCTTAGCACCAGAAGATTGGGAGAAGATTGACAGAGGGAGTACCAGTTGGTACTTGGCTTTCCAGATATCTCAACTTCCTGTTTTCTTGTTTTTCTTGCCATTGAAAAATATCTAATCCTGTTAATTTCTGGTTTTGCATTTTCTTTCTACAACAGCTCACATGCCAATTCTCTGGACGTACAGAAACCTGTCTTCTAGTGATCCATGACATTTATTTTGGTGCTTCTCTTTTTCTCTTGTCAAAGGCTGCAACTTCTGACCATTGTCACTCAATATGCCATCCATTAATGGTCTCCAAACTGTTGTCACCAGGATCTGAGAATGTGTAGACCAGCTGCTACTCAAATGTCAAGTCTGGTTTGCTTTAATTTCTGGATGTTTGCACAAGCATGTAATGTTTTCTAGCATGTAAAAAGACTGCCTTTTAATTCATCCTCTCCTCTCTAATCAAGCTCTGTTCTTGAAATATCAGACATATGAATGTTCTAGAAATTAGAATTCAACAGGCCCCTTGATGAGCCTCTCTCCTTTGGAGAACAGTGAAGCATACAAACAGGGAGTAACGTTCTGAAACACCTCTGGGAAACACTACTATACAATGCAAGATACTATTGTCAGTTGTTTTTTCTAACTCATGTGGAGTCCTACATCCCTGTTCTCTGATATAGCACAAGTCCCTAAAATCTTTACCGACCATGACTTTCCAGCAGGCAGATGTCCAAAACACCCCTGTGACATCCTCTTCTGTGCCAGGCTTCAAATGGGAGGCATCAATTTGCAGAGAAAGAACAGGCTCAAACTTTTCAGGGCTTCTTGACTTTTGTGCTAATTTGGGAAGCAAAAAAATGTCTGAATACTGCTTAAATCTGGTTTTGGCTGCAGAGTTGGAGCAACACATTTCTAACTAAGCAGTTTTGCCAAATGCAGGAAAAATCCTGATACAGACAATAAAAGAGAAATTTTTCTTTCTAACTGCATTAGATGAGATTTGTAAAAAAGCTTAACAAATTTCCCACCAAAATGCTGTTTTTAATTTTAGGTATGTTTTCCATTCGGCATTCTATCATAGTTTTATTTATAACAAAGGGAGAGCTATAAAATCCTTTAGAATTTTGTCTGCTGGCACGTGAGTTCTGAAAAGGAGTTGATTCAAAACATCTCAGTCGTGGAAGGGGAAAAATAATGCTAAATCTTGTTCTTTACATTAATGGATTTGACACATTTTTGAGAAACAAATGCCTTACTAGGTTGTTTAGGGTAATCTGTTGAATCATGAGTCTGTTCTGAATTAGGGCTATGTAGACATCCCAAGAGATGGATCCCTTTTTGGAAATAAGTACTTTTTTTTCACCCCGTCCTTTTATTTCTAAACACATGGACCATGACCAAAAGTATGTGCTGACTTAATTTGCTGTAGCTTAACATCTTTCAGCTAATGGAAACTAATGGCTGCTCACCTTCTGAACAAGAGTCTCCACTGTAGTGTTGAACAGGTTTAAACCATATGTATTTAACTTTGACCACTTAGCAGTTCACCCGAAGTTTTCAAGTGCTCTCATTAACTTAGGTACATTGGTAATGGTGATTTAGAAGTATCCATAGCTGTGCCCATGCTGGGATGTGTCCACCATTTCAAACATTTATACAGTGAGAGGATTCAGTGCAGACTTTTAGGTGAAATACATTCCCTGAAGTCTCTTTGGATTGTCCTTAGACTTATTGCAACTTCATTGCTACCTACATGAAGAATTAGTAATAGATAATAAATTGATGGCCGTATCAGGGCAGGAGGTTTTCTCCTCATGTCTTTAACAGCAGTCCCAGGGATGCAGCAAACTTCCTCAAGAGGTGAGTCTAGACCTTCTGGTCCCCTCAGGGCATTTTGTTTGCCTGCCCTGCTCACTAGTGCTCCCCGGGGACTTATTTTATATAAGGAAGTGGAGGAGTACTTGGCTGCCATTGCTCCTAGCCCCACCCAGGTCTCCTTAGCTGCTATAGCATGGGCTGGGGCTCCTGGTAGGCCTCTCTTCTTTACAGAGTGGAAGACTGAGAAGGTCTCTACTGTTGTTACCAGTTATGTGTTAGATTACTATTTTCCTCTCTGTGAAGGCAGGCACAAGAACAGATGTGCGTAAAATAGATCAAAGTTTTGGGTTTTTGTTTTTGTTTTTTTTTTAATCTAGAGAGTTGAATGATGCTTAAAAAACTTTCTGGAGTAGCCTTCCAGTAAGAATACTAGAACTTTAAGCATGAACCCTGGTATTATTTACAGTAAAATATAAATTTGAGTTTATATACTTCTATTGCAAAAAAACCAGTCTTGGGAACAGAGATGATCTTGTCCTTAAAATACTACAAGTACTGAGTATGAGGAATGACTCTGTCAAATTAAGAGTTGTCCAAATCCTCTCCTGTATACACAATTTTGTGTGTGTGTATGTTATATAATTGATGTTTAATTCCAACAATTCTGAGAAAAAGCTAAACAAATTAATTATATGAGTAAACTGTTGGCCATAAATTTATCTAAAATAAACTTTGGCGTTGCTTTTGCTTAAGAATGCACCTGACCTTTTCTGTTTCTTTTTCCAATGCAAGTATGTGTGTCAGTATTTTAACAAGACCCAGGCAGCAGATGGTTTGCCAAATTCTCTTTATGGTATATGTATTTACTCCAGCCTCACAATCTGTTTTTTTCATAGGACACTAACTGTTGAAAAATATCTGCTTTCCAGATAAATTTGCAAGGCTTGGGTGAGGGAGTTTGGAAGTCCAGGAGCATGAAATGTTTCATTCCCTGTCTTTAATCTGTGAGTCCAAACTGGGAGAGTCACTTGACCTCTGTGTTTTGAAGGAAATACTGTCTATGTAATAAATATTCACGTGAACACTTATGCTTCAAGTCTTTGCAAATATTTCTTTAACTTTTTTCTATATTTCTCCAGAGCTTACCTGCTTCCGATTGATTCGTGTGGGCTTAAAAATGAAGGCAGCAAATTGATATAATGAGAAGCACAGATTCAAAGGAATACATCATTTACTCTGGAAACCCCTTGAGAGAATAAACTGGCAGAGCTGAGCATTGGAAATGTACTATCCTGCATATCAGAGAAAACACTGGTAGGACATTCCTAGAAATTCTTTTTCCTCATGTCAACCTTATTTGGTGTGCCCAAAGTAATTGTACTTGTATCTTTGATATGGGTTTCAGGAGTCATTTGGACATATGTGCTTTGGGAAAATTGAGTGCCTTTGTACTATAGTCTGATGTGTATGCAAAGAGGAATTCAGTTAAGTTTCAGTCACAAATTATTTAGCTCTGGCTTATATGAGTCACCAGGCTTCTTTGTTGCAGTTTGTTCTTTGCATAGGGCTTTATGCTCTTATTCAAAGGGAGAAATCCTACATACAAACCCAGATGACTGTCAACAGGCCTTTCAAGTAACTATCCACCTTGACAAAGGAACGTGCTTCCCACCCAGGACTGCTGTAGTGCTGACCTGTTAACATTCTGGACACACTGCAAATTACACCCACTTATGGAAGCCTTTGAATCCAAGGTTTTAGATTGTGTCCTTGTTACAGCAATGTTTGACCATACAGTAATATTTATTGCTTTCTTAAGTATGAACTACTCTGCTGCAGCTGCTCCCAAACAGCCAAAGCTTAGTGTGCTTGGTTTTTAAATGTGACAAAAATCAGACAAATTCAATCTACCTGATCTAAAAAAGAGAAGCTCATGGAAGAAGCATTTAAAATACATTTTTATGGAATAGCATAAAAGTTATGCTATTCCATAAAACTGGGGAGTTTTACAGCAAAACCTTCTTGCTTGAGATTTCTGTAACTAGGTTTTTACTAGTGAAACGGTGGTTTGTAAACAGTGGGATGGAATGTCAACTGCAGTGTGTTAAAAAACAATATTAACAACTAAGATAACAATAATGACTCGTATCTTCTTGTCACCCAGAGTCCTTGAGGTTGACCACTGGGCTTGCCAACTCAGATATGGCCACACCTTAACGACTCCGGGTGGGATTGATCTTATTACCACCCCGCACACCCCCGGATGTGCAATATGGTTCCAGGAATTTTGGGGAAAAATATGAATATGAAAACAATTCTGCGTGTATAAAGTTCTCCGAAATCACTGTTCAGCAGAAGCACTCTGAGGACAAATCCTGAGCCTTCTCCAGTGCTGTATACAGTGTACCTGCCTTAATGGTTAAATAAAACTATTAAATGTAAGTTTCTTTGTTTCACAGGTCAGCCAGGTTGCCAATTCCTTTGGAAGACCTCATAATTGGTTTCTAGGAAATTTCCCTTTTTTCACTGCAGAAACAATGACCAATTTTACTATAACTCAAGCTATTGTTTAACCCAGGATGCAAGTGAGACAGCTGCATTTGTCAGTATAAGCATGTCTTCTTTGTTTCCCAGAACAGTTATGAAACAGAGTGTGAGGCCAGCTCCCAGACAGCTTTGCCTGCTAGGCTATGTTAAATAGAAATGATAACTCGTTTTAATCAAGAATATTTTGAAATAAAAATGTTAATGTGGCCTTGAGGCAGTATTTAGGTGATCCTCTTAAGTGCCTAAAGCTTGCTGCTATGGGCAGTTCTGTATTTCAGGGTGTTCCTGTACTCAAAATTTCCTGGGTAAATGTAACTAAGTCTAAATCTAACGTCAATCCTTTGCATAACCTTGGAGCAAGCCTGGCCAAAACCTCTGTACTGTTCTTGACCTCAAGCATGGTGTAGACCTGAAACAAAGAAACGTGCGCTTTTAATAGTTTAATTTAACCATTAAGACAGGTACACTTTATACAGCACTGGAGAAGAGCTGGGATTTGTCCTCAGAGTGCTTCTGCAGAACAGTAATTTCAGAGAACATTTTATACACATAATAGTTTTCATATTCATATTTTTCCCTGAAGTGACAAGCATACTTAATTCCTGGAACCTTACATCTTATCCAGGAGGAATGAAATCAATCCCACTCAGAGTCATTAAGATTTAATTGACTGATCTTTAGAGATCTAAAGATTTAATTTAATTGATCTTATTTTTAACACATTGCAGTTGACATTCCATCCCACCATTTACAAATCACTATTTCAGACCTCTAACCTTCTAGGCCAGAAGAGGGTAGATTAATGTATGAATTGATCCAGATGCATAAATTATCCTCTCTTTCATTAAATACTCAAGGATTTGGGGTAATTTGATATTGACGTAGGACACTGAACCTATTTTCCTGCAATGTTCTTTTAACAAAGTACCAAATTAATTAGACTTCCATTTTCAGTGAATTATTTGGTTACTGATGCTAGTATAATCTGTATTTTTAAATAAAATCTACACTGCATTTTTTCCTCTGTGTCATGTAAAATCTATTTTACATAGTACTTTATGATTTAGTCATATTTAATAAACATCCTTTCATGCACTGACATTTGCTATTCATCTTTCAGTGATAAACTTCATTTTGTCAATTGAGAAAAAAAAAAGCAAGGGAGTAGGACACAACAAGATTCTTTTACGTGGGTTTGAGCAAAATTTTACTCCAGACATACATTTGTGTTCAAGAAAAGTGGAGACATGCCACGTGTAACAATACTATGACTCTAGTTCTGCCTGTCTGTGTTTCTTTAGCAGGGTGAAAACTTGCCTTAGGGTATATTTAACATCAGCTCGGTGTAAACTCTGTTGCAAAAACTGGTTTTGACACTCAGTATTTAGTCATCAGTTAAACATCACACTTAGAACTGCCTTGCTGGCATAGCAAATTTTGAGTGTTAGTCTGTTCTGCTCTACAAAGAAAGGTTTCCAGTTTCCACACTACAGAAATACAACAACAGAAATATTAAAGAATTTAAACCAGCTCTGAATTCACATATTCGGGAGCTCCATTTCTTCTGCCTCCTGGTTGCAACACTAAAAAAATAATAGTTTTAATTTTCTGCCGCAATAAAGAAAAAGCAACATAAGGCTGTTATTTTCAGCTATTAAGAAGTTACAAAATCTGAATTTATCCTTATGGATCAGGTGGCAAGTGCAACTGCCATGAGCTCAGATGTCTTAGCAAGGTATTTCCAAGCAAGGAAAATAGCCAAGGGGCAGAAGGTTATATGTAGGCAATCCAAGTAATGAAGTATTCTTAGGTATAGAGTGAAAAATGATGCCAAAAAAAAAAAAGAGCTTGCATGAAAAGATGCAGTGTCTTCAGTCAAGAGAAAATAAATAAATATCCTTTTCACAAAACGTTCTGGCTGAGGTAGTTGGATGAAAAAAGGAGAAAGCCAAAATTAAGTCATAGCTTGCATATGCTACTAGGGAAAAGTAGAATAAAGTAATGCCAATTCTGCTTTAATATGTCTAAAGCAATATTGCTGTAACCTTAAGAAGATAATCTGTGGCAAAATTCTGGAATGCAATTTGTGTACTTTTGAAAGGTAAGGCTCAAAGACCCTGAATGGTATGGTTATTCTCTTGTAGTACACTTGTTAGAAGAGTGTTTTTAAGAGTAAATTGGTCTGATTTTTGGTGGCTGATAAAATCTACATCCTAACTATAATCGTAAATGCTTTTTATTCTTAGTTTTTGTAATGTTTTAGACTTGGAAGTAAAGTAGTAGTTTTAGATTTAACCATACATGAGTGTTAACAATAAAAATGCATGTCATCTCTTATTTCAGTAGGATAGTATGCTGTGATTCACTAAGTATGCAAAAAAAAGCTACATTATATCCAAACAGCAGTCAGAATTATATTATAAGATAAAGAAGGTGCTGAAATGCTGACCTATACATGAAATGTCAGATCATCAGAACATAAGGAAGATAATTTTGGAATTTGATATGACATTTTGAGAAGAAATTGATAAAAGATTGAACGAAAACAGGTAGAGACTACTGAACTCTAGCAGCAAATTGTTAGAATTTGCCAATTTGCTGTGAAATATGACTTTTACTTCTTCAGGGTTTTTTTGCAAACTATAAGAGCTGAGGCAAAACACAACCTCATTGTTGTATTACACATCACTTCACTTTTTGGTTTGGGGTGTTGTTTTTAAATTGGGAAGAGTAAATCAAATCTACGCTGCAGTGCAATTCTCCCAACAAAACTTCCTCTGCTCTTGGTTTGACTGGCAGACTTGTACCATGTGACACAGATTATACAGTTGAAAATTTTGTTCTCCTTGTGAATGTGGTTTAGTGTCTTGGAAACAGAGTAATTTGATTGAAACATGAATAACATACTTAACAGATAAGAAGAGACACTGAAGAGATTGACCATTTTGAAAATTAATTTAACAATTTAATGGTAAATCCCGAAATGAATCAGGTGTGAATATAAATATTTAATAGGTATCTCTTGATTCCTCTGACTGTAAAGTTTATTTTCTTAAAGCCAGCCTTCCCTGCCCCCTTCTTATATTCCATCTCTTTAGATGGTTCTATGCCAAATTCAAAGCCTGGTACTAGGATCATTAAGGAAGAAATTATATAAGAGATACTTACTCCTTTCTTCTGTTTTGTTTTGCTGATTTTAAAACAAGTAGTTAGTTTTCTCTTATAAAACCGTATTGTCAGTGAAGGGGTTTGCTACAAAGGACAACTGGGCAGACAGTCTCATTGGTTACTCTTTCTTTATGCCTAGTCATTTAAATGCAAACATCTCCTTCTGGGTCTGGGCAAAAGGTGTAGCCTGGATCATGGAATAAGTGATTTTTACTTTTAAGAATGAGACAAGCTTGTTTTTCAGTCACAAAATTTTTTACAGTCAAAAGATCCATTGACCAAGTAAAAAGGCTCTGAAAACTGTGTCATTTTATAGAGTGACACAATAATCTATGCTATTTAAAAGGGTTCATTTTAATCATAGATTAACTATTTTCACTGCAGAACTGTTGTTGCATCTGTCATTAAAATGTAGACTTAATTCAGTATTCTGCAACATTAAAATACTGCACTGACTTATTTGTCTCTCAAGTACATAACTGGATATACTACTGAAAGGTGGAAATACAGTGGTACTGTCCTTACATAAAATTTCTAAGGCTGCATTTTCTATGACTAAGGAGCCATTATGCAAATTTAATCCTGCCATTGTTTCACTTAGTATCATGCAAGGTAAAGTTCTGCAATGTCCTGAAGTGCAACAATTCTAGTATGTAATTTTTCCTTTCATAAGTGCCCTTTACTCTCAGCGTTGCAGGTTTTCTAGGTTTGCCATGCTCAGAGTTTCATTCAGTTATATGCTCAAGTGAGGTTGCTCCTCAACCTACATAACTGAAAAGGTAGTTGAAAAAGAGTTACCAGGGCTGAGCTCTTGGCAGCAGCTGCCAGTACTCCATTATTCTAGAATAAATTAGAGAGGAAACTTTGAAGAGTCTGAGAAGTACATAGGGACACTGGTTGGTTGTGTAACCTGGGAAGTGCATAGGCATCCTGCCCGGTTGTGTAGGGTTTGAGGTCAGGAAGGCCAAGAGGCAGCTGGAGCGGAACTTGGCAAGGGAAGTGAAGACTAACAAGAAGGGCTTCCACAGGTACGTCAGCCAGAAGAGGAAGGTTAAAAAGAACATCCCCCCACTGATGGTTTGGAATAGTGACCTCGTATCAACAGACAAGGAGAAGGCTGAGGTACTTCTACTGGTCCACGAGACAGACTACTATCCTCTGATAGTAGTTCAAACTGGTAACGATGATCTAGTAAACAGAAGGACAAAGACCATCAAGAAAGACTTCAGGGCCATTGGGAAAATTGTGGAGGGCTCTGGGGCACAAGTAGTGTTCTGCTTCATCCCAAGGTTAAATAGAGAGGAGCTGGAAGTCAGGAAGAATAATTTGATTAATGCCTGGCTCTGAGCCTGGCGTGAGGAGAGAGGCTTTGGCTTCTTCGATCATGGGGTGGCTCACGCACCCCCAGGCTTTCTTGCCAAGGATGGGACACGTGGGTTTCCTAGGGGGACTAAAGCCCTCGCCAAAAACCTAGCTAAGCTCATAAATGGAGCTTTAAACTAGATGTGAAGGGGGAGGGGGTTGAGCCCAGGCTAGACAGGAACGAGCCTGGACGTGGGGCAATGGTGATTTGGAGAGGGTGTGCTGGTGTGGACCACCAGTCCCCCACCATACAAGAAGTGGGGGAGAACACACCTAGCTGTGCTAAGGGAGATACGGGCACTCTGGAGCTCGCTACTCCCGTTACCAGGCAATTGGGAATGAACTCTGTTCCCTGTAAGAGGGCTGAAGAATCGGCAGCTCAGCTGAAGTGCATTTACACCAATGCACGCAGCATAGGGAATAAGAAGGAAGAGCTGGAAGCTGTCGTAGGGCAAGGAGCCTATGATGTCATCGCCATCACGGAAACGTGGTGGGACAACTCATATAACTGGAGTACAGCTATGGTGGGGTACAAACTCTTCAGGCGGGATAGGAAGGGTAGGAGAGGAGGTGGAGTAGCCCTCTTTGTAAGGGAGGACTTGGACACCGTTGAGATGGATTGTGGCGATGTGGAGATTGAGTGCCTGTGGGTTAAAATCAGAGGAGACCACCAGAAGGTAGATTTTGTGATGGGAGTCTGTTACAGACCACCCAGCCAAGGAGAAGCAGCTGATGAGCTCTTCTATAAACAGCTGGGGTTAATCTCTAGATCGATGCCTCTCGTTCTTGTGGGAGACTTCAATCTGCCTGATATCTGCTGGAAGTACAATAGAGCAGAAAGGAAGCAGTCTAGGAGGTTCCTGGAGTGCGTGGAAGACTACTTCCTTGCACAGCTGGTGAATGAACGAACAAGGGAGGGTGCCCTCCTGGACCTGCTGTTTGTGAACAGAGAAGGCCTTGGGGGGGATGTGGCAGTAGGTGGACGCCTAGGACTAAGTGATCATGAGATGATAGGGTTTTCTGTTCTAGGTGAAGTGAAGAGGGTGGTTAGTAGGACAGTAGCATTAAATTTCCAGAGGGCAGACTTTGAACTCTTCAGAAGGCTGGTTGTCAAAGTCTCATGGGAGACAGTACTCCAGGGCAAGGGAGGCCATGAGGGCTGGGAGCTCTTCAAAAAGGAAATCCTAGCAGCTCAGGAGAAAGCCATCCCCATGTTCCGGAAAAAAAAGCCGGCAGGGGAGAAAACCAGCTTGGTTGAACAGAGAGATCTTGAGTGATATCAAGAAGAAGAGAAATGTTTATGGGCTCTGGAAGAGGTGACAGGCCTCTTGGGTGGACTACAGGAGGGAAGTGAGATTGTGTAGAGAAAAAATCAGAAGGGCTAAGGCTCAACTAGAAATCAGATTGGCAAAGTCTGTGAAAGATAACAAAAAACCTTTCTATTAATACATTAACAATAAAAGGAGGACTAGGGAGACAATACAGTCCCTATTGGACGCAGAAGGAACAACAGTGACAGGGGATGAGGACAAGGCTGAGGTACTTAATGCCTTCTTTGCCTCAGTCTTTAATAGTAAGGAAAGTTGTTCCCCCTGTGTACACGCACAGGAGTTAGAGGAGCAGAATGAGGCTCCCATGATCCAAGAGGAGGTGGTCAGAGCCTTGCTTGCCCAGCTAGACACCCACAAGTCTATGGGGCCAGATGGGATCCATCCAAGTGTATTGAAGGAGCTGGCGGATGTGCTGGCCAAACCCCTTTCCATCATCTTCCAGCAGTCCTGGAAGACTTGGGAAGTCCCACTGGACTGGAGACTGGTTGATGCTGTGCCCATCTACAACAAGGGTCGCAGGGAGGACTCAGGAAACTACAGGCCTGTCAGTCTGACCTCAGTGCCGGGGAAAGTCATGAAGCAGGTGATCTTGAGTGCTATCATGAAGCACATACAAGAGAAGCGGGTGATCAGGCCCAGTCAACATGCGTTCACAAAAGGCAGGTCTTGCCAAACTAACCTGATCGCCTTCTATGACACAGTGACTCGGCTGCTGGATGAGGGAAAGGCTGTGGATGTGGTGTTCCTGGACTTCAGTAAAGCCTTTGACACAGTTTCTCCCAGCATTCTGCTGGAGAAACTGTCAGCCTCTGGACTGGACAGGTGCACACTCTCCTGGGTGGAAAACTGGTTGGATGGCCGGGCCCAGAGAGTGGTGGGAAATGGTGTGAAATCCAGCTGGAGGCCAGTGACAAGTGGGGTTCCCCAGGGATGAGTGCTGGGTCCAGCCCTGGATGAAGGCATTGAGTGCACCCTTAGCAAGTTTGCGGACGACACTAAGCTGGGTGGAAGTGTTGATCTCCTGGAGGGTAGGGAGGCTCTGCAAAGGGATCTGAACAGGCTGGACCGCTGGGCTTAGACCAATGGCATGAGCAATACCAAATGCCGGGTCGTGCACTTGGGGCACAACAACCCTATGCAGTGCTACAGACTAGGAGAAGTCTGTCTAGAAAGCTGCCTGGAGGAGAGGGACCTGGGGGTGTTGATTGACAGCTGACTGAACATGAGCCAGCAGTGTGCCCAGGTGGCCAAGAAGTCTAATGGCATCTTGGTTTGTATCAGAAATGCAGACCAGCAAGTCCAGGGAGGTTATTCTCCCTCTGTACTCAGCACTGGTGAGACCGCTCCTCGAATACTGTGTTCATTTCTGGGCCCCTCACCACAAGAAGGTTGTTGAGGCTCTGGAATGAGTCCAGAGAAGAGCAACAAAGCTGGTGAAGGGGCTGGAGAACAAGTCTTATGAGGAGCGGCTGAGAGAGCTGGGGTTGTTTAGACTGGAGAAGAGGAGGCTGAGGGGAGACCTCATTGTTCTCTACAACTACCTGAAAGGACGTTGTAGAGGGGAGGGTGCTGGCCTCTTCTCCCAAGTGACGTGGGACAGGACAAGAGGGAATGGCCTCAAGCTCCGCCAGGGGAGATTTAGGCTGGACATTAGGAACATATTCTTTACAGAAAGGGTCATTGGGCACTGGCACAGGCTGCCCAGGGAGGTGGTTGAGTCACCTTCCCTGGAGGTGTTTGAGGCATGGGTGGATGAGGTGCTAAGGGGCATGGTTTAGTGTTTGATAGGAATGGTTGGACTCAATGATCCGTTGGGTCTCTTCCAACCTGGTTATTCTATTACTCTATGATTCTATGATTGTGTCCAGTTCTGGAATCCTTTACATAAGATGGATATGGAGCTGTTGGTGCAGGTGCAGAGGAGGGCTACAAAGATGATCAGAGGGCTGGAGCACCTCCCATACAAGGACAGACTGAGAGAGTTGCGCTTGTTCAGCCTGGAGAAGAGAAGGCTCCAAGGAGGTATTATAGCAATCTTCCATTACATGAAAGGGGCCTACAAGAAAGCTGGAGAGGGTCTAGTCATAAAGGCTTGTGGTGATAGGACAAGGGGGAATGGATATGAACTGGAAAGGGGCAGATTTAGGCTTGATATAAGGAAGAATTTCTTCATTGTAGGAGTGGTGAGACACTGGCATAGGTTGCCCAGGGAGGTTGTGGATGCCCCATCACTGAAGGTGTTCAAGGCCAGACTGGATGGGGCCTTGGGCAGCCTGATCTAGTGGGATGCCCATGGCAGGAGTGTTGTAACTAGATGATCTTTAAAGTCCCTTCCAACCATAACTATTGTATGATTCTAAGAGTCACTGCTAGTTCCTAGAATTTGGCTTAGCAGATCTCTGCTCTACGCTTCCATGTATGTGAATATAACTTTGTGTTGGCTCTAGCATGTGTAGCAGGGAACACTGCCCCCAAAACATCTGGTAGTTTGGCAGTCTGAAAGCAGTATACTGAGCCTTCCTTTGCCCTGGGGGTTGTAGCATGGCACTGGCATATTGTAAGAACTTTCCTTAGGCAGCATCAGAAAATCCTTGTTAAAGAAGATGGTCACGGTGCCCCAAAGTGGCACAAAAACTGGAAAAAATTCATCCTTACATTTTCAAAACACAGACCACCCTTTGCACTGTGAGCACAGCATATTGTTTATGTCCAGTTAGCAATGCTGTTTCTACAATGCAATTTTTCTGGCTTGCAAAACACTTCTGGTTACTGTCAGCTGAAGTTTGGATTTGTAATGCCTCTGGCCAGAGGCTTGTATACACAGAGAAGATATTTGGAACTCATAACATGTGTGAAGCTCCACCAAGATGAATCAGCAGCTTAGGAAACTTAGTACATCTTTCTGGACCAATATTTTATTTCTTTTTAACAAGTAAAGGCATAGTGCTGAATTTTTTCCAAAGATCAAATTGCCTTGCTAAAATGTTTACTATCTCTGAACAAACATCTGGGATGGTCAGAATAGCAGTGATGCCACGTGTCTATTCTTACTAAAATGCAATATTGAACCCAGCTTCACCACAATAAAAAATATACTGAATATAACTCTAAAATTATTTGAGGAAGTGGTGTGAATGGAAGTTATGGAAGCCTGCAATAATTTTACTCTTTATAGATATCTTTCTACAAGTTTGTTATCTGGCTTACTAACGGTTTTTAAGCTGTAGATAAATCTTTTTCAGTATATTTACTTTTGAGGTAGCACAGTTATGTCATGGATGTGTTTCATTGTACCACTGGCAGTTAGTTCTATATGTATTTCAGCTAAACTGCCTCAGGTTTACACTGAGGTAATGGTGGGAGCAGGGTGTCTTTTGTGCACTAATTTCACCGGAACGAGTAGTCCACATGACCCATACCTGATTACATAACTACTTTGGTATGTTTATTATACCCTGAAGACAGAAATCTTCACTCTGATTGATGCTGTAGCATGTCATACTATTATATTTTCCTCTCATCTGCAAATCCAGAGATCCATTTCATATGATAAACTTTTGAGTTTTAGTATAGACTGTTTGTGAGATATGAAATAGTATATTGTTCTTCTGATTATGTTTCACTTCAAAAAAAACATCAAAGTGAGTTTAGATGTGGAAAAATACAATATTCACACTTTGTTAAGCTTTGCTAGATAAGAATGTGACATTCTTCCAGGGAAGCAAAGCAGCAGCTCGAAAAACTTTACGCAGTTTCGTGCTTCAGTGTATTCAGCTACCTGGGGCTAATGAATACATGGAAGTAAGTTAATGGAAGTGAATGGATATATAGGAAAAGATCAGTATTTCCATGTTAACATGGCCCCTGCCTTGCAACTCAATTGCAGATGTTCAGTGCAATTTTTCATATGCAGTTAATCCTTTAATTTGAGTTTTGGTTTTGCACTAGTAGTCATTTTCAGGTACCATAGTCTTCTCCATTGATTTCTGTTTCTACTGCTATCTCTCCCTCCCTCCCCCCACCCCGAGCCATTTATGTCACCTTAGTTCACCTTAGTTGCTGTGGTAATGCATTAATAAAATAAGGTAACTGAAGTCTAAAATTAATAAGGCATATGATCAATGGAATACTACCCCTTCCCCCATTTTCATCATCTCATGGTTTGAGGTTTTTAATCTATCTGATCATCCTACACAGTTTCAAATGAAATGTCCTTCACTTCTGTGACATCTGGACAGGCATTTGTCAGTAGGACAACACATAGAATCTTTTAGGTCTGAAAAGCTGTGTAGTCAATCCAGAAAAGACTGATTTCCTGCCTCCGCCCCTTAAAAAGGTTTCCATGATAAAATACATATGTTGTGTTGAAATCAGAAGCTTTATTAAAAATGAACTGATTTTGCTGACAAATGACATACCAGTAAATTAGAAAGGACCTGGAAGGAAAGACCATCAAACTAATCACTGTTCTACTACAGGAAATTCTTGCTAACCTTCAAATGACACATTTCAAATGTGGAAATTAATAATCGATCCCAACAATGACAGAAAAAAAGCATTCTTAAAAGACACAGAACCCTAGGTGCTTTGCAGACATCCCTAGAATGAGTATTCAACTAAAACCTCCCTCAGAAGCTAACAGTCTCTAGGGAAAGTTAACCCATACATCCTTGCAAAATCAGCAGATAACTGAGCAATGCGAGTGGTGTGATATGAGTTCGCACTTACCTTTGTTTTCATTCACAGAAGAGAAAATCCCCTAATAAAAAAGATTATTTACTCCTCAATAAAACCACAGAAGTGAATGAAATCCTTTCTTCAACCCACCTCTGGCTGTGAATAATCCAACATGCTGAATTCTGCATCTTTTCCCAGAAGTGAGGTAAAAAATAAAAATGTAAGCTGCTAGCAAGACTTTCCAGATTACTATCAACCATCCACATGCTCTGTGGTAAATACTGAAACAGGCAGTTGAGTTTCTTGCCAAGTGTTTTCCAAGTTACTGACTACTATGTACCATTCTCTCCTTATCCCATCTTTTGAAAGTGAATTATCAGAGGATAAAGTGGTTCAACATTATCTAATCAATAGCAATAAGCTGAAAGCAAATTAACACTTGCTCAAGTTTTCAAAATGGTCCACGGTGATTTAATTTTACGTTATAAGTTCCAAAAAAAAAAAAAAAAAATTGTATCATGTAACTTTCAGGACAAATTCATGCTAAGTTCTCCCCAAAAGCTTCCGCCAAACTAGTTTTCAGTTCCCTTTCCTATTCTAGAATCTTGGGAAGAATTACTTCATGTTGCAGACGCTTAAGTAATTTGGTTAGTAGAACATACCCATTTTACAGTGATGGGAGGCAATTTATTTTCAGTGCTGACTAGCAATATTCTTCACTTCTGTGGTCAGTCACTTTCCTGCAATATTCCCACATTCTTTGTTTTCCTTCTGCATATTCATACATTCATTTGTATCTTACAACTGTCCATAAAAACTACCAGTGTTTTATGAGAATGCAAAAGTGTAGCTGTGCTGGTAGAAAATATTTTATTAACTCGTAGTCCATGATCTTTAAGGTCCCCTCCAACCTAAACCATTCTGTGATACTATGATTAAAACACTTACATGGTGAATTGCTTCACCTGCACTTGTACGTCTAGGGTGGGTCCTTTCCACAATTCTTTAGGTTTAGGCTCTATTTTGAATGTCACTTCTAACTGAAAATTCATTTTACCATGGACTATAGCTTTGGGCTAATACAGAATATTGCAGAATTTGCCTGCTGCTCCTCTAGACTAGGGATCTATAATAACCTACAATGGGTGGAGGGATCCACCCTTCTGTTCCAATGCAGGATTCCTTGACTTGGAAGTGTCTTTAATAAAGTCTAATTATTGAGTCTAAATTACTAAATTTGTACTGATATGATTTTATATAGTAACCAGTTTTGATTTAAAAAGCAAACAAAATCTTCAAAAAACTATTTTGTCACAGCTGTGACAAAGCAAAAAAATAGACTTTTGCTCTAATAAATGTTACAACAGTACTTGTATAAGTGGAATGAAAAAGTAGATTAAATACCTGTGGAAATCACTATAGAGGACAGTTGTCATAGTCCTTAGCCCTTAATCTTGATTTAGGAAGTAATTTGGAAAAGCTAAGTAGACTACATGCTCTTCTGCTCATGTTCAGTGTTGTGTGAAACAAATTGGGATATTCCTAGCTTTTTAATTTGTCTGATAGACTGCTTGCAAAAGTATTATCAAAACAGGCTAATATTAGTGCCCAGAGCCAAAACCTTTCCAAAGAAAATCTTATTAGCCAGAGAGAGAGCAAGGATTATTAAGAAAAACAAGCTATGAGGTAGACTTCCTCTTTCCAAGGCAGTTTCTGCCTCTGAGCAGCAGCTTCAGGTCCTGCCTACTGGCTTGTGTTCCCTGAAATTTCAATACAAAGCTGGATCTGCATGGCATGCTGTCAGCTTGGAGATCTAGAATGTAGGTTTTTTATTTATTAGTTATTTATTTACACCCACCCACCCTTTCTTACAAAACAGTCATGACTAGAAATTCAAGGGAGGGAATGTACTTTATGTAAGTAGACTTTCATGTGGTGTAAGTTCTGCAAGGGCTTGTGGGGATACTGTAAGGGTGGCTGGTATAACCTGAATACACCTAATTGCCCATGGAAAAAAAATGGGATGCTTTGAAAGCTGTTAGGATGCCTCCCGTGTGGGTGTGGGTAGAGTAATTGCAGCAGAACGGTATATATTTAACCAGGAAGAGTAAGAGACAATCAACATCTAAATAGTGTCTTGTTTATGATGACAGAATAGTCCTTCGGGTTTCCTCTATGAAAGTAATTATAAATTATAAATTGGAAATTACTGTGTGTTCAAGAGCTTTTGCCAGTTTAGCTACATTAATTAGAGGTTTATTTTTTCTTTTCCATGCACCTGGTGCATTTAATC
This sequence comes from Phaenicophaeus curvirostris, assembly GCF_032191515.1. Taxonomy (NCBI): domain Eukaryota; kingdom Metazoa; phylum Chordata; class Aves; order Cuculiformes; family Cuculidae; genus Phaenicophaeus; species Phaenicophaeus curvirostris. Next base: position 11,195,981 of record NC_091398.1, read on the forward strand.
TAATAAACCTTTTCTTATGTGATGTGCTTGAAGTCCTAAAAAGAAATGCATAGTAGAGAAGAACCCTGAATGTGGCTTGCACCAGTCCAAAGGGTTTGTCACAGCACTGCAGAAGTGAAACTTACTGACAGCAACAGCTACTTTGAAAGACTCTTCCCCTCTCACCCCCAGGTGCTAATGATGAGCATGATGTTCTATGGCATGGAATATCTCCTTGGCTGGTTGGGTTCAGCTGTACTGGTGGCATCCCCTCCCAACCTCTTGCCCTTTCTCATTGTACTCACTCAGACTGAAAGCAAATTGAAATTTCAAGGGAAACTGGAATAACAAAATCATGGTTTCTCATGCTGGAATTTGGCAAGAAGCCAGAGATGCCGATGTTTCAGTGACCATGGTCATACCTTCAGCTTATAAAAAAATCTGGCCTCTTTTGTATAACACTGTTCTTTACATTGGGAGCCAGAGAAATGTATCTTTCACTATTACTGAGCTGAAACTCACAGAAGTGTTTTTTTTCTCAGTGCAGTTACAACAAAGTTATTCCAACTGTAAAATATAGGCATGCGATAAGCTGTACCTAGTTGGAAAAATCTACTTCGCAAACTACTGGAACTTGAGTGTTGAGGAGAAAATATCTGTTTAATGATGTATTGTGCACCCTGGACAGTCCCTGTTCAGAACACAGTGTAGGTTACTTCCTCAGTATGTCAGTGGCCAAGACCAAGTACTTTCTACTGTGGTGACATGATGATGACCAGCTTGCTTTCTCCTGATTGCACAAAGGAAATGGAAAAAATGGAACCTATGACTTCAGCAGTTCAGAGAAATGTTTACATGTTTTGGAAACCTTAATCTTCTTACCAAGTACAGCACAGTCTTATAAATCACTTCCAGGTGACAATGAACTTTTTTCCTCCCCTTATTTATTCAATCCAGCATGCATTTTCAATCAATCTCAGTAGATTTATAAATGTATCACAATGTGATTTCATCAGAGGTGACTCTCATATGTTCCACTGTGGAGATGCTGCTGCTTCCGGAAGTTTGTGGTTTACTTTTACAGACACAAATATAACCTCTCTAGGATGTGGCAGAAGCCAGGCTCAGAGTTACTTGGTGGATGTAGATAAAATACAGCCAGAGTCTTCTGGCAACTGGAAAAAATAACTAGAGGGTAAAGCGCAGCAGATTTGCTAGGCTTTTTTTGAGACCCAGCCTTACTAGAAGAGATCACTATTATTTCTGTTGTGGTATCAGCAAAGCACATGACCCCTTAGTCACTATCCTACGGTGCTAGATTCTATAGCACTAAGGGCTCTTACTCACAGTTAAAATAATTAGGCCAGCCTGTATAATATTGAATTATGGATTGAAAATGGAGGAAAGAAGGAGTTGGGGCTGCTGGTGGATAAGAAGCTCAACATGAGCTGGCTATGCGTACTTTCAGCCCAGAAAGCCAACTATATCCTGGGCTGCATCAAAAGAAGTGTGACTAGCAGGTCGAAGGATGTGATTCCATGTCTCTACTCTACTCTCTTGAGACCTCACCTGGAGCCTTGTGCTCAGTTCTGGAGTTCTCAGCACAGGAAGGACATGGATCTGCTGGAGCGAGTACAGAGGAGAGCCATGAAGATGATCAGAGGGCTGGAATGCCTCCCATATGAAGACAGGCTGAGAGAGAAGAGAAGGCTCCAGGAAGATGTAATGGCAGGGGTAGTGTTTTTAGGATGAAAGGGCATAGATTTAGATTAGATATTAGGAAGAAATTTTTGACTGTGAGGGTGGTGAGGCACTGGAACAGTTTGCCCAGAAAAGTCACAGGTGCCCCATCTCTGGAGGTGTTCAAGGCCAGGTTGGATGAGGCTTTGAGCAGCCTGGACTAGCAGAAGGTGTCCTTGCCCATGGCAGAGGGGTTGGAACTGGGTGATCTTTAAGGTCCCTTCCAATGCAAACATTCTATTATTCGACCCTTTTAGAAATGGTTGGTATTTTTAATATTCATAATGTAATTTTCTTTAGTCAATGGAAAAATAATTGGTGACTAAGAGGTACATCATCAGAAAGAAGTTACAATGCCTGTTTCAAAAAAATAAATAAGCCACAATGAACAATTTTAAATATGTCTCTTATCAAGATCAGCATTTATAAAAAAAATGAGACTTTAAAGGTGATTTCATACGGACAACATACCTTTCATACCTTTCCATCTAAAACCTAAAAAAAATTGTTTAAAATTGTCTAAATAGATTAAATGAATGTGAATTATAACTAAAAATCAGGAAAGAATAAAATAGCTCTGTCACAATATGGTAAAATCATCATTGTACTTGCAGAGTATACAAATGCACATTTGTATGTCTGCTGTAAAAGGGTTGTTATCTTGATGTTTTTTCATGAAGTCTGAAGAAGGATGATTACTCTATGTTGTTGTTTCAGAAGTGTTCTGGCGTGCATCTACTAACGCTACATCTGTCTTTTTTTAAAGTATTTTTTTCTTTCCTCCTCAATTTTTTTTCATGTTTTTAATGTCCATCCTTCCCTCACTGAATTCCCTTTGTCTTTTGTGAGACTGGATGTGCAGTACAGGAAAAGACACCTTGAGGATCTGGATAAAGTCCTTCTTTGAGGGAGTAATAGCTTTCTGTTGCAAATTACAAGGCTGTTTCATCAGAGATTTCACTATGTTTGCTGAAAACTGCCTCATTAGGCACCCCAATGCCTGATTAACTCTGAGTGCTGAGTCTGCTTTAATAGGTGCATAAAAGCTGGAATAGTTATTGCTGTATTAAGGATAACCATGTCTTAAGCAACTTGATTTACTTAGAATTTGCAGTGGTATGAATGAAAGCAGATGAAATGAGAGCTTTGTAATACTGTTCAAGGGTAACTCTTTGGGATGTGGGGATTCCACACTGGTATATTGTGGTACTTTGCAACTTTTCCAGGAAGGATTTTCTCTTTCTTTCCAACGTTATCAGCAAACTATTTTTGTCCCTACCAGGTAGTGGAGAACGACTTTTACAGTAACTAACATAACTAGGCTTTGAGCAGAAATCTTTGTTTAAGAAGAGCTAGCATTTTACAGTTACATGACAGAATTTAATTTCAGATGATTAGACAAGCAATAAACTTGTTTCTGAAGTAGCAAAGTAGTTCTTCTATCTGTGAGGACACGGTGCCTTGATTAATGAAATTCCATGATCACATGAGTAGTATTACCAAAAAAGCAACATTTATAAACTCTGCGAATCCTATTTAGGCTTCTGTTTGTCCACGTTAATACTCTAGTCTGCCATTTTGTTATGAATTGCATAATAGTATTCTAGTCCACCCTATTGGCAATGTTTGTGAAACACTTATTTGTAGACTTGCGGAAGTCTCAAAAGATTGTGGAATATGGACAATATCCTATATAATGAATGAACCTACTATTGTTGTTAAGGCATTGCATGCAAGAATGGTTCTGGATCAGTAGCCAAAGTGTTTTCTTTGCTTAGAAAATGATGTTTAAGCTCATACATAGCTGCTTAAGCAGTTCAGAAGTATCAAATTGTATTTTAACCTTCCAGTCATGAGAATTTCTTAACCCTCACTCATCTCCGTACTCCAAGGCAAACATTTTCTAATGCTTTGAAACTTCAGTCATTTTTTTTTTTTTTTTAATTTGGCATTTTCTTACACATCCACCAGCAGCGGCAGAATCAATACAGTCATTTCCATTAATGGCTCAATAATACATAAATAGTAAATGAATCCTGTCCTCACATGAAGTAGTCTTAGATAATGACTAACTGTTAGAATTAAACAATTGCTTGTTATTAGTTCAGTGAGAGCTAATAAATAAGGAATGGTGCAATCACTTCAAATTTACTGCATTCCACCACATTAAACATTTGGTGTTTCATGTCATGTAACCCTAATTTTTAAACAAACCATAGATTAGACTCCAGATGTTCTAAAATGTCTACAGTGACTTTCTTTCATATATTTTACACCTTAGTAGAGGTATCTTGCATGCACTAAAGCTTGGTCTGTACGTTATTGTTCTAAGGAAAAAAACCTATTGGTGTTGACTGAAGCAAAGCATTGACTCTGGCCTGTCTAAAATTCCTCCATATATGCTTTGCAAGACTGTCAGCATGACTAACATGAATCAAGGTATCCATTTCTGGCTTTGAGTTTTGCCCCTTATATTGACTATTGTGGCAAATGCTCATCTTCCATTCCTAATTAACATGCTCAAATGCAGTTTTGAGGCTCTTGCATAAAATCTACGTGAAGTCCTCAAATCAGAGTTCTGAAGACATAAACCAAGTCAATTAACCTTAAGAACAGTATACTGGGAATCTTTGCTAGGTTGAGGTAACAGTGTCACTTCTTGGCTATCACTTCTTTCTACAAAAGTCCTCTGGCTGTGCTGTCCTCAGGTTCAGTACCAGAAAGCACTGCTCATTTTTGTCACAAACAAGGTGGAGGTGCCACTTTCATGAGTAATAAATCTTAGTATGCTTCTTTAATTGCTACAGAAATTTCACTTTCTGGTAGTACTTATCCTTACGGAATTTCATTTCTTTAGGGTAGTCAAAAGTTTAGACTGAGGAGAGGGAATACATTTATGTGGTCATAGTTTTCACAACTCTTGCAATTGGAAGAAAGAATAAAATGAATCATTGCTATGACTGAGTAGTGCTACGGGCAGGTACTACTCTTGGAAAAGTCATCTTCATTGGTATCCTTGGTATCATTGGTATCAGACTGTGTCTGATTATTAATGCAAATAGTTGCTGAAAAAGAAAGTCCAGGTACCAGGTGACACAATCCAATGAAGATACAACCATTGATTTATTCCTTCACTTTGGTGCTATCTTATTTCAGAATAGTTTCTGTTCATTGATAGCACTGACGTACCTCCCAAGTAGAAGAGGTTTAAAAGTAGCAGCACATTATTAATGACTATTGTCATGCTTTCTAACTGCCAAAAATGATGACTGACCAGCTTGAACTAAATAATAAAAACTAAATAATAGTGTAGTTATTGGGCTCATATAGATAGGAATGCAGAAAATGTCACTGTTACCTCTTAAAGACTACCTGTCTGTACAGTATAACGGTATTTTTAGGAAAAGAAAATGTACTGTGCATGTTTGTAGAACAGACAGTGAAGTGATACTTGCAATTGCTACAAAAAGCTGGCATAATAACAACACAGTTGACACTAGTCAACATTGGGGTTTTTTTGGCTCAGGACAGCATCTGAGTTTCTCTGAAATATCTAAGAAACAATAACAGTACAAGTATTATGTCAACCATTGATTTTTAAGCCATGAAAATACTTCTTGGGGTGTGGAGAAATAGTTGCTTGTAAGAAAAACCCTAGCCTTTACGAGGAAAAGAACAGGTAAAAAAACCAGGAAAAGGTGCACCAATTCCACAGCACAAATGCAGAAAGAACAGACACATATGTGTTATTATCCAGGGTAAAGTCATTATAAAAGCACTTGCTGTAGGGCTTCATTTGGTTTTGAAGAAGTCATTGTCCTTCAGTGGTTTCTGATGGAAGAGGAATTAAGTCAACTCTAAGAACTTGGGAAAATGCTATTTTGTTACCATATACGTTGAGACATTTTGATTTCCATTTATGGCTTTGTGGGATTCTGCCTCCTAATGAAAATTGCGTTTGATTTTCACCCATCATGCATGACAGAAAATCTTCAGATTTTCCATGGAAACAGATGAAAATAATAAGGCTAAAAATAAAGTGGACAGGTAATTAACACTGTAAGACAAAAAACAGGAAAAGATTTTAAGTCAGGAACAGAGAAGACAAATATGAATGGCATATTCTGATGTTATGTAATTACTTTTTTATGATATGATTATTAGATCTCTGGTTAGGGTAAGTTAAGAGCAGCTTAGTGAGATCACCGTAAGAAGGGAGATATAGAACAACAAGGAATAGGGCAAATAATATTCAGCATAATGAGTCAAAGTTTCTTCACCCTCTCAAGCATTTGTTTTTCTATTATGCTGGTTTCAGATGGGATAGAATTAATTTTCTTCCCAGTAACAGCTGTGTTTTGGATGCAGTGTGAGAATAGTTTTGATAACACACATTGGTTTAGTTGTTACCAGGTATTGCAAGAATTATTTTGTGGTTTTGACTTAGTATTGAAGGATATTGATAATACACTTACGATTCACAGTAGTTGCTACGAAATCAAGGACTTTTTCAGTTTTCTGTGCTCTGCAGGTGTACAAGAAGCTGGGAGGGAGCATAGTCAGGCAGATGACCCAAACTGGCCAAAGAGATCTTCAATGATATAACATCATGCTCAAGATATAAACAAGAAGTTGGCAAGCAACCATATTGTGCATTACTTGTTTTGTATATGATGGCGATGATGATGATTCTTGTTACTATTACCACCACCATTATTCTTGCTTCCTTTTGCTGTTCTAACAAACTGTCTTTATCTCAACCCATGACTTGTCCTTTTTTTACCTGATTCCCCTCCCCATCCTACTGAGGCAGGGTGCGGAGCGGGAGTATGAAAAAGTGACTGCATGGTCCTAGTTTCTGGCTAGGGTTAAACCATGACACCTATATGCCTTTCCCTTCTGAGTTAATTAACCAAATATATTGTGGCCACATGTGAACCATATCTTCTTGTTATTTAATTAGTCAAACGTGAAACTTTCTTCAGTTGAAACCACTAAAAATGAAATTTCTGTAAATTGTAAAACAAACTCAGATTCTTGTAACTATGAAGTGTGATCAATACAACGTCAGTTTTGCCATCTACCAATCCAAATACAGAGCAGATTCATTGTGTGAAAGCTGGGAAACTGCCATTTCATGGTTTGATACTGCCCATCATCTTAAGTTCTGAGATTTGTATATATGTTTGACATCTAAGTAAATAAGAATGGAAAGATCTTTCTTAATCAAACAAACCAGAAAACCTATCTTCATCTTCCTTATTACAGGACCTTCCCTATTTTGAAAACTCACATGATTGTTTTGAAATTGTCTGCTCCTACGTGCTGCTGTTTACATGTAGCATAGAACAGAAAGAGCACTCCAGAGTCAGTGAGTGCAATCTTGATGCTTTTGTTCAACCACCATGAATAAAATTGAATGAATAGTTCCTAAATGGATCAAATCCTCCCTGTGCGATTATGATCTTCATGAACTCATGCACTAACCTTTTTCTTACCAATTTTACAAATATTCTCTTGTCATAACTATACATTGTACTTTATATCTAAACAGCTCTATTTTTTCTTCTTTTTTCTTTCTTCTTTTCCATCTAATCCCTTTGACAAATTTCTAGAAAGCAATTACAGCTTTTCTAGTCTTTATTTCACCATGTTGAAAAAGCAAACTTTTGTTTAACCTCGTAAGATAGCAGACTTTTCCTATGATTCTAAATATTTTTCAATCTATCCTTATTTGAATTAATCTTTTTTTTAAAAAGAACAATCCAACGTCTCCTTATTCAATATCACAGGAAAGTTTCCAACACTGCATCAATTGGTATTAATAGTTGGTAGTCCTACTGAGATTGCCTGTTTCATCCAGGTTTCAATCCACCTTTGTTTTTAATTGAGATTGTTTTTATGATTCCCAAAGTGTATGGGTTTACATTTTCTATACTTTGCTTAGTCTCTTTTCTGTTGTACCTGTTGTTAAGATATCAGACTTGTTAGGTAACATAGTTGCTGACAAACTTCCCAGCTTTAACTCCTTGAGTCCCACAGTTTACATATCATAGAATCACCAGGTTGGAAGAGACCCATCAGATCATCGACTCCAACCATTCCTATCAAATACTAAACCATGCCCCTCAGGACCTTGTCCACCCGTGCCTTAAACACCTCCAGGGAAGGTGACTCAACCACCTCCCTGGGCAGCCTGATCCAGTACCCAATGACCCTTGCCATGAAAATTTTTTTCCTAATGTCCAGCCTACACCTCCACTGGCGGAGCTTGAGGCCATTTCCTCTCGTCCTGTCCCCTGTCACTTGGGAGAAGAGGCCAGCTCCCTCCCCTCTACAACCTCCTTTCAGGTAGTTGTAAAGAGCAATGAGGTCTCCCCTCAGCCTCCTCTTCTCCAGGCTAAACAACCCCAGCTCTAGCAGCCGCTCCTCATAAGGCCTGTTCTCCAGCCCCTTCACCAGCTTTGTTGCTCTTCTCTGGACTCGCTCCAGAGCCTCAACATCCTTCTTGTGGTGAGGGGCCCAGAAATGAACACAGTATTCAAGGAGCGGTTTCACCAGTACCAAGTACAGAGGGAGAATAACCTCCCTGGACCTGCTGGTCACGCCGTTTCTGATACAAGCCAAGATGCCATTGGCCTTCTTGGCCACCTGGGCACACTGCTGGCTCATGTTCAGTCGGCTGTCAACCAACACCCCCAGGTCTTTCTCCTTCAGGCAGCTCTACAGCCAGACTTCTCCTAGTCTGTAGCACTGCACAGAGTTGTTGTGCCCCAAGTGCAGGACTCAGCATTTGGCCTCATTAAACCTGATGCCATTGGTCTCAGCCCAGCGGTCCAGCCTGTTCAGATCCCTTTGCAGAGCCTCCCTGCCCTCCAGCAGCCCTTCCACCCAGCTTATTGTCATCTGCAAACTTGCTAAGGGTGCACTCAATGCCTTCATCCAGGTCATTGATAAAGACATTGAACAGGGCTGGACCCAGCACTCATCCCTGGGGAACCCCACTTGTAACTGGCCCCCAGCTGGATTTCACACCATTTCCCACCACTCTCTGGGCCTGGCCATCCAACCAGTTTTCCACCCAGGAGAGCGTGCGCCTGTCCAGTCCAGAGGCTGACAGTTTCTCCAGCAGAATGCTGGAGAATGCAGCAGAATGCTGGGAGAAACTGTGTCAAAGGCTTTACTGAAGTCCAGGAACACCACATCCACAGCCTTTCCCTCGTCCAGTAGTCGAGTCACTGTGTCATAGAAGGCGATCAGGTTAGTTTGGCAAGACCTGCCTTTTGTGAACCCATGTTGACTGGGCCTGATCACCCAGTTCTCTTGCATGTGCTTCATGATAGCATTCAAGATCACCTGCTTCATGACTTTCCCCAGCACTGAGGTCAGACTGACAGGCCTGTAGTTTCCTGGGTCCTCCCTGCAACCCTTGTTGTAGATGGGCACAGCATCAGCCAGCCTCCAGTCCAGTGGAACTTCCCAAGTCTTCCAGGACTGCTGGAAGATGATGGAAAGGGGTTTGGCCAGCACATCTGCCAGCTCCTTCAATACACTTGGGTGGATCCCATCTGGCCCCATAGACTTGTGGGTGTCTAGCTGGGCAAGCAAGGCTCTGACCACCTCCTCTTGGATCATGGGAGCCTCATTCTGCTCCTCTAACTCCTGTGCATGTACACAGGGGGAACAACTTTCCTTACTATTAAAGACTGAGGCAAAGAAGGCATTAAGTACCTCAGCCTTGTCCTCATCCCCTGTCACTGTTGTTCCTTCTGCGTCCAATAGGGACTGTATGGTCTCCCTAGTCCTCCTTTTATTGTTAATGTATTAATAGAAAGATTTTTTGTTATCTTTCACAGATTTTGCCAATCTGATTTCTAGTTGAGCCTTAGCCCTCCTGATTTTTTCTCTGCATGATCTCACTTCCCTCCTGTAGTCCACCCAAGATGCCTGTACTTTCTTCCAAAGCTCATAGACATTTCTCTTCTTTTTAATATCTCTCAGGATCTCCCTACTCAATCAAGCTGTATTTTTCCCCTGCTGTCTCTTTTTCTGTAACATGGGGATGGCTTTCTCCTGAGCTGCTAGGATTTCCTTTTTGAAGAGCACCCAGCCCTCATGGGCTCCCTTGCCCTTAAGGGCTGTCTCCCATGGGACTTCACCAACCAGCCTTCTGAACAGTTCAAAGTCTGCCCTCTGGAAGTTTAATGTGACTGTCCTGCCTACCCCCGCTCTTCATCTTACCTAGGACTGAAAACCCCATCATCTCGCAATCACTTTGTCCCAGGTGTCCTCCAACCATCACATCCCCCGCAAGGCCTTCTCTGTTCATGAACAGTAGGTCCAGGAGGGCACCTTCCCTTGTCGGTTCACTCACCAGTTGTGTGAGGAAGTTGTCTTCCACGCACTCCAGGAACCTCCTGGACTGCTTCCTTTCTGCTGTATTGTACTTCCAGCAGATATATGGAAGATTGAAGTCTCCCACGAGGACAAGATGCAGTGATCTAGAGACCATCCCTAGCTGTTTACAGAAGATCTCATCAGCTGCTTCTTCTTGGCTGGATGGTCTGTAACAGACTCCCATCAAAAAATCTGTCTTCTTTTGGGCTCCTCTGATTTTAACCCACAGGCTCTCGATCTCGTCATCACCATAATCGAGCTCGAGGGTATCAAAGCAGTCTCTTACATAGAGGGCTACCCCGCCTCCTCTCCTACCCTTCCTGTCCTGCCTGAAGTGTTTATACCCCACCATAGCTGCACTCCAGTTATGTGAGTCATCCCACCACGTTTCCATGATGGCAATGACATCGTAGTCTCCTTGCTCTACAACAGCTTCCAACTCCTCCTTCTTATTGGCCATGCTGCGTGCATTGGTGTAAATGTACTTCTGCTGGGCTGACAAACCTTCAGCCCTAATAAAGGGAATAAGGTTTATTCCCAATTGACTGGCCCTTAGAATAGCTAATGCCAGAGTACCAGTTTCATCCTTACCGTCACCAGGTGTAATCGCCCACACTTGCTCTGTGGTGATGTACTGGCGGTCCTAACAGCGCACCATCAATCAGTCCCTGGAGTCCCACTTCCAGGCTCACTCCCGTCTAGCCTGGTCTCATCCCCCTCCCCCTTCACATCTAGTTTAAAACTTGGTTTATGAGCCTAGCTAGATTTTTAGTAAGGGCTTTAGTCCCCCTAGGAGACAAGCGTGTCCCATCCCTAGTAAGAACGCCTGGGGGTGCGTGGGCTACCCCATGATCAAAGAACCCAAAGCCTCTCTCCTCACACCAGGCTCGGAGCCAGGCATTAATGAAGTGCATCTTTTTGACTTCTGGCTCCTCATTCCTTAGCATTGGAATGGAGCTAAATACTACTTGCACCCCAGAGCCCTCCATCATACTCCCTAGAGCCCTGAAGTCTCCCTTAATGGCTTTAGGCTTTCTGCTCTGTATGTCATCATTGCCAATTTGAAATACTACTAGAGGATAATAATCTGTCTCTTTGACCAGGGAAGGAAGTTTTCCAGCTACATCCTTCACTGATGCCCCTGGTAAGCAGCAGTCCTCCCTGTGGAGCAGATCCGGTCTCCAGATGGGTCCCTCTGCTTCTTTTAGGAGGGAATCCCCTAAGTTAATCACTCTCCTTTTCTTATTAATGGAGGATGCTCTTATGGTTTTCTGAGGATGGCGCAGCCTAGGTAAAGATTCTAGGCTGTGGGATCCATCTTCTTCATCCTCAGGGACGGATTCCACCTGCAGCGCTTCGTATTTGTTCTTCAGGGGAATCTGGGGTTTTGTCGTCTGGGTTGGGGGAGCAGGTTTCCTTCACCAGGCAGGAACTTGCTGCCATTCCCCATCTCTTGTTCCCCCAGCCTTGCAGTCTGCAGGTGGGTGGTGCTCAGACACACCAGCTCCATCAGCCCACTGAGTCGGTGAGAAGGCCCTGCTCCACTGGTCTATCTCCCTCTCACATTACCTGATGGTACTTAGCCTATTTACCTCCTCCCTTAGCTCTTCCACCATGTGAAGGAGTTCCCCCACTCGAGCACAGCTTCCACAAGTGGAGCCAGTACCAGAGGCACGAGCCGGTGTGGGAGGCGGGCACTGCCTGCAGCCCAGGGTCTGGGTAGCTGCATGCACCCACTGTGGCTCTGGCTGGGTGGCAGCATCCATCCTGCTTGCTGCAGCACACAGAACACCTTCAATCTTCTGCCAGGTGGCCACCATGGTCTTCAGTGTCTTTTGGCTAGTCTCTAGCCCCTCTCTGCACCCTGCCTTCGCGCCCTGCCCGCTCAAACTGCCCCACCCCTCTTCGCTGTGCTCCCAAGGGACCGTTTAACTCTCCCGCGGTAGCCGCCGGGACCGCCCCCTCCCGTCAGGCCCCGCGCGGGACCAGCGTGTGCCGCCTGTCAGGGCCTCAACGCTGCTAGCCCCTCTCCCGCGTGGGTTTTTCTGGGATTTTCCCGGCTCAGGGAAGCCCCCACCGCCTCAAAATGTCCGCTCCACCACAGATCTCACCGTCCTGCTGCCAGGTGCCGCCGAAGAAGTGTTTGAGTGGTTTTGGATACATATTTTTCTTTTTTTTTAAACAGTTGTTTTATGTAAGTAAACACTTTTCCATCTCCTGTTTTGGAGGTTTAGCTTCACTGGAGAAAATGCAAAATGGTTTTGCTGTAGATCATGACTGAATATATTAGTGAAACAAGTCAATGTCTTGTCACCTACTGTCTGGTAGTATTACACAGGTTTTTGGTGAGTCATCTTTTGTTTTCAAAAGAGGAAAGAGTTAGTCTTACCAATGTAAAAAGTGAAAATCTGTGGTTTGAGTAGTGCAATTCCATGGATGACTCAGTGATTGGTCAAGGATTAGTGGTCATGAAGTGCAGCAGCTAAAATCCTCTTGCAGATGATCCCGTTTGGATTTTGAATATGCTTTAACTTATGCTCATTAGCTTCACAGAGCCAAATGCTTCTTTTCTGAACATCTCTGTATAAGCAAGCCCAGATGTTCTCTCAAAAGATCATGAGAAAATTCTTTGAAAATACCATGAGAAATTCTTTGTAGTCCTTGACGTTTCTGACAGTATTATGCAGCAGCCATCCAATGTCTGTCCTAAACTAAGTCTTAGTATTCCGGGCAAAATGATGCTATTGCAAATAAACCCTCTGCCAGTGACAAACAAAGAGCTTATATCACTTTTTGTATATTTGTAGAAGTTATAGGTTGGGAATATAATCCAGTGTTGGATACTGTCTTTCCTGGCAGTGCTCACTGAAGATAATGTGATTACTCCCTGTTGTCAGTGTACCATACTGGTAGTTTCCTGCAAACATCTTGCAAGCATTGTGGGACGTTAGGATAACAATATCACTCTTCAAACAGATTTCTGATATAGAGCTTCTCGTGCATGAGGCAGACTTGAGATCAATGAAAAGATATCAAGGCTGTTGAACAAATCACATTGCAGAACTCCCATGATTTTCTAATGCTTGTTGATTCAGAGGAACAGGTTCTCTGAATCTCTTTTGCCAGTGATTTAGATGGTGGGCAAGGCCTTTAGAATTGAAGGACTTAATTAATTCTGTCACTGATGTTTTGTGCCTAATATTTACATGAGATTGTTGACTAAGTTGTAGTTCAGCTTGTTAGTCATCTCCATGCTGAAAATACCACGTCTGTGGTTTCTCCCCATTCTGTGTTTCTTGGGAAAGCAAAGGGTCGGCTGCCTAGCCAAGAGTTTTGCTGGTGAAAATTTACTTCCTGTAGAAGCATTGTCTTCAACATTAAGCACGGGATAGCTTTGGCCATAGAGAAAGCAGCTCCAAACTACAAATTAGTTGAAGTAGTGGGTAAAGAGCAATCTCACCTTCAAGTTTTTTTAATGCATCTAATTTTAACTAGTTCTGGTAATATCTGTTCATAAGGAATGGCTGCCGAGGCAGCAAACTTTTTAGACTTTCTTTATATAAGCCTGAAATTATATTTTGCATCACTGATAGATCCAAGTTCAAGACTTCAATGCTCAGGATTTTGCTGGGAAAATATGCCGGCTATTCCTGTGGGATTTCTGTGGGCTTCCCACAGAGCTGAAATCATAATGGGCTAAAAGGATATAAGACTTAATACTGTGGTTCCAGGATTTATGGATTTAATTGACCTTTTCTAAGTAACATAATTGTCCCTTGGCCCGAAAGATGACAACGTAAATATAATAAAATGCCAGTCTTCCCCACAGGATTAAGTATGGCAATTAATGCTACAAAATTATCAACATGAGGGAAAAAAACAAAACCAGAAGACTTGCATGTTATCTTTTTCTGTGTACTTCCAGTGCTTTGTTAGACAGGTAATTTTCAGCAGTCAAAATTAAAGACTAAGGGAAGCATAATTAGGATTTGGTAAAAGAACAGAATGTGCTTCAGTAAATCAAAGTATGTTTGAGGGATGCAGCCAATCATCAATGCTCCTATGTACATATCCAAACATTTGCTGAATTGTAGAGGCACAGTCAAAATCAAACAAAATCTCACTGTACCATTGCAATGAATTTTATAGAAGAGCTGCCAAAATAAAGAACATATTAGCCAAAACATTCAGGACTTCAAAATAAATATGAAATGATATGATTAATGTGAAATGTGAGCAACTTGAAATTGTAAACTGCTAGGCTGATGTTACTATTTCAGAAATGCAGTAATGAATGCTGTAGTGAGAAAGCAGCACGTTCCACATGCTTTGTATTCAAGCATACGGAGTTTAATTCTGGGGTTGGAGTACATGAGGAAGATGGATTTAGAAAAAGACGTATGTTAGCAATGTTGAGACAAAAAAATGAATTCTGTCAGTTTCATCTTGAATGATCTGCAAAGGCTCAGTTGCAGTGAGACTAAGAGAAGCTATCAGTAATCAGAGGGAAATATGGCTACAAGCTGAGATTTGGAGAGTGAAGACAGTCAGAAATGCATGAAGATTGAAGAATACGTACAGTTTACAAGGAAAGAGAAAGGAAGATGACTGCTCGGTTCCAACAAAACTATGATCCTAGTAACAGGGAAGAGTAGTGAAGTGGGTTTTCTTCTTTTTGGTTGGAGTGTGGGGTATGATTATTCATTTATTTGCTAAATCTATTTTTTTTTTTTAAGGTGATGCGGACTTACTGAAACATTGGAAGAATTACCAAGGGACAGAACTGTTACATAAAAATGTAAGAAGGGCAGTAACAGACATCATAAACACTAATACTAAAAGGTGTTGCTGAAATTTAGTGAAGGTTATAAGAGGAAAAAGAGCAAGTATTTTCTAAATTCAGTGGCAAAGCTCTTGCTAAAACCACAAGGTCCAAGTCAGACTTTGGGGGCAGAAAAAGAAAGGAACAGCAGGCAAATTGCAAGGATTCCAATCAAAGGATAACTGAGGTACAGCAGGAAGAGTGTGCTAATACAAATCCAAATACAAACTTTGGATTTGTATTAGCAGCTTATGCCTTCTGTCACTGAAAGCAGCAGTCTCTGTTTGCTCTGCTCAAACCATGCTACAGAAAGTTTGTGGCTTTTTGTCCTGTCAAGATTAGTTTTAACATTAACTTTTAAGCTTTCAGGTACTCAAGGATAGACTTTTTTTAAAAAAAAAAATTAAGTATTGTTGATGTATTTTTGTGAAGTTGCTACATAATTGCTCAAATAACAATGGTGGTGATCTATGCAGAATTACTGTGCTTGTTCCCATGAAAAACATGCATATTCTAAACAGCAAGCTGCTACTACTATTATCAGTTGTACATTGTAAAACCACAATATTCTTTCATATTCAGGAAAATATTTTGGTGACTAACTATGGTTGTCTTCACAAGGGAACAACACCTCATTCATGCTGTCACATGGTCCCTTTCTGGTAGTGGAAAGGACTGCAAACCCTTCCATATCCCAGATGGGTATATGGCTAGCTCCTGTGTTTTCCAGTAACTCTTTGGAGAATTTAGCTTCTTGCTTCAGACTTTCCCATTTGGCATAATGGTAACTACACTGTGTATTTATTATTAAAAAACAAACAAACAAAAAACCCAGAACAACCACACAGTTTTTTTACAGTTCTTGAAACCCCTTTCTAATTATGATGTTACTGTAGGGGCTGTATCCCCCAAGAAAAGATAAAACAGTAGAACCATAGAGGGACAAATGGATTTAAGTGTTTGGGAAATTTGAGTTGTTTCTCTGTCTTGGATTTGTGCAGAATGGGCATTGTGGTATTATATCTAAAACTGAACTTGTTCACTTAGATTCATGCAACTGAAATTTCAAATGGATGTTATGAATTCTTGAGGATGGTATCTTAGGGCTTGTCTAATGCTTGGCATAAAATATTAATCTTGCCTGGGGTTCTACACTGAAAGTTTTCAGCAGCATGTAGAAGGATTTGTAAGTGAAATAATAACTTCTTATATTGTTATTCCTCCTTTTGTGTTCTATCTGTGCCAGCAGCAACTTTTACTCGTGTTAAGGTTCTGCATGTAAAATGTTTGAGGGTTTAAAATATCTTAAAGTATTATCCAGTCTGCTATGTCATCAGTCTTCTTCACACAAGACCTATACTTTGTCCATTTTGCAAATTACTGCAGCAACATTATCTTAACTAACCCAACAAGATCAAGTCTCAAATATGGACAAAATTAGAGAGGAAAATGTGAGTGTTCAGAAGTTTCCTTTTAAAATGAAAGTCTAATTATTTTTTTATTCTTTCTTTCAAAGACCCAATTTTGTAACTAAATGCCAGACTTTCTATATTTCTGAATTTGTCAGATCTTGAGGGACAAATTAAAATTTAAAGTATTTTTACACTACTACCATCCCCCCTCCCCCCTCAAACCCTCTGATCTTCCTAAACCACAAAATCTGCATCCCTACTTAAAAGGCACAAATAGAATTGATGTGGGATTCACTGCAATAGGTGTTTGTTCACCAGATGTTCCACGTCATGGAGAGAACAGACGCATTAAGAGAAAGCTAGTGTATCCAGCTGTAGTAGTAACAATCTGATAATGGTAATTTGGCCTTAAGTGGATATTGTCCAATAAATTTAATATCTGCAAAGTTTTATCACTCTGGAAATGATAAACACAAATAGTGAACAAAGAAATTAGTGTGTGATTTCTTACGTTCAACTAAAATAAGCAGATATAAGCACTGCTGACAACCATAACAAATATCTAAATTCTCCCACTTTTAATATTCTTTCTCTAATATTCTCATATGGTCTGAAGAATAATGCAATTTCACAGACTTTGTAATTTATTTACTACCAGCATTAAGTAATCACTGAGAACACAGTGGGAGAGTGGAAGACATCTTGTAGGACATGCTCAGGACTGCACACATCCACTAAATTTTATACATAAGAACAACCTGTCCAGAGAGAACATTCACCCGTTAATTATCTGGTGCAATTTTAAAACACATTCTGAATCTCGGAAAACTGTTTTATGAACCTCTTGTTTCAAACCATTGCAAATGTGTCAAATCAGGCAAACGCCTAAGACCTTAGGATTCTTGCCTGTGGGATTAAGCACAGGCTCTGTAGTAGAGCAATTCTTAGAACAGTGCGACAAAATCTTGCAAAGGATTTGCTGGCAAGGTGCTTGCAGCTACTAAAACATACTTTCTTCCCCTTAATGTGAGAGAGTACACAGGGTACAGTAATTGCATCCTGACAGTGATCTTTCATGATTACACTGGCGACTCCTGATTCCACTGTACTGTAGTTCTTCCTCTTGGGAACTATTCAATGATGAATCATTAACTTGAATGAAAGCAGCTGTGTTTTGCATTTCAGATTCAAGAGACTTTGCAGTGGTTCTCATCAGGAAGGCATCTATATTATCATTATTTCCTGTGATTGAAATTATTTAGTATAATTTTATGGAAAAGGTTATGTTAGTACTTAATAAAATTATAGCTTCCTTTATGCTGGACTGGTCAGTCAGTTGGAGTGGTGTTTTTTTAACGAGTCAATACATGAAGAGAGGATCATTGAAACCCTTCAATGTAGCTCTTGCTCACAGGCTGAAGCAAACTTTCCTTCTTTGTGGAACCACTCTCTGTCGAAAACATTCCTTTTGTATGTACATACATATAAAATATTTTACTCCTTTATCTGGCACAGACAGACAAAGTGAGTTTCAATTCTGTTGTTTACTTACCTGTAAAATCAATAGTGTAGTTGTATCAATCTTATCTGTAGGATCCTTAAAAAACTTATTTTCAAACAACTTTTTCAAAAGGAAAAAGTTACCTCACCATAACCCTTCACATCAAAAAATCCTGACAGATATCCCTTAAAATGCAGCCAAGTGCAGGGAAAACAAATTTAAAAAAAAAAAAAAATTACACATAGCTTGTACAATTTTGAAAAAAATATGTAAGCCTGGGTCATTTAAAACTGTGCATAAACTTAGGAGATTGTAAGTGTGGCAGATCTAATCACAGTCTCTCTACAGAACAACAGCACATCTAATAAAGAAGTTTTCCAAAATGCAAAAAAAAGATGAGTTATGGAAACTGGAAGAAAAAATAATTCACCACTCCCTGTGCATTGGTCACCATAGTGACTAAACAACGATATATATTCATGCTTTTCCACTACAGAGGTAGCTGAAGTTTTCAACTTGTGATAATACCCAAGGTGAATTCTGTGTACCTATAAATACACGTGAAGCATGTCCACGCCTGCATAACATCTGTGTTCCAGCACAAAGAGTCCTTGATTGAATCTTGTGTTCAACTAGAGTTGCATGACTTTGTGTTTTGCCTCACAAAATTTGTGTATTTCTAAACAAATTTTATAAAAGCCAAACTTGAATTTTTATCCAAGCCAGGGAAATTATCTGGAACTAATGTTTTACAGGTGTTAGCAAAACTGAGGACAACTTTCATTCTCTGTGATTGCAGTAAAAGATTAAGCCAGCTGCAGTGTACTAGGCCAGAGTCTTCGGGTAAAAAAATGTGTTCTGTGACCCAGGCAGAGTCATCATGCAGCTGATAAAGAATAACAAGTCATTCCTAAGAACAGCTGCTATACTGAGCAAGGGCTCTAACTTCCTTACTGTAAGTGAGCATTGTTAGATCCTATTGATTTAAAGAGACCTTATCACAAAAACTGCAACACCTCTGCCTTCAAACAATGGTTTACTGTGCAGACCGCTTTGCAATTCCCAGAGGTTTGATTGCCAGCAAAGCACTTGTCTCCAAAACTGTCCTCTAAGACTGACTCCCCGGAGAAACATCAGTTTAGTCCCAATGGGCTGTTTCACGTCTTTTTGGTTTTTGTTTTTGTTTTTTTTTCAGAGACAGTACATAATTTAAATGGAGTGCTTCAAATTTCTGTGGTAGTAGTAGCATAAACCTTGCAGAGATGAATAATCGGTTCTCCAAGATTTTCCAGTACATGTCCCCAGTACGTGCTCGGGCAGTCCAAGCGGAATGAGGCCCTGGCGATGGCACATAGTACAGTCAGTATGGATAGTTAGGCAAGCATGGTTAGTGCCACGCAGAGGTCTTGCCAAACACAGAAGTTGTAGCCACATAGGATCCTTTGTCAACTGTAGATACTGCCTTTTCTTTTATCCTACCCAGTAACATGCCTGTTGTTAAATTATTTTCATTTGTTAGTTGGAAACTTCCTTTAGAAGCATAAAAAGGCCAACAATAGGGGCATCTGGCTGAAGAGAACTGTGCTTTACCTTGTGAAGTAATTTCTTGTAATGTGTCCATCTGTCATGTATCACAATGTTAATGGCATAGTAATAGCAGTGGGAAATACTGGAATAGCTGATCCAAGTTTTGTTTGCTCAGTGGGCTGGTTTTGAACTTTTCTTGTATAATTTCTTTTTTTCTGAGATTTCTCTCCTTCTATTAAACTCTAAAAATACCTCATATGTTTGCGACACTGAGGTGAACAATCTAAGGAGAAAGCAATGTGGGCAACTGTCCAGGACTCTAGGTCATGGGAATACAGAGGGCCCTATTTAAGCTAGATATGTGTCATCCTGAGGAATGAGAAGCCTATGGCTTGGATTTTACACATGGCCAGACAAAATCTTATGCTGTGTGGATTATAATTTAGATTATCTGCATGCGCTTACACAGCATTTATGGCCAAGCACTTACAGACGAATGTATGCTAACGTGTACATTTAAGAAGTCTTTAGTCCAGCCTTTTGATCACAGTGGGATCAGCTATGAGGTCAGAACAAATTATTCAGGGCTTTATGCTGACAGGTTTTGATAAATTCCAATGATGGAGACTGTATAACCAGTCTGGACACCCTGTTCCAATATCTGCATACTCATGATGAAAAAGCCTTGCCTTTTACCCAACTTAACCTTCTCTGTTTCTCAGTTTCTTTTTGCCCCCCTCAGTTTTTGTTGCCCCTCATCATCCCACCATGCATCACTGCAAATGAGCCTGGCTCCATCTCCTGAATTATCTGAAGCTGCTCCTTCTTGGGTCTAAACAACTCCAGTTCCCTCAGCTTCTTCTCACAGGGCAAGTTCTCCAGTTCCTGACTGTCATGGTGGCCCTCTGCTAAACTCATATGAGTTTACCAATGTCTCTCCTGAATGGATGGGCCCAAAATTTGAGGTAGTATTCTAGATATGGTCTGATAAATACTGAATAAAGGGGAATAATTGCTTCCTTTGGCTTACTGATTATGCTTCTGTTGATACAGCCTTGTGAGCTCACTCTTCCAGCCTGCCAGCATTTGTTATGATAGAATCATAGAATAACCAGGTTGGAAGAGACCCACCGGATTATCGACTCCAACCATTCCTATCAAATACCAAACCATGCCCCTCAGCACCTCATCTACCCGTGCCTTAAACACCTCCAGGGAAGGTGAATCAACCACCTCCCTGGGCAGCCTGTTCCAGTGCCCAGTGACCCTTTCTGTGAAAAAATTTTTCCTAATGTTCAGCCTGAACCTCCCCTGGCGGAGCTTGAGGCCATTCACTCTCGTCCTGTCCCCGGTCACTAGGGAGAAGAGGCCAGCACCCTCCTCTCCACAATCTCCTTTCAGGTAGTTGTAGGGAGCAATGAGGTCTCCCCTCAGCCTCCTCTTCTCCAGCCTAAACAACCCCAGCTCTAGCAGCCGCTCCTCATAAGGCCTGTTCTCCAGCCCCTTCACCAGCTTTGTCGTTCTTTAGACTCGCTCCAGAGCCTCAACATCCTTCTTGTGGTGGGGGGCCCAGAAATGAACACAGTATTCAAGGAGCGGTCTCACCAGTACCAAGTACAGAGGGAGAATAACCTCCCTGGACCTGCTGGTCACGCCGTTTCTGATACAAGCCAAGATGCCATTGGCCTTCTTGGCCACCTGGGCACACTGCTGGCTCATGTTCAGTCGGCTGTCAACCAACACCCCCAGGTCTTTCTCCTTCAGGCAGCTCTACAGCCAGACTTCTCCTAGTCTGTAGCACTGCACAGAGTTGTTGTGCTCCAAGTGCAGGACTCAGCATTTGGCCTCATTAAACCTGATGCCATTGGTCTCAGCCCAGCGGTCCAGCCTGTCCAGATCCCTTTGCAGAGCCTCCCTAATCTCCAGCGGATGCACGCTTCCACCCAGCTTATTGTCATCCGCAAACTTGCTAAGGGTGCACTCAATACCTTCATCCAGGTCATTGATAAAGACATTGAACAGGGCTGGACCCAGCACTCAACCCTGGGGAACCCCACTTGTAACTGGCCCCCAGCTGGATTTCACACCATTTACCACCACTCTCTGGGCCCAGATATCCAATCAGTTTTTCACCCAGGACAGTGTGCACCTGTCCAGTCCAGAGGCTGACAGTTTCTCCAGCAGAATGCTGGAGAATGCAGCAGAATGCTGGGAGAAACTGTGTCAAAGGCTTTACTGAAGTCCAGGAACACCACATCCACAGCCTTTCCCTCGTCCAGTAGTCGAGTCACTGTGTCATAGAAGGCGATCAGGTTAGTTTGGCAAGACCTGCCTTTTGTGAACCCATGTTGACTGGGCCTGATCACCCAGTTCTCTTGCATGTGCTTCATGATAGCATTCAAGATCACCTGTTCCATGACTTTCCCCAGCACTGAGGTCAGACTGACAGGCCTGTAGTTTCCTGGGTCCTCCCTGCAACCCTTGTTGTAGATGGGCACAGCATCAGCCAGCCTCCAGTTCAGTGGAACTTCCCCAGTCTTCCAGGACTGCTGGAAGATGATGGAAAGGGGTTTGGCCAGCACATCTGCCAGCTCCTTCAATACACTTGGGTGGATCCCATCTGACCCCATAGACTTGTGGGTGTCTAGTTGGTCAGCAAGGCTCTGACCACCTCCTCTTGGATCATGGGAGCCTCATTTTGCTCCTCTAACTCCTGTGTGTGTACACAGAGGGAACAACTTTGTTTACTATTAAAGACTGAGGCAAAGAAGGCATTAAGTACCTCATCCTTTTCCTCATCCCCTAAGATGAGGAAACCATCTTATTCAGACCATCAGCTTTGTCCTTGAGCGTGTCAACAGGTCCTTTCAGTCTGCACTGGAATGGGGTGGACTGTACAGATACAGATTGAGATAGATCAAGACTCTTCTTTTAAATTCTAACAGATGAAGTGGGTGATACTGTGTTCTTACACATCTTGCAAAACAGAAAATCTTACATTCTTAGAGGATGTAAGCAAACACTGCCAAGTAATTTGTGAATAAATGAATCGGGACTTAAGAACTTCTAGCAAACTCTTCTTACCAGTGGTAGCAGTACAGAAAACACTTTATGAAGAGTCAGAAAGATGTTAGTTTTCAAACTTTCCAACTCAACTGGCTTGACTTAGTTCCAGTTTTCTGCAAAACAGTTCCATGACTTCTGCAAAGCATACATGGGGTTTTTTGTGATGTGGTATGTGTGAACATAGGAAAAACAAGACAAACTAAAAATGTGAGATTAGACTGGAATGGAAATCTTCACAGCATCATGGCTCTGGTTCCATCCTGAGAGATTAGGGTAGAAATAGAGCCCCGGTCCTGTGGGGCTTTAGTATGCATGGAGACTCTTTTCTCTGGTGTTGTGCATGAAGTTCTGCACTGTCTCCAGAAGTGGCCTATCAGGCATTTTAGCTGTAGATTTTCTTATTACTTCAGAAAATACAATGAATGAGTGTCTCACTTAGAGGCTGGATGGGTATTTCAGATGTAGGGAGCATTTATGTTGCTGGTATTCTGTCTGGATCACATTCTTGCTAAGCAGTATGCCTACTTGGAAAAGCTCCATGCTATAGTGAAGGAAATCTGAACTGGAAAAAGATTCCTAATTAGATACTAAGCAGATAATCAAGCCAGAGATTAAGAGGGGTAAGCTATAAAAGGCAAGAAGGGAGCACTGGGAGTATTTGGAAGAACTGTAGAGTTCACCCCTTTTCATGACAAGCCAAAATTTATAGCTCTATGCTGATAACTTGTAATGATTGGTTGTTCTCTTGAGCTATTACTAAGCAAATTCTTGAGTGCTTCAAACTTTCCTTTATTGACAACATTCTGTATAATGTTAGTTGACATTAATAACTATTATTTATAGGTTTTAGTAAACATTTCTTATGGAAATGTAACCACCTAACACGTTAATTTGTTGTTTTCTAGCCTGTTATATATCTGATACAGTAAATTGCCTTATTTTTTTTTTTATATTACATCTAATTACTGTGATTGTTGCACAAAATACTTTATTAATTAGGGAGATCCTTGAGCTTTTAAATATGAGTGCAATCCAATGATCCTTCAGATGACAAGCCATTTGATCTTTCCTGTGTATAACAACAGGAAAGCTCTTCCATGAATACAGTATTTGGAATTTTCTACTGAGCAAATGTCTTCTAACTTTAGCTTGGTCACTTTCTAGTTAATTTTTAACTTCTTTTCTCTTACTGTGCATTTCTATCTGGAACCTTCTTTCCTATGATTCTCATTAAGTGTGATCTCATTAAGGTGATGAAATACCAGTAAGGTGCAGTCCATTTTACTTAAATACGTTTGACCTGTTTCTGTCCTTGCTGAATGATCTGTTTTTTGAAATCTGGGCAAATATTATTTAGCTAAACGGATGTGTTTTGAGATACTTACTATTAAATCACTGAGTTTCTTGCGTGAAATGTACAAAGCTGGAGATGCAATTAAGCTCTCCACCTGCTCCCCCCGCCCCCTTCTGGTGTACTGCTCAGTGGAGCTTGTTCTGGCAAAGACAGAAAGCTGTGGCTAAGCATTAGCGGATAAGACACTTAAAGAGAACTGGAAAGGAGTGGAGGGGGGGAGGAGGGGACTGACCCTGCTTGAGAAGAGCCAAAATAGGTCCAGATGGTCTCCATAAATCTTTTCATATTTGCATGAAGGACAGCAGATAGAAACATCCAGGTCTATGCTTACATTTTCAGCAGTTCTTGTTTTCTTGGAACAACAGAAAATTTCAAGTACATGGGAAACCTCTTCATCAAGTTTCTGCACAGGTTAAGACCAGTCAGGCCAAGCTGAGCACCACATTGCTTGCAGAGTTGCTGGTAACAGTATAATAAGGATTATAACTATAGTTATTAGGAATAACAGTTCTATTACTAAATACTAATATAAATAATGGAAAATACAGGAGTGAGTGAACTTCATTCCAGTGTCATGACTTTGCAGAGGCCAGTACAACTCAGAGCTTTAGTTGCGGAGCACCCCTGCTGAATTCTTGGCCTGATTCCAGGACAGATGAAGTCTCCAGAGTAGTGATGATGAGGCAAATCCCAATAAGCATGCACAGACTGTGTTTCAAATGTTTGTGTGTTCAACAGGGTTTTATAAGTTTGCACAAGAATAGTGAAATATGTTAGGCCATGCCTTGTCATATTTCAACGCTTAGCCCACCTAGCTTAGAGATGTATAAGGTTTTCAAACAAAAAGTGTTGTTATTCTCCTTTGCATCATTTTCAGAAGCGACAAAATGCTTTTTTGTGTAAGATTCTTCCTTCTGCTACTTCTGTATCAATGTGATACAGAGAGTTTGGTCTTGGATAATTTCAGCATAAGGAGCCAGGGCTGTACAAACCTCCAAATGTGGAACTACGTGATGACACACGTTGGGAAAATGTGATAAAGATGACAATACGAGTGTGGTCTACATTGTGTGTGTATGTGTGTCTCTGTTTGGAGCAGTATTTATATTACAGTATCAGCTTTGTAGATACATTATGCTTTCCACTGGATTTTTTTCTGCCAACTATTATATTGTTGGGAAAATATCCTTGAACTAAGGAGTTAAGAGTGATCACAAAACTGTGCAGTGCTGCATATGTAATGCTAATTTATGTAGATTAGATGTTCTGAGAGCTATTTGCTGATGATTAAAACTGTCAAACAAGACCCTTCAAGTTTAACTTGCAGCTCTGTGTAGCCATTGGCTGCTGCAGTGGCCAGATGTCACCCACCACTTATTAATCAGTTGATTGAAATTCAGTGCAAAGGCAATACAAGGTGGAAAAAGGGGGGTGGGAGGGGAAGAGAAAAAAAAATAGAAGCAGCCTTACTAACTAGGGAAGGTGAGGATGTGAGCACAGCTGCCTAAGCTTTGCTAAGTAAACCACATAAAACTTCCTTCAATTCATGTCACATTCTGGCAAACTCCAATGACTAATCCTTGAATACCCACATTTCTTCACCACACAAACAAGAACTGCTCAAACTTTGGCTTTGCAAGGGGACCAAGCAGAGCTGCAAGCTGAATGACAACATAAGAGGGTCTGTAGTGTGCTGCCAGCTCTCTCCTGCATTTTGTCTAGGCTGTGCTGGAGTTGATGCTGGGAATACTGCAGATAAGATCCCTTCCCCATATCAGAGATCTACATGGAAAGCCTGCAAATGTTCTTAAGTGGTCAGCACAACCAGCTTCAGTTTTGCAAACAGCAGCATAGTAACGGTGTGCCTGTCTGGAACAGTTATCTTGATAGATTTTTCTTTGGATTTAGTCAGGCTTTTTGATTTAAAAATGCAAAGCAAATTCCACATAGACATAGGCTGAACTAGGAGAAAAATAGCTCCAAACTGCCCTTGGAAACTGAAATGTCAGTGTTTCATTCAGCTCACAGTGTGAGGAGCAACGCAAAGGGGAATAGGTTTTAAATTGGCCTTTAAACCTAACTGTAGATGTGGGCATCTAAGATTATTTTATTGTTGTTGATTTGGGCTTTGTTTAAACCTGATACAGGACAAAGTTGTAGATGCAAGGGGGCTTTTGCACTAAAAAAAAAAAAAAGTCATAAAGAAAGAAAATCAGGAGGAAAAATATTTTGGAAGACTATTGATGAAGTGTACATGTCTGACATCTATCGCATTCAATTTACACATTTATGATGCCTGTGTTTATAGGCTGGAGATGTTTGACAAAGCTGGTGTTTATACACAAAGGCTTTTTACAATAGTAGAGAGAAGCATATCATTAAAAAAGTGACCCTCTCCTGGAATAAAACTGCATGTTTCTGTAGTATTACCTTCATTTCTATCTTACTAGTTTTTGTGCACATTTTTGCAAATTCTGCCATGATTTCTTCCTTCCAATCACCGGATTGCTATGCTTCTTGGAATGTAGTTTATCAGAAGAAAGACAAGGGGAGAAATAAGCTAGACCCTTTAACTTTACAATGTCAGCCAAAACCCCCGGTTTATAAATTGTCTACTTGCTTAACGAATAAAATTAGTGCTATCGAAGTGTTGTTAGCATTCAAATCAAATCAATGGTTTTATCTCAGGATCAAATGAAAAAACTTACAAATGACAAACTGATTTTTATAGCTTTTTAAAGCAGAATTTTGGGTTGGTTTTGTGATTGTGGAATAGTCCAACCATTCCTACGTGCCACTAAATCTATAAATAATGTTAGAATTTCGATTGAACAAAGATAGGATGGAAGAGTGAAGGAATGGGACAAGGTTTCAAAATCTATTTAAGTTTGTTAAAATGATCGAAGCAGTGTAGAGCAACGCGAGTTTTCTAAAGGATGATCAAAGTGACACAGCTTCTACAAAAGCGAAAGTTATGATATATTGACCTGAAGGAAAGTCTAATGGGAGTTTGGGAGGAAATAATTATTTCAAAGCAATCATACACAGATCTTCTGAAAAAGATTAATGAAAGAACACCGGGGAAGTATTGTGTAAAAATGAGTCAGAAATTCCAGTTATTATTTGGCACCCAGGAAAGGACAAATAATGCAAATGTGATGAGACTGTGACATCTGTGCATCTGTCTCCGTTCCATTTGCTGTGTTATGCATCTTTTGAATCCAGGTCTTCATCCCTTCAAACAGTTGTCATCTTTCTATATGCAGGCATTTAAATATACAGCAATCTTCTCAGTTGCAAAATACTGCTGAAAAAAAAATCACATAACTAGTAAAGAAAATTACAGTAATAATGACAGAGCATTAAATTTTTCATCAGGAAACTGCAATATAATAATGGAGAGCCTAAATGGTCTGTAAATGCCTTGGACAGAAAGAGTGGGCCAGAACAGCCATATGTATGTAAAGAAAGAAAGCAAAGTACTTCAGCAAAACTGAAGATTGATCCTAGTCTCTTTAATCATAAAAGCTTATGAGAATGCAGTTAATGGTGCTTAGAAACTAGGTGAAGGGAAAGAAAAATTAAATCCCAGCTATCTACTGGTCAGCATGAATCACGTAAATACCTACAAGTACAAAAGCAACCATCATACTAGGTAAGTACAAATGTAGAGGGGGAAAGACCTGTTAGTTGGCTGTTTATTTTTATCCTACCTATTATGATTTCCATTGCTTTGAGTAAATGCATATGAGATGGTATGTTGATATGCTTCTCCAGCATACAAGGTGGAATTTGGAAAAGAAAAAACAACTGTCCGCATGTTAGTATGCCAGCCTTACATGTTTAAATCCAGATTTTCCACACTTCTTTCATTATTAATATTTTATTCTGGGTTGCTTTATTTCTTTGTATTGTAGAAAACAAGCAATGCTTATTTTTAAACAGCTATAAAAACAGTTAAGTCCTAAAACAGGCAGAGCAAAACAAGGCTCAATGGGAATTCTTGGCTAATGCAATCATTTATTCTAATGCTTATTTTGCACTAGGGGCTGTTCCACAATTGATTTTAGGAGCATGAGTATTCTCATTAGCACATGTTAGTATATGTCATAAAAATGTACTTCATGTGAGAAGTTGCTCTACAAAGAAATTGAGCCCTTGAGGAACGGCTTTGTTCTACAAATGTAAAATTAGAAATATTTGTGATTATTCTGAGGGCATAGTTATATAGAGCAGTTATGTTTAAATCCTATCAGATTGGCTATCATAATACGGTCTTAAAATCTGAAATGTACCTATAGTTTCTAAAAGATAAGACCAGTGAGGATGGGATAAAAATGCCAGATTAGATTGAAGCATCAGTTTAGCAATATCTCATCCCAATAATGAAATGCTACTGCACAAGACGTGCAACTCATCTGCAATGCGAACATTTATCTTTCCCTGGGGACTCTGTTTTTCTTTCTTTTACATCAAATTCAGTACTTCTGTGGGGCTGTCATTTATTAATAGAAATGTCTTCAAACTTTTTCACCAAGATACAGTAATATATAAAGGAGTTTATCTACCTTTTTAGAAAGGAAATTGTCACTACTATTTTGTTTTCTTCTGAGGTCTAATTAATATGTTCACCGGCCAGCATGGATGATTGATTCCATTTAAGTTACAGTCTCTCTCTGTGAGTTTTATCTTGTAACTATTAGATAAAACTAGCTTTCAAAAACTTTGGGGGCTATTAAAAATGCTTAGTAAAATGAATTTTAAAAAATCTGATTTTTTTTTCTGCTTTAATCATTAAAATAATCTCCAGTATTGTTCAGAAAAACAATTTCTGTTTCACATGGCAAAGCAGAAATATTATTTACCATTCGTCTGCTTTCCTTTTAGAGCTGAAATTTTTCAAGATCTCTACCTGATTCAAGAACATGCTACACATGTTGTGCATTCTCGGTCAGCAATCATGGCTTACAGCAAAATACATGGATAAATAGGTCTTCTCGGGATTGTAAGAAAAAGTCCAATAAATTTTAAAAAGGAAGCAGTTATCACCCAAATATTATGAGTGCTTTTTCCTCTTTATTTTTATTAGCGGATCCAAACCCACTTGGATTAGAAACTTTCTGGCAGGCCAGCTAAGTGCTGTTCACACTGCAATTAGATGTTTCACTCTAAAGTAGAGAGAAACAAGGGCAAAATCAAAAGATGCGGCTGAAAGCTTTTGTATAAATTTTTAGTGAGGGATGCAGAAGTATTTTCTATGAAAAAAAAAGTGTTTTGAAAGATTCAGAAGAGAGTGTGGATGCTTCTTTCTGGTAGGCATCTACAAGCATTTCCTGCTTCTCCAGACTCTTTCCTTGCCACTTCATTTTAGCCTCATCAGTTTTGCAAAAAAACCAAAGTGTTGGAATAAGTAGCGTCCAAATTAGAACATCAGAAGAGAGGATATTAATAGCATTTTAGTATTTACATGAAATACCTGGATTTGATGAAAACAAATGACCAAAATAAAAGACCCAAGCAAAGAAAAGAAAGGCCACAACACAGGAATAGGAAGAAACATGACACTATAGAAAAAGATCGTTAAAGAGAAAACCAGTGATTTCACAAGTATAACGTTGTTTTATCCCGTCTGTTTATGTTAAAAGAAAAACTAAGTAGCACTCAGATTTTTATCAGTAAGAGTTTCTGAGCTTCAAAATGACTGCAGCTAACCATTATGCTATTACAGGCAGTCACTCTCTTCCCTTAATTCTGGTCTCTAACTACTTCAGATTATTTGTATTTCTTTCTGAATGAAGGAAAACCCATCACAAATTTAATCATTATTTATTCTTTAAAATAGTAAAAGTTTGAAATAGAGTCTGCAAAAAACATCAGGTTCTTGGTGTACTGTCCAGCTTCAGTAATATATGTCTGTCCATATATTTTTGTAGCTTTCAACAATTTTAAGAGGTAAGGTACCTGTGGACATGATTCACTTCAGACCTAAGACGAATATCTGGAACTCAAGGTGGTTTTCCTTTTGAGGTCTGCAGTTGTGTTAGATTATATTCTGCAGTAAATATTACAGATTACTCCTAATAATTTCCATTATCTACTCTTCCCCATCTCCCTACCTTCCTGCTATGTAAGCCCTTAACCCAGACATTTTCATGACATAATTGATGGTACAGACTTTAGGTCAGGAATCTGTTTGACAGATGCAGGTGTGTAATTCTGAGATTCCCTACATATCTTTGTATCATTAACTCAAAAAATAAATTAGTTCAGTCAATGTGTGGTGCACTATTACATATAAAAGTAGATATGCACTGCTGTACTTTTCTACTAAGTAATTTTTAATTCTTATTGCAGGAGTATCTTTCTCTGCTACTGAAGCAGTAGCCTGGAAAAATTAGAGTTTTTACACATAACTGGGGGAAAACGACATCAACAGCTTTAGTGAAAGTGCAAGTGGCAGGATAGAGTTCTCCGCTTTCTGAAAGCATTTAAAACTGGGGCATATACTGTGGAGTTAAAGCCCATGTGTTTCCTTATTGTAGTAGAAGAGGAGCAGTTGAAAAGAAGAGTCCTGGGAATTTTAGTGTGTTATTTAATATTACATTATCACAGAGAATTACCTGATATATTTACAGAAAATAAAAATATTCATCTCTTTACCTTTTCTAGTGTCAAATACATACTCTAAACATTCTAGAAACACAAGTAAATGATGATTGCATATAAAGTACTGTGAGTAGGCACTTGTTACTGAATTAATTGTTTTGTTTAATGTAGCAACAAATTACGCTTAAAATGGAAGTTAGGAGAATCCACATCTATGCTGTTCGGCTATATATGCATGGCGTGTGAGAAGAATCACTAATTTTGCCACATGGAGTTTCCAAGATGCTGAATTTAATTTTTTTATTTGCTTCCTAAAATATTCTATTTCAAGTTTCAATTAAAACGTTCCTACTGATGACACATAAAGTTTTCACATACTTTGATAGTCTTATGAGTAAATTGCAAATATCAAAATATTTACAGTACAGCACAAAAAGAAACAAACCTTTGGCAATGATAGATTGGGACAAAGATTAATTTTGTGATTTGTTATTCTGTAGCTGCTCTGCAAGAATATTTTATGCTTTACTTGGTAGCAAGTGATATCAGCTACTGTAGGTGATGGAAGTCAGAATAGTTGGAGTTCTGATCCAATACAGTATTTTCATTGTATGACCGAAACCTCTTCTTCTCCATTTTTTCTTATCTTCGATACAATATTTAGCTGTGACAATTTGACCAAACATACATTTTTTTGCAAGAATACAACATGAGGGCAATATATCTTCATGAATGAAATTTAAAGCTTATGTTACACAGAAAGACATATGGCTACCACTTTATCCAAATTCTTTCGGTGGATGAAAATTGAGAAATAATAAGCTTGTTTAATGTTTATACTTAAAAAGCCTCCAAAGAGTCTCCTGAATGTGCACATTTCTGGAGTGGTAGAAGATCTCCTATGGTTTATGACTAATCCCTAGACTAATTAGTCGCACAAAGAAAAGTAAACACAGTCTAAATTGTGAACTTCTTCCTTCACGATTTCATGTTTGCAGAAGCTGCGTGAGGAAAGATAAACAGTCCTGAGATACAGAGGAGGTAAAAAATCCTTTCTACTAGGTTGTGTAAGATTAAATCTTAAGAGGTAATCCGTAAGGCTGGGTTCTAGATTTGCATTACAAAGTATGTGCCAGGAGAGATTGAAGAGTAGCGTCACATCAAAACTCTTCCCTGAAAATAACCTTGAATGTTTACTGTTTCCATTTGCATCTGTAAAAATATAACCCTTAATAATAGTCTTTCGAAGTATTTCAATTGATAGCACATTTTTTACAAAGACTTTGGGTGGGATTTAGGCTGGTCTTCCCAGTTATGGCCCTTCTTCAGTAGCATCTCATTTTCTAAAGGCTTAAATTAAAACTAAGTTCCAAGTGAAGATGGGATGGATCGTGTGAGCTTCTATGGGGCATTAATAATGAGTTTTTCTACACAGATTTTATTTTGCACATATTATGTAAGCTAACTATATATGAAATAATTGTATTAACTACATTGCTGTTTGTACAGATCCAGTGTCAAATATTGTTCAAATTAGCAATTTTAATGTAAAAATCATCTGTCTTTTAAAAATTTAGTTTTCTTTTATTTATTTAAGACAAAATGTAGTGATTTTATACAGTCATACAGCTTATGGATAACGGCATCTGTTTAGATATCTAGAATTTGCAGTATTAATGCTCTTTAAAAAAGCAGAGCTGCAAGATTGACATAGGGTAGGGTAGAGCTGCAACTCTGAAACTGCAAATGGACAAAAGATATCTTTATATATTTTTTCTTCAGAAGTGGCCTATTTTCTTGTGGATCTTGGGGAATTTTATTCTCGTTCCAATCTCATGCATTTATGAGTTGAGTTTCTGTTGCAAGTTCAGCATGTTGTTTGCTGTTATAATGCCATATGGATTTGTAACCCACACACTTTGCCACATCTGAGTTGGTCATGCATGCTTTCCACATCCTTGCTGATAGTGTCAGCCATCCAAGTCCCTCCTGAGTATAATACTGAGTCTTAATATTTGTGGCAAGTGCTGAAGATGATCCACAGTATCATCAGCCTCTGGGTATAATAAATACTTGCTTAAATCCTGTCTTTCCATCACATGGAACAGCTGATGGAACATCTGTTTCATTGTACGCATTGCTCACATCTGTATGCAATTGAAGGTGTTAACCTGTGGCATGTTTTCACTTTTCAGAACAATTTGAATGCATCACTTGGATCTCTCAGCCTGCAGTCCTTGTTTTGGCATAAGGACTTTTTTTTGAAATGTGGCTTTATGCCCTTCAATATAAACAGAGGATCTTTGGTACTTGGGCAGAACTGCTTGACCTCAAGGTTGCATTTCCTAATAGGTGTCTAGCAAACCAGGGGCAGAGGCTAGTATAGCCTGAGTATAGCTGCTGTACCACAGTTATTGAGCCTGAGATGCCTGATGTAGAAAATCTACTGCCTAGCCCTCACTCAGCTTACATTTCCTTTTTTGTTCTTCAGGCTGGTACAGTATGGTGGTTATAGACCTCACCTTGCAACTTGGTCTGCCCTGTCCTGGGCCTCCATCCCCTCCTTGAAGTTACATAAGCATGTGTAGTGTGAAATAGAATGAAAATTGCATTTTGTCTTGAATCATAGGGAAATTTGCCATTGTACTGTGCTCTTGTCACAGTATTTTGTGCCTTGTGAGAGCCCCAACTGTGCTGGAGGGCAGAAGTGTACTTTGAAGGCAGCTTAGAACCAGACCTGCCACCTTCAGTATCAGTGGGAGGTGAAGGGCAAGCAAATGCATCATGCTTTTGGGAGCTGCAGCAAGGTGAGGCTGCCTGGTCCTTCTCCAAATTCCCTGCTGGAAATAGTAATTGTCATTCATGCCAGAAAGACTTTCAGATAGTCTTGACCATCTGTGGTAGCTGCTGTGTTACAAATGATGTGCAGTATCTTGAGCCTCTAGGTGGTTTAAGTAGTATCAATAGAAGCTATGACTATTCTTCTGTCTTCTGGAGCAGCTGTGGCTCAGACTACAGAGGTGCTCATCATTGTTCACATTGTAAACCCTCTCAGAGCCTTTTTTTGTGCATTGTTTTCAACGATGTGCCCTTTTCCTTTTATGTCTTTCATTACTGTAATGTTGATCCTCTGATACTTGCAAGTGGAAGCACAAAAACCTGAATAATAATCACTGAAAGTTAAGATTTATCTTTCTTGTTTAGTGTTACATATTGATGTCATGTTAAACACAAATCAAATAGGGCAAATCCTCATGAATTCATTCAGATTTTCCAACTTGACTTAAAATCTTTTGCTTCAAGGAGACTTTGATTAAACATAGACTGAGTCTGAAGTATATAATAACAGGAAGCTGGGGTGGTGTTTACTTTGACTTTAATAGAATCAAACCCCTGTTCTTACTCAAACCTATAGCTAAAATGTGCCTTAAACCCACTATATGATACCAATGAATTATGCTATAGAAGTAACAGGAGGTACTAAAATATAAGCAAACCTTTCCCCAGTATTTACTGGGTACAGGAAACTTTACCTAACAGTCAAAGATTGATTTAGCTTTTAAGTTTAGTTCACTTCTAGCTCTGCTGTTGATTTCACTTTGTCCATTATTAGTGTTGACCTCTGGCAAAAGTAACAAAACCAAAGTAGTTCCCCACCCAGTGTATTCTATGTTCTTGAAGCAAGAGGAAAGAAATAGCCTTGCTGTTTGCACAGTGATAGTAAAGGCTTTGTGGCGTAACACATTTCATCATCAACATTATAATAAATATGCCACAATAGTTACACATATACATAAACAATATTATTAGTATCTTTAAATGAAGTGTGACTAAGTTAGGCATGCTGTGAAAGCTATCTCAGTAACCCTTTGAACACCTTAAAAAGAATGAGTAATTTTCTATTCTTTTCCATAAAACATATTATGTTATTCTGTTCATCTAAATGTGCAGCTTGACTTATTGGAAGAAAGTAATGTAAATGAAATCCGAATTACAGCTGTGTTGTGTTATAATGAATAATGTCTACTTAATAAGACACTGAGTCAAGGACTGAGCTCTTTGTGGAAAATGTTTATTTTGTACTGGAAAAGCTGACAGACATACATCTGTGTGCTCTGCTTTGCATGCTGAACACTAGAAATAATACAAATTGTCGGTTTGGTTAGAAGTAGTAAAAACGTGGTTTGGGAATAGTACCACTTTCTGTGTGACTAATTTTGGGAAGCAAATGCAAAGTGTTGGGTGTATTTTTCACTTGTGTTTAGCTTGTCTTCCATACTTATCTTAGTTGTGTTATTACCTTCAATCTGGAATGTCTTAGCAAAGTTCAATAAGTAAATCAACACTTTTTTTTTGATCCTAAATAGATAACTGATTAGCAAAGCAGGATATAAAATAGGGTATCCTATTATGGTCTGAATTTTTCATGCATATGCATACAGCTTTAAATAAAAACATTAGCTTTCTGAACAAGCAACTCTTGTCACAGAGTTTGAGATGTTTGTATGATTTATAGTAGGGCTGTTCTAAGAGAAAGTTTTCTGTTTTGCAGTTTCACTGCAAAGTCAGCTCTGGATATGAGTAAACCTTAATCATGATACTGGACTTCCCTCTGTTCATATGTTCCACTTGCATAAGTTATTTGGAGTATGCACAAGAGTTCTTTTGGATCATATGATAACAGCATGCAAAAATTTCTAAGTCCTTTTTTAAATGTAGACTATTTTGCCTCTTTAATTTCTGTATTATATATGCTCATACATCTAAAATTAGTTGTAAAATTGTAGACAGGTATTAGAATACATTTGAAAAAGCTTGTAAAAATATAAAAAATGTGTGCGACCATCTAACAGATGATGATGCAATTAATTTTCCAGTGCTCAGATTGAAAACTTAGAGTTCTGTATAAAATAGGAAGGAAACACTTATTCTTTAAGAACAGTTGCACAGTACCTAGCCCTCTGCTCTCAGGAAGGGGGTGAAAAACTTTTGGACACTGAATCCTGTTGGCTGGCCAAACTTTGAGGAGGCCAAAGTTTCATCGAATCAGCAAAACAGAAACAGTGCCAGAAATTAAATTTGCTGCTTCTCCTGGTGCTATAATTTTTTCAAGCATCGCCTGACTGACTGTGCTGATGGCTTAGAATCATATGCATCAAAATGTAAGTCCTGCCTTAAGTAGTATTTAGCACTCCAAGACAAGACCTAGGTAAACTGAGCCTTCTAAGATCTAAACTCTACTAAAACAACAACAAAAACAAAGTTGGGGAAAATAAAAAAAAGAATAACTGTAAAAGCTGCTGCCACCTATCACCTAGGCACCTTCTAGTTTAACGCTACCATTCCTTATTTTCCCAGAGCATTGTTCCCATGCATGTCCAGAACTGCTTTTGTGCGGACAACTCCGAGCCTGTTTTCTACCCAGACTTGGTTTTGATCTAAGAATTAGACAGCTGAACAACTAAACACAAGACAGCCCTAATGCAGTACGTGCTCTAGGAGCATGTACAACACGTTCTTCAGAAGTTGATAACATTGCAGTTTGAATAGTTGTGGTGATTTAAACAAACCAAAAGAGTTACCGATCTAGAACATGCACACAGAAGTGCACATACACATGGAAGAGGAACATTTTTGACTTCTGCTCATATAGGTTTATTTTAAAACTTCAAAGGAAAGTTCTTCTGTGTTATGTAGGCCATTGCAGATGGTATTTTCATTCCCTTATCAGCCTGAAAGGACTTATGTTTTCATTTCTCCAGGAAGAAATTTTGACCTCAGGTTGCCTTAGGCCTTTTTAGTGCTTTCATCAGTACCACTATATACAAGAGGTTCTTGGTTTGTCCCTGTTGAAGTCTCCACAACTTTGCCATTTGTGAAAGTAGGAGGACACTTTGCTGAGAGACTAATGTTCACTAGCAGCAAATCGTATGTTTTAGGTGTAATTAGACCTGAAAGAATAGTGTTGTGTATAGAACAGTTATAGAAAGAACATTAAGCCACTGCAGTTATATCTGATGTTATATAAGTCAATATTTAAACTAAAAGCACTGAAAATTTTATCATGATCTACACATCAGGCAATGGTAATAGGCAAAATCAGTCTCTATGTAGCAACAGAGCTTTGTGAGGGAATTTGATTTTCAGAAAATGTAATTACTTTAAAAGAAATACTGATACAGTCCACATATACAGACAAGCAGTCATTTTTGTAAATTGTGTTGCTATCTAAACTCAATTCTTATAGTTAGTTTGCTGCACATCTTGAGCCCTTAGATGAATTGTTGTTTCCACAGTATTGACAGTGGTGTCAATAGACTAATGAAACTCAGTGAAATCTTTTATGAGTGCCTGAAGTAAAATTTACGTAAAAACAAGATTCAGAGTTTCTAGGACCTGGTTTCCCACTGCAAGATGCAATTTTGCTGAGAGCTTTTCTTACCCAGCAGTAAAAGAAGTGACTGCCTAGTTCCTTTGTAATATATATGTTACATGATATGAGTTACAGAACTGACTCACTTCCTTCAAGCAATGCATGTTCTATCAGTTATTTCCCCCCCCGCCTTTTTTTTTTGTCTCTGAGGTCTATGTTAGGTATTCCAGTAATGCGAAAGAAAGCACATTGTTATACTTCAACTTCGAAAATATCTGTGCAGGGGCACAGGACAAAAATAATTTATCTGTTCCTGTAATTAACAATTTAAAAAGTTGCTTAGGCCATTTTGATATTTATTCCCCTTTAAACGAAGTCTGTCTGGTGTAAGTATGTATTTCGTAACTGCCATCTAGGAGACAAAGATTAATTCTCATGTTATGCAAACTTTTAATAACACAAAATGATTTCCTATTTGTTTATATTTAAATATTTTGTAGCTTTCTATCTGGAACAATAGTTAATTTCACTTAATTATTTTAAATATCCATCAGTATTACAAAGGTGCTTATGGTTTCAGACATGTCAGGCATAATTGCCACATAATTCAGACCACTGTATAAATGTACTTGGATTCCTTCAATCCTCTCTCTACTTTTCTTCATCTCTTCCCTTTCTCTTATTTAAACAATATGATGTTTACAGTTAAATTATTTCTCAGTAATTTTGTTCATATTTTTTGATTTTTGACATATATAATGACATATTTGGACACTGATCAAATTTATCTCTCATTTTTGCGTCCTAAGATTGACATAGCATGGCATGGAATGTTTAGGAATCCTTCTAGCACTTGAACAAATGCATGTGTCTCTTCTGTTCTATCTTACCTTTTCTTGGTAAATAGTTGAGAAAGGAAAACAAAACCCAAACTTTAATTTACATCTTTTCAGTACTTCAGTGTTACTTAGGTTGTCAAATTTGACTGAAACCAATGGGACTTTATGTCCTGAATACTCAGACCTTATATGTGTTGAAACCCAATTTAAAATTTTCCCTGAGAATCTATTGGGGTTGTGGTTTTTAATACACAATAACAACTGTACTTCCTAGTAGTAGCCAGCCTTCCTTGGTACTACAGTGACTCTTTGAAATGAGATTTCTTGATTTATATTTGCTCTAAAAAGACTTTATGAAATTCCTTTGAAGCAGGATGGAAGACAGGTAAAGACAAAGCAATAATTTTGAAATATTTGCATGAAAATAGACATCTGGGAAGAGAAAAGAATTGTCTGAGATTCCGTTACTTTAAAATTAGTCTTTTCTCTGGGAATATCCCAAACAAATACCACACATTTCTCTAAAGATTGCATATTACTACTCTTTCAGTCACCATCCCCACTCCCCTGGCCCACATCCCCTACAATTTCCACCAGAAGTAAACATAAGGGGAAATGAGGCTGAAGCTACAGGTGCTGAATTGATATGTTGCTTCATCACAACAGTTCTGTCAGATCTGAAGTTCTGAAGCAGTTTTGCATTTCCATGTAAGTGAGAACAAACAGATGTGAACATTAATTTCAACTTTCACAATGCCTTCATGCCTAGTACCACTTTATTTTGCATCAAACCTTAGCTTTCATCTTCATGTGGACTACTGTGTTGCAACTGGAAATCGTGGTTCTTCTCTTCTTCACCATGAGCTGAATCATAGAGCTAAACATTCCCAAATTTGTATGGAAGGAACTGAAATATAGCTTTGGAGTGTCTCCTGTGGATAAAATCCACCTCTACATGTGATTTCTATCACTGCAGCTTTTATTGCTTTTTTTTGCTATTGAAAATGACCGTTGCAGAGGTATAGGCAAGCTCTTACATAAGCCAAGTATAACCATCATCTCTGTCATTTTTTTTCCAGCAGTTATCTTGATTAGACAGACACATTCAGTCACATAATATAAATGTACAAACCACGCCTTTACAGCACAGAGTTGTAATCTGACAAGCTGAGTCTCTGTAACTTGTGGGCCAGACAGGAGTGAGACAAAACCAGCAGCACTTGAGAAGTGCAGTCACCTAGGTCTATGCCAGAAGGAGAGTGCTACCAGGACAGGCACACATATCTTTAGCAGCACTTGACAGTACAGTCACAGGAAATGTGAACCTCATTCAAAGTCATGCATCAAAAATGCTCTGGAGACAGTCCAGAGCAAGAAGACGTAAAAGTACTCTTTGCTTTATCTCCAAGAGGCGATCTTCAGCTCTTGCACTGTAGGCCTTTCTTCTTCAAAAGTGTCTATACAGCATAATATTTGAGAGATTGTGAAGAATCAGTCAGGGTATCCATGAATGCTAAAAATGTCACAGCTTTCATGCAAGTACTTGGATTCACTCAGGTATTTATTCAAGGAATTTGCAAGGATCTGTGCTACAGCAGAAGTCACATTCGGAACCAGATTCTGGTTATCTCCTAGTGTTTTTTCTCTGTCTCTTTAAAAGTACAGCCATAATGGAAACATAGTATTAGTTTTACTGCTTACTAATTTCCTTCTTAAACTTATCAGCCAGAAACACTCTGTGATAATATTCCAATGGAGTAGAAATGAAACACTCAAATAAAAGACTTTGGAAGCATCCTACCTTCTGAAATTGTAAATTAGGATCAAATGCAAAATGCTCAGGAATGTAAAACTAGTCAAATCTTCAAAGGCAAACAATTCCATTCCCTTTCCTCTCATTCTGTCTGCAAGTAATATAAGTAAAGGTCTGAAGAATAGCTTTTAATAGATTATTTAGGTTATATTTCTTTTCAGCATAAAGGAAATATAAGGTTTCTTAATGCACTGTTTTGTTACTAATGAGACTATTTTCCAAATCTATGAAAATCATAATGAATTCTTTTCTTAAAATACCCTTTTCTTTTGATATTGTTTATAATTAGCCTGTATCATGGCATGAATCTCTCTTTCTTAAGAACTTGCAGACAGTATATAATTTAAGTATGGGCCAAATATCTGTAAATGCCATTAAATAACCTAGACTTCTCTAACTAACTTTCCGGGCAGCACATTCCAATTTACTGCTTTGCTGGAAACACAAGAAGGAACAATAGGACTAGAATTTCTTTCAGAGCTGCCTTTTAAACAAAGATTCTGAAGTCTAGGTATTGAACTAGTCTTTGCAGCATCTATCATCTTTCCAATTTTTTTTTATAAATTTTAATCTGAATTTAGTTCTCTGTGTTCATGTATTTGTCTTACTTTATGTATGTAGCAAGATTTCAGTGAGCACAGGATAGGGCCCAAGTCTTGCTTCACAAACTATCTCTTTCAGAACGTTATCTTCTCTCTGGCATTTTCCACCCCAAGAATTCAGCAGTCTTTTGGAGAGAGGAATGAGAAGGGAAAACTTCTGAGGGCTGAGCAGCAAAGCTTGATATCCAAAACCAAAAAGACTCCCAGATGAACAGAGCAAACCAGAAAACCCAGCAGACATGAACTCTGCCTCATAACCTGTTGATCAAACTGTCTGCATGGACAACTACCTACACAGTCTAGTGATGTTGGTGGAAATCGTAGAATTGCTAGGATGCAAAAGAACTTTGAGATCATTGAGCCCAACCATACCTGCCCACTACTAAATCATATCCTTAAGCACTTCATCTACCCATCTTTTAAATACCTCTAGGGATGGTGACTCAACCACCTCCCTGAGCAGCCATTCCAGTGCCTGAGAACCCTTTTGGAGAAGAACTTTTTTCGTAATGTCTAATCTGAACATCCCCTGCCACAACTTGAGGACATGCCCTCTAGTCCTATCACCTGTCACTTGGGTGAAGAGACCAACACCCACCTCGCTATAATCTCCTTTCAGCTAGCTGCAGAAAGTGATAAAGTCACCCCTCAGCATCTTTTTCTCTAGGCTGAACTACCCCAGTTCACTTAGCTACTCCTTATAAGACTCATTCTGCAGCCCTTTCACCAGCTCCATTCTTCTTCTCTGGACAGGTTCCAGGACCTCCATATCTTTCTTGTGAGGGGCCCAAAACTGAACACGGTATTTGAGTTGCAGCCTCACCAATGCCAAGTACAGGGGCAGAATCACTTCCCTGGTCCTGCTGGCCATGCTGTTTCTGGTACAGACTAAGATGGCCTTCTTGGCCACCCGGGCACACTGTTGATTTGTATTCAGCCAGCTGTCAACCAACACCCCCAGGTTCTTCTCTGAAAGGCAGCTTTATAGCCACTTTTCCCCAAGCCTGATGCACTGCATGGGTTTGTTGCGTTCCAAGTGCAGGAATTGGCACTTAGCCTCATTGAATGTCACACCATTAATCCATGCAGGGGTAAGGATTCCATCTCTTTGCAAAGTAAGATAGACATTAGATTCTGGATGCCATTACATTCTTCTACACGACTCAGTCCAAGCCATTTGGAACTGCTGGATGTCAGGCTGAGCTGGGTGCTGTATTCATCCCTTATTACTGGAAAGTTAGCTACATATCCTAGACAAGAGCATGAGTGAAAGTAAGATTTTTCATCCTATTGTGATCTCTTTTTTTCCTGCCACACAACAAAGCTTTATTTAATTTTGCCCAGTTTTCAGTCATGCAGGAGGAGGCACAGACTAAGGAAATGTGAAATTA
This sequence comes from Phaenicophaeus curvirostris, assembly GCF_032191515.1. Taxonomy (NCBI): domain Eukaryota; kingdom Metazoa; phylum Chordata; class Aves; order Cuculiformes; family Cuculidae; genus Phaenicophaeus; species Phaenicophaeus curvirostris. The sequence continues at coordinate 11,237,403 of NC_091398.1, forward strand.
GACTTCCACCAGAGTTTCATGGGAAGGTTGACTATGATGCAATTACTCAAAACAATGATGCTATGATTTTTGTACGTTTATGAAAAAATTCCTGTAATGACTAAGTTCTTTATGCTAGTTTATAAATGTTAAAGGTATTTTCTATGACATTCAGACTGCTTTTCTGGACGTGTTTTCTCTCAGAAATCTAAGCTAGTTTAGACTAGATTTTAATAGACCAAACCTAAACCTGAAAAACACATTAAAACTTTTTTCTAAAATGTGTAACATATCTGTTACGTTTAGAGCCTGATTAACTTCAGAAGTTAATTCTTTCGGTATACATAATCCTAAGAGAGTTCTTACAGCATTCTAGCTGAGGAAACAGACATACTTAGAAAAGAGTAGAAAGAATTGCCTTTTTCTCTGAAGTAAATATTTTTCTTTAGTATCTATTTCAAGTTTTAATTCTCTTTCTAATATCCTGTAAGAATTCTGATTTTGTGAAATGTATCATAAGCTTTGTTTTTCAAATGCCTTAAGAATCTGAAGTTTATAGTTTCCAAAGATGCAAAGACAAAATTCATGCTGAGTAAAAACAGAAGAACAAGGTTTCTGGCTTGACCTTCAGGTAGGCAGAAAAAAGATAATCAACCACATTGTTAACAGCCGTTACCTGAATATTTTTCAAAATCTCCCCTTTGACTAGTTTAAACAAATTCTCATTTCTTATATTTTATATTATTATGTTATTATTTTATTTTGTCTTGCTTTACACTAGTGGAATTTCGTACTCATCATCTCTTGGTTCCAGGAATAGCTAACAGCCATCAGTCATTTTCTTTCTATATATAGTTGGGTAACCTTCAGCCTGAGTAAATATCTATATGTGAAACAACTGATTGTCCTAAATTAAATTTGTTACATTTGTATATACATTCAATCAAGTGTCACATCTCAAGTAATTTCATTTGTTGGCCAGGAAAAAAACATATGAGTGAGTGGTTAGGTAGGGCATCTGGTTAACTGTGGAATCTATGCCTGCTGTTCTGCCTGAAATTTTGTTTTAACACAGGTATGCCATTGAAAACTTGGCTCTTCCATTAGCACTCCTCTAACATAGATGTTTTGAAGAATAATATACTTTGAGATACTACAGTCAAGGCACATTAATAGCGAACACAAGACCAGTATGGCAATTCAAGCCTTATTAGATTCTAATAAAAACAGAGAAGGCTAATGATACTGCAAAGATCATTATGAAAATATGGGTTTGAGTGATTAATTTTGGCTGTTAACCTGCACTGCGTGAAAATCATGCATCACTATAGGGAATAAGGATAGTAGCTAAACATCACTTAGACCATCTCTGTTGTGCCTAGATATTCCCATATCACAGCCTTGCAGTTCTGTTTGAACAAGGCTATAAAAGGTTCCTAGCTTCTCCGATAGTTATATCAATTCTTTATCCACTTTAAAAGATACCAACTCCTCTGATTCTGGCTGTTACTTTTCTCTGGAGTAGCTGAATTATTCTATACGACACAAACATTCCCACACCTCAGCTCATGCCTCTAGCAAGGCAACTAACCCCTGCTCCTACAGAGACAGAATGAATGGAAGGCAGCCGTGCAGCTGACATGGGTTGATTTAGAAGACTGTGATTGGAGAGAGTGAAGTAATGACTCTCCCAGAACAGGAGGTTCTCAGAAGGAACTGTTACTGCTGCACATGACTTGACCTTTCCATTCATTCCTTCTGGTCTCTTCTAATAGTGTCTCAGCCTTCACAAAATGTACTTCCAAAAAACACTTGGGCTAAGTGGAGAGGAAGAACACTGCCTACTGTATGCAAGATTTTTACTTTAGGCTTTCATTTGCAATTCAGAAATCCATAGTGTTTAGTTTTTTCTTGTCATAAATGCTTTTTATTTTTTTCTTTCAAGTACTTAAAAACTGGGACACTGGGGAAATCCTCAAGACCACTAGACCATACTGTCTGTTGTTCATTTATGGATTACCATACTGATTGTTATTACAGTCCTTTTAGTCTCTTATTGTCAGGTTACACTGTAAATAATAACAGTGTGAAAGGATAACTTTTACTGTTTATATTACATGCTTGTATTTTACTGCTAGTTGTGTCATACATAGTGAACAATGCATGCAAGAGCTCTGAGGGATTACTTTCTTGATAATCTGTGTTGTAGTCCAGCACTGTTGCCTGTTAAATTCTATATGTACACAAAACGCAGAGTATTAGGGTATTAGTATTATATTATATGTTAGTATTATATTATATATTAGAGTATTAGTATTAGAGTATTAGAGTAGGTTACAGTATTTCTTACTGCAGGTTTTGCCACTGATATGTCTAACAAAATATTTAGTGAAACCACATCATGATGTGTGTAATTTAATCCCATTCTTTCAATACACATTTTTTTATTTGCATAGAACTGTTCATGTCCTAAGATTTTATTTAGATATTTAAATTAGAGTATTAAGTTTGGCCTAATTCCTGTGAAATGTTGTCCTCATCCAATTGGGATTATTCAGGTATATCTCATGTGGGAGGAAGTGTTGATCTATGCAAGGGTAGGGAGGTTCTGCAAAGGGATAAGAACAGACTGGATCAGTAGACTGAGACCAACAGGATGAGTTTCAACAAGGCCAAGTGCACAGTCCTGCACTTGGGACAGAACAACCCCTGTGCTACTGGCTTGGGTAAGAATGGCTTGAAAGCTGCCTGGCAAGGAAGGGCCTTGGGGTGTTGTTTGACAGCCGACTGAACGTGAACCAAGTGTGCCTATGTGGCCAAGAAGGCAAATAGCATCTTGGCTTGTATTGGAAACAGCATGGCCAGAAGGACCAGGGAAGTGATTCTGCCCCTGTACTCTGCACTGGTGAGGCTACACCTTGAATAGTCTTCAGTTTTGGGCCCCTCGCTACAAGGAAGACATTGGGATCCTGAAACCTGTCCAGAAAAGAGCAATGAAGCTGGTGAAGGGGCTGGAGAACAAGTCTTGTGAGGAGCAGCTTAGGGAACTGGGGCTGTTTAGCCTGGAGGAAAGGAGGCTGAGGGGAGACCTTATCACTGCATACAATTAGCTGAAAGGAGGTTGTAGTGAGGTGGCTGTTGGTGTTGTCACGCAAGTGACAGGCAGTAAGGAGGCTCAGGTTAGACATTAGGAAAAATTCCTTCACTGAAAGGGTTATCAGGCACTGTCAGAGGCTGCCCAGGGAAGTGGTTGAGTCACCATTCCTGGAGATGTTTAAAAGATGGTAGATGAAGTGCTTAAGGATATGATTTAGTGGTGGGCAGGTATGGTTATACTTGATGATCTCAAATGTCTTTTCCAACCTAGTGATTCTATGATTCTATGATTCATATTAAGTGTAAAATCTTAACTGTACTAGGGCACTCTTTAACCATAATACCTTTCTTGTTTTTACAGAATCAGGGGGAAATATGGGAAAGCTAAACAAGACAATTGCAAATAAGATTTGTCCAACTTCCCTGGTATATTACTCTGTAGGCAGAGAAGAGAAAGAAACCAAAAGCAACATCTGAGAGATGGAATTCAAGATGAATGTGAGTAAAAGGTTTCTTTTGAAAGATAACACACAAAACTTTTGAATCTGATTAAGTCAGAGACATTTTTCATGTTTCTTCTTACCATTGAAGCTCTATAGGCCATATAGAATAAAGGGATAGTTTGATTTCTTTTTTGAATGATTTTAGTATTACAAGCTTCAAAAATCTTCCCATCCCTATTTATTCACAGTGCAACTACAGCTTAAGTGTGTAAGGCTCAATCTCCTTGCAACCACAGTGTGTCTCTAAATATGTGGGAGTAAAGGCTGCTGCAGTATCCTGTGGGCATTGGCTCTTAGTTTTCATATAATAGGTAGTAAATTTTACCTATTTTTTTTGGTCCTGCAAATAAACTGTCTGTGTTTAAGACACACAAAACTGAAAGACTGTTGTTATGATGCCTTTCCTGTGTAGGACTTCTGCATGTTTTCTTTCCCATATAACTTCATAATATCATAATCTTCTTTTTCCAGTTTCAGAAGGGAAGGCTGAAGTCTTCTGTAATCCATTAGAAGCCAATAGTATCTTTTCTTAATCATGGTCATAAATAATTTCCTATCTTATTTTTCAGGTTTGAGAACAATAAGCATAGCTTCCAGCTGCATTTAGTATAGGCAATATCAGAAAAAAAAATGTGAGAGCATCAGTCATTTCAACAACTTGGAACTTATGACAACCTTGGAAGAACAAGTAATTCTAAAGCTACACATGTTAGTGTTTAAGTTACAATTAAACAAATCAATGTACACACAGATACATGAGCCTGATTATTCATTAAACATTTTAAAATCCTTGTTCTTCCTGTACATCCTGATTTCTGGTTTGTGAAATGTAGAAAAATATAACTCAACCAAGGTGGGTCTGGCTGACTTATTTGTTTTGCTTTTGCAGACTGTGATGATTCCTTAACTCCTTAAAGTTGTCTCTGCTGAGACAGAATATAGGATTTAAAAGATCTTTAATGTCATCCCATATAAGGAAAAAAAGTTTTTGTCCTAAGTAAGGTATGCATATTTTTGCAGAAAAATCTCTGATACGTGGTGCTTTATTATTAAAAGGGAAGTATTAGTGAAGTTAAATACATTTCTGACCATGTAATGCATTCATTGAAGGAAAGAGCTTGGGGTATGTAGTAGTGAACCAGCAGTCAGAGTAATTAACTTAGTGCTAAATCACAGCTGCCTGATAATTTTGGAGAAAAATCGCTCAATGCATGAGACTGAACATATCACATCACATGTTTACAAAAGTGTAGGAGAGTTACAGTTTTCTTTTCTGTGGCCTAGATTCTCTGTTGTGTTTGAAATAAGGCCACAATGAGAATTCTAGCCTATGTGTCAGTCTTAAATGGCTAGAATTAGTTGTGAATCAGGGGATTTCTCTTATTAATCTTCAGGCAATTCACAGCTCATTTAAATTTACAAGTGTTAATAACTTCACTGGGCAACTACGGGACTACATGGAAATATAAATAATAACCAATAGTTATAATAAAAATATTCAAGGTTTCAGATGCCTGTCTTAAGCACGGTAAAGCAGTACCTCTCACTACTAAGTTGTTAATTGAAATCGAGGTCTCATGACAGCAGACCATTTTGAGGAAATACTGGGGGTAAGATGGGGAGGGAATTAAGAGGATGATTCATATACTATATACAATGTATATGTATGTGTATATGTATATGTATGTGTATGTGTATATGTATATGTATATGTGTGATTGCAGAAGTAAAATGCGCACTGAATTCATGGGTTTTGAAGGGCTTTATGCATATCACAGTTAATGATGACAAGAACAAGTACAGGACATTTAAAAGATTGCTATTACTGTTCTTTGTTAGGAAAAACACAATAGTACTGTTTTTCGCAATTACAGGAACTTGAGGAAATCAGAATATATAAAAATAGAATAAGATTGAAGCTTTTTCTCGTAGGGAAAAGAGGAGACTCATTTTTAATAATGACTTCATGTCATCAGTTTAACACATGAATAAGCAGTTTGTCTTCATAGAATCCACCAGCAGATGAAATTTGCTATGAGGATGGAGAGAGCAAGACACAGGCCACATAAATATGCACAGTATGTTATTTTAATCCATTCCAAAGGCTGTAATTGGTTCTCAGGCTGTTTGAATAGACCTGTCTCATACTCTTCTTTATTCTTTAGAAGACTAAAGGGCTGTGTAAGAGTTGGTCAAAGGATCGATTTCTGTCTCAACATTTTCTCATTTTTAGCCTCAGAACTTGACTGTATAAATCACAAATGCAGGCCTTAGAAAAATGGTCAGAGCTGGTACAGAACGAATGCTTTGTGCCTAACTACCTGTACCTGCCTCCTTATCTCAAAAATGTTTTGTACCTGTCTTCAAGCTTCCCTGCTCCCTACCACTGTGAAAGATCCATGAAGCAAGGAGGAAAAGACAGGAAGATTAATGACGGGACCTACCACAGACCCATACCCAACAGAGCATGTGCGCAAGGTGATGATGACTACTGGCCTTCATCGGGAGACCCCAGGTCAACCACTGCCACCAGAAGGAGTGCATGCGCAAGGGGAGGAGACCTGCAGACACTCCTCTCTTGGCATGTGTGGCCTGTTAGGTGGAGATTGACACATCTCCACAGGCAAAGGTGGGTCACAGGTGTATCTACTGGCATAAAAGACAGCTCCAGAGCAGCTGAATAGGGGGAAGAATAGAAGACCGAGGCAGAAGAACACCCCCCCTCACACACACCGTGGGATCACCTCCATCAAAGAATGAAACAGCGAAACGCCGTCTGGACAGGGACTCCCAGAGATGCCAGACGTCTTTGGACCCGTGGTGGTAGCTATAATCCCCTTTTCCTTCCCCATCTCTTTCCCTGTTCTCTGTCTCTTTCTATTGCAAGTCGCTTTATGGGCATAATTAATAAAGCGCCAGACTGAAATTTGACTCCCTTGACTCGTTTCCGCTCTGAAATCATAAATGAAACAAACCATCACACATCCACTTATGAGTGGACCATGACAGGCTGCAAATTATTTCCTTTACTTGTTTCCTTTGTTTCTAACCTAGTCTGTGGTTAATTGATTTGCAGTTGAGAATATGGAAGCATTAAGTTTTCACAGCAGGGTAATCCTGCCCCCAGAAGTAGTTAACTAGTAGTCAAATAATCATAGGTGTCATACCTTTTGTTTTTTGAGTTGGTTAAGAGTCCTATTCTGTTTCCTTACCAATTAACTGATCGATATATTTTGCTTTAAAACTTTCATCTGATCTGCCTGGGAAGATGCTGAACCAGCTATTTTAGTTGTTTATGTCATATATGTGTTTTAAAATTAGGTCCTTTTCATTTGATAAACTGACTTGAGCCTTATGATTAATTAATAGTGAATTGTGATGAAAGCTGTTCAAGGGAACTGGTTTTGTGTAGTGTGATGTTCCCTGCTGGTTCTCGCATAATCAAGTTGTCATTTCACCATCACTTCTGGTTTAGACTGCCCTGATCATACTCCCAACCTACCCACATATACTGTAATGTTGTTTGGAGTCAGAAGTGAAGTAAGATATCTCTCTGTTGTGATGATACTCTATTCAATGCTTCACAATATCGCCCATTGGATTAGTTCATGTCTTTTTACCCCATTGTGGAGATTTGGATACGTATGTAGCCATGTTTATTTACTTTTAATTCCTGATTTATGGACTACAAGGTGTGGCTATGAAGATACTCACCCAGTGATTATCAGTGTGTTTTATAAACAACTCTTACATCCTAAGCATAAATAAATACTGAGATGGTTTCTGGTGTAAAACATACATTTACTAAAATCTTATTTCTTGACCACCCTTGTGGACAATTATTCACTAATCATAGAATCACAGAATCATAAAATAACCAGGTTGGAAGAGACCCACCAGATCATCGAGTCCAAACATTCCTATCAAACACTAAACCATGCCCCTTAGCACCTCGTCCACCTGTGCCTTAAACACCTCCCTGGGTCACCTGTTCCAGTGGCCAATGACCCTTTCTGTGAAAAATTTTTTCCTAATGTCCAGCCTAAACCTCCCCTGGTGGAGCTTGAGGCCATTTCCTATTGTCCTGTGCCCTGTCACTTGGAAGAAGAGGCCAGCACCCTCCAATTCAAGGAGCAGTACTATCTAGCAAAACTGAGAGTTATTTACTTTTTACTGGCTTCTATTACAGACCTTCAAAAAAGTTTTAATATGAAATCTAATGCTACCCACACCATCAGGAAATAGCTTTTCCCTTAGGTAGCATCTTACATCCCCTAAGAAAACATGTGGTCTAAGAACTACAGTTCTTTAAGACCACATCAAGAGCAATCTTAATTTAACTGTTTATAAAGCAAGTGAGTTTTTAGTGTATTCCTGTTACTTTGAACCTTTGAGTTTTGATTTCTACATCAACATCCTTTAGAAATCTTTTAAGTTAGTAAGCGTATTTCTTGCCAAACTAAGCGTCAGCAGCTACTTCCTTCGTGGTATTTATTGTTGAAGCCCCACCTCTCATCCTCTGTAGAGGACTCTTGGACATCGTGCATTATCATCATGCAGCTGCTAACAGCTGCAGAATGGTCCTATCTGAGAAAACTGACTTTTTCAAATCCAGAATCTGTGTGCTAGGATTTGGGAAAAAAAGGAACCCATTCTTCACCTCTGGTAAAGATTATGCCAGCAGCATATATTATAATTGAATGTCACAAATCTTGCACGCTAAAAATGCTACCAGACTTTTGGTTTATGGTATTGTGAAAAAAGTAGCAAGTAGATATTGGAAATGGTAATGCCTAATATCCCTTTTGAGCCTGTTCAGATCCCTTTGCAGAGCCTCCCTACTCTCCAGCACCTCCACCCAGCTTAGTGTCATCCACAAACTTGCTAAGGGTGCACTCAATGCCTTCATCCAGGTCACAGAATCATAGAATCACAGAATCACAGAATAACCAGGTTGGAAGAGACCCACCGGATCATCGAGTCCAACCGTTCCTATCAAACACTAAACCATATCCCTCAGCACCTCGTCCACCTGTGCCTTAAACACCTCCAGGGAAGGTGACTCAACCACCTCCCTGGGCAGCCTGTTCCAGTGCCCAATGACCCTTTCTGTGAAGGTTCCAGTGCCCAATGACCCTTTCTGTGATAAAGACGTTGAACAGGGCTGGACCCAGCACTGAGCCCTGAATCAGGAATGGTTAGAATCAGTGGACTGTAACTCAGGCCATGAAAACACAACCACTAGCCATCCTGAGTGGAGGTGTCAGTCAGAATACTATAGGTGTTCAAAAGCTCCAGTACAAAATTAAGCTCAATATAACCAGATAGTCTAACTTGATTTTACACATCAAATCTAAATAGTCACAAAGCCCTGTAAGGTATTCTCACACTTTATCATATATCTTGTCAATATGCTGCGAAGAAGAGGTCCAGAAAGAAACATTTCAATAGAATTTAGCAAGTAGTTCAGGAAAGGATGATTTTGATTGGTCTTCACATACAATGGTATGCTAAAGGTTTAAATTTCTAGTAGAAGCAGAAAAGTGTAAGAGAGCCTTGCATTTGTATCAAATATTATGCAAACCATTACAAAGTATTACCCAGATTACTGAAAAAGTTGGTGTGTTTTCTGTGGTTCCACCCCTGGTGTATAGCAGGGCAACACTAATTAGGTTTGCTAAATGATGTAGTAAAAACAGGTCTCTGGTTTGGACTGCCCGTACATGATGCCTACTGCTTTGGATGCCAGCAAACGCTGCACCAACAGCTCACAAACTTGCATGGGGAATTTATTCCTCTCTTTTACAAAACCTGGTAATTTTCCCAATAAGTTCATCTTCAGTAGGAATTTTAATAAAAAGAATACTCTCATGAGTATACTCACATAATCTGGGAGACTAGAAGTGGATAGGGCTTATGAGATCATCTAGTTTGCCCATCCGCCAGTGCTTGATTGTGCGCTAAAGTGCAGTTTTTAATTCTTTTCCTATTGGCATTTTGTGCCATGTACAAAGACAAGCATGATTTGTTAGTTTAGACAGAAATTAGGTAGAGGAGAGTTTCTCATTTGAAGATTCTGCACATCTTGTTCGCCTTAGCCAATATAAATAATGGGAGGTTTTCCAGTGAGACCACAACCAGCATTTTTGTCTTAAAATTACATCGAAACTGGGGAAAAAAAATTGTGATTATTCTTCAATTGTTCATTTAACCCATTTGCACCAGAACTGTCATAGTTCACTCTCTAGGTGGTAGAACAGGGTAAAGAGTAAAATTAACAATTTAAACCATTCAGAAACATTAATATTTATCTCTTTTTATTTTTTTAGCAGAACTTTGCCTTTATTGACATAGTCCCCAGATCAGATATTTATAGTCTTCAAGATGTGATGATGAGGTTCTACAGGCCATCTCCCCCACTACCTCCATCCTGATTCAGCTCTCCTTTTGCTGCACAAAGGCTGACGGTTTTTGAGTTTCAAGTGATTTACAGTTACTGTCTTCTTGTCAGTAGAATCTTAATGAGATTCAGTCCTTGAAATCAAGTTCTGGTAGACCTTTCATCAATGCAGCAAGATAGTTAAGGATTCTCAGATGATTTGTCAGTGCTATTGTAAAAATGATAGTTTACTCTGCTAGTTAAAAATCTTTTTGGGCATAAGGCTTCTAGATCACAAAAGACTGACATCTTTTCCTAGTTGGGTGTGCATAGTAAGATGAATAAGATGAAGGAACATAAATGCTGTGCTGCATTAGTATCTGCACAGATATCCAGGGTCTGCTGTTTCAACTTTCCCTCACCACTGTTCTTTTTTAAGGCACTTGCAAACTGCAACTGAACTGTTCCTAAATGGAGAAAACAATACTTTAGTTCTCTGGGTAACTGTTGAGTGTCCTTGGCAATTCAGAGCAAATATTTCTTATGTCAAGGCTCATTTAGGATACAAGATCTCAGAAACTGCTCTCCTCTAGATTTTGCAGATTATTAGAGTTTATCCACCAAATTAGTGGACACATATTGCCTACTTCTAACACCTTGTACTTTATATTTTGGTTGTCTAACTATTGTAATAGCCTCAGAGAAAATAAAGGCCTAACATAAATGTATAGTTTATACAAAGCACAGTTACAGCATTGAACACAGTTTCTACACAAAGTTAGAAAATGTATTAAACATCAAAAAGCATTTATTCTAAAATATACTTTATATAAAGAAGCAATTGTTTGTGATACCTAAAATCATGGTATTTCCACCAAGAATTATATTTTTAATTTGTTTGCGCAAACCCTCTCCTATCACTAACTTCTAGATTGGATTGACTGCTTGATAGCCGTGAAAGAAGTGAAACAGATTTGACAACAGGAAACAAGAGGTACTTACTCCAAAATACCTTGTTGGAATTAAAGGATATTTACTCTGAATGCTTGAGATTTTAGTTCAAATAATTCACTTTGACCTTTGATCTTATAATATACAATTAATAATAAAAATGCTTTATTTTATTTGAAATAGGACGTAAATTTGGGGATCTAGTTCATTTTTTTCGGCTGTGGGGAAAGGGGCAGGAGCTCTTCTTCATGTAAGCGCATTGAAAAAGGAATGAATACCCTATAAAAAATAAATGAATGAATTAATACTCTATAGCTAAAAAACATCATGGAGTGGGTTTGGAAAAGACCTTAAAGATCATCCAGTTCCACCCCCCTGCCATGCAGGGGTATTTTCCACTAGATCATGTTGCTCAAAGCCTCATCCAGTCTGGCCTTGAACACTTCCAGGGATGGGTCATTCATAGATTTTCTGGGCAAAAATATTCTTCCAAATATCTATTCTGAATCTAAAAAAAAACTTAAGAACCCAGATTAGTTCATTCTGGACTGACTGATTTTCTTTCACAGCTGAAACTTGTTTCTTTCCCTGTATTTATAATATACATTTAGTTGTACTTAGAATATCGAAAGCTACCGACAGTTTAAGTGTTTTATAGACATAAGAAGTTAACTGTTCATTTTTCCCATGCTTTTACCGATCTTCTTGCTATCTAATCTAATGTCCACAAACCCACTGTAAACACAGACTGATATAAAGTAAACAGTGAGACCACAGTATGAGATAAACAGAACACTGAAGGTTCAGGTTTTTTTTAGACAAGTCTTCCCAACTTAATTTACCACAAACTTTCCATATGTATCAATTTTCGTGGGACTTTATAAACTTTGCAGTGTTTGCTTTGGTGAAGTCTACAGTTCTGCTGACTACACTGAGGCTTTGATGATACTTTGAGTAGATGTGAATTCAGAAAGTAAAGGAGGTGCTGTGTACGATAACCAAATATGCGTTATTTAATACAGATGTCCAGAAGAAAATATTTTTTACTTCTCCTAGAAAAAAAAAATGCTTTATGAGAAATATCTTAACTTTTGTGAGTTTTTTTATTATTTTGTTAAAACTTCCATGCTTTTCTGACATTAAGGCTTCCACAAGAGAGAAGACCTTTTGTAGACAGGAAAAGTTTTATCCAAGTATTGCCCGTTTGCTTAATTTCACAGAAGACAGAAAAAAAAGCCCAGAAGGTGATCTTTGATGAGCTGGGTAAGGATACTAAAAGGACTTTTGATAATTAACACTGTAGAGGAAGACAATAAAATATTTTGTAGGAAAAAGATGATTGGACAGTTGAACATTATGGTATTAGGGGAGACCAAAGTGATGAAGTATGAAACCAAATACTAAAGAATTAATCATAACTTGATAGCCAGATGGATTTTTTTAGGAAAAAAAGGTGCTTTTTTTCAGCATTGTAAACAAAATCCTAATTTTATATATACCAGGATAAGTGGCAGCTAACTTTGTGGGTGCAGTATAGATATCTGATTATATGTATTTTTCAACTGTCTCAGAAAACTCCATCATCTATAGCCTGAAATTTTTGAATTAGTAAATACCATGGGATTTTTTATTGAAATCTTGCAGGAAACAGTATTTCAGTGATATTTTCTTTAAAAATATCGGATACATTTTTGCTTGGGTTATCTGAATAGAAAATAAAAAATAGGAGCATTGAAGACAGAAATAAAATGGGACAGTGAACAGTGCTGATGTGTAAAACTCAGCCCCAAATGGAAAAGGCAGATGTTGCCAGGATAGATGAGCTGCAATTCAAACACTCCAGAGAAATAATTGATGCACAGTTTTGGGTGTTCTGATCGTCAGAGGGATTTTCAAATTCAAAATTTCAAAGTCATTTAACCCTGATGCAAATTCTTAACCCGGTTTCGCTGCTATCTTTGTTAGGCATCAGTAACCAACTAACCAATGTATTAACTTAGGGTTTTCAGATAAATTAATGTCCGCCAATTGCATATCATAAAAATTTCTCCACATTACCGCACATGCATGTTTCTACAGCACCAAAAATACCAGTTTATCCAGGTGAGAACAACAATCTCTGCTCTTCATAAATCTATGAAGAAATGTTGCAAACAGTGCATGCCCTATAAGATAAATCTCCATGCGGTTTTTCAGTCAAGTCATTGCCCATAAATTTTCCAAAACCACCAAAGCAACATTTAAATAACCATATGTATTTGAGAAAAAACACACGCAGAAAGACGGTTTCAAAGTAAGGTCATTTTATTCCTAAACGTACCATAAATTTGCTTAGATGAGTGGATCAGTGAAAGGTTAGCAGACAGAGCAATACCTTTCTGCTTCTGTTGCATCAGTGTCTGATGGCTGGTCATTTTGTGGGTGGTTCTTTTGCCTTTCAAAATCTCAGCTGAATATCTACTACATTTCAGACATTGTACTTCCTGAAGTACACAGAAATCAAGGAATGAATAACGAACAACTGTGAAAATAACTTGGACATCCAAACATGTATTTTGAGGCAGTCATAAAACAAACCAAAACTTCAAAAAGCAAGGCCAGTTTATAATGAAACATGCTTTATAAACCCGGAAAGGACAGGTACACCAAAAGAAGCCACATTTTTTAAAAAGTTAGTTGGTGGTGTCAGGATAATTGGGATGGGAGTTAATGATTTTTCTAGATAAAAAATTTTAGGTTCATATAGATGAGTCAAAGACAAGTAAGAATAAAGATCTAGTCCAAGGGCATATGTAAAACCATAAAATGATACAAGTAGAATTGCAAGTTTGCAGAGAAACAAAACTGTTATGTCCTTTTCATTATGAAAATGTTACTTGTTTGATATTCAAATGTATATCAAGACCCTAAATTTCAGGACAGGGCCCTAAATTTCAGGAAAGCAGATTTTCAGCTGTTACTCAGTAGGACCCCCTGGGACAAGGGAGCAGAACAGAGCTGGCAAATATTTAAGAATGCTTTCCATGAAGCACAAGAGTGCTCAGTCCCCATATGTAGTAAACTAGGCAGAGAAGGGAAGAGACCAGCGTGGCTGAGTTGAGATCTGCTGGTCACACTCAAGAAACAGAGGGAACTGCACAGGCAGTGCAAGTAGGGATAGGGATCCTGAAAGAGTTTAGGGATGCTGCCCGGTTATGTAGGGATGGGGTCAGGAAGACCAAGGCACAGCTGGAGCTGAGCTTGGCAAGGGAAGTGAAGACTAACAAGAAGGGCTTCTACAGGTACATCAATCAGAAATGGAAGATTAAAGAGAACATGCCCCCACTGATGGATGAGAATGGTGACCTCATATCAACAGATGAGGAGAAGGCTGAGGTACTCAACAAAGGGCTGGAGAACAGGCCTTATGAGGAGCGGCTGAGAGAGCTGGGGTTGTTTAGCCTGGAGAAGAGGAGGCTGAGGGGAGACCTCATTGCTCTCTACAACTACCTGAAAGGATGTTGTAGAGAGGAGGGTGCTGGCCTCTTCTCCCAAGTGACAGGGGACAGGACAAGAGGGAATGGCCTCAAGCTCCGCCAGGGGAGGTTTAGGCTAGACGTTAGGAAAAAATTCTTTACAGAAAGGGTCATTGGGCACTGGAACAGGCTGCCCAGGGAGGTGGTTGAGTCACCTTCCCTGGAGGTGTTTAAGGCACGGGTGGATGAGGTGCTGAGGGATATGGTTTAGTGTTTGATGGGAATGGTTGGACTCGATGATCCGGTGGGTCTCTTCCAACCTGGTTATTCTGTGATTCTGTGATTCTGTGATTTTTGCCTCAGTCTTCACTGACAGCTGCTCCCCTCACCCCTCCTAGGTCATAGGACAGCAAGATGGTGATGAGGGGGTAAACCCCCTCCCACAGTAGAGGAGGATCAGGTTCATGACCAGCTGATGAACCTGAATGTATATAAGTCTATGGAACCTAAAGAGATGCATCCCAGAGTCCTGAGGGAATTGGCTGATGTAGTTGCCAAGCCACTCTCCATAATATTTGAAAAGTAATGGCAATTAGGAGAAATCCCTGGTGACTGGAAGAAAGGTAACATTGTGCCCAATGATGACGTAGAAAAGATGATGCTGGGAACTACTAACCTGTCAGCCACATCTCCGTGCCTAGGAAGATCATGGAATAGATCCTCCTAGAAGCTATGCTAAAGCACATTGAGTATGGGTAGATGATTAGTGGCGGCCAGCACAGCTTTACCAAGGGCAAGTCCTGTATGACCAACCTACTGGCTTTCTACAATGGGGTAAGCACAGCAGCGGACACAGGAAAAACAACCAATGGATGTGATATATCTAGACTTCTGTAAAGCCTTTGACATGGTCCCCCCACAACATCTTTCTCTCTAAATTGGAGAGATACAGATGTGATGAGTGGACTGTTCACTGGATAACAAACTGGTTGGATGGTCGCATTCAGGGAGTAGTGGCCAACATCTCCAAGTCCAGATAGAGATCTGTGACAAGTCGTGTCCCTCAGGGGTCCATATTGGGACCAGTACTGTTTAATAGCTCCATCAATGATATAGGCAGTGAGATTGAGTACACCCTCAGCAAGTCTGCAGATGACACCAAGCTGAGTGGTGCAGTCTCCACACTGGAAGGATGGAATATCATCCAGAGGGACCTGGGCAAGTTGGAGAAGTGAGCCTGTGTGAACCTCATGAGATTCAACAAGGCCAAGCACAAAGTCCTGCACCTGGGTGGGGGCAATCTGCAGTTTCAATACAGGATGGGGGATGATGTGATTGAGAGAAACCCAGTGGAGAAAGACTTGGGGATGCTGACTGATGAGAAGGTTGACATGAGCCGTCAACATGCGCTCTCAGCCCACAAGGCCGACTGTATCCTGGGCTGCATCAAAAAAATCATGGCCAGCAGGTCGAGGGAGGTGATTCTGCCCCTCTATTCCTCTCTTGTGAGACCCCACCTGGAGTATTGTGCCCAGTTCTGGAATCCTCAACATAAGAAGGATATGGAACTGTTGGAGCAGGTCCAGAGGAGGGCTACAAGGATGATCAGAGGGCTGGAACACCTCCCATACAACAACAGACAGAGAGTGGGGTTGTTCAGCCTGGAGAAGAGAGGTGACCAAGGAGATTTTATAGCAACCTTCTAGTACCTGAAGGGAGCCTATAAGAGAGCTGGGGAGGGACTATTCACAAAGGCTTGTAGTGACAGGACTAGGAGGAATGACTATAAAATGGAGAGGGGCAGATTTAGACTAGATATAAGGAGGAATTTCTTCATGATGAGAGTGGTGAGAAACTGGAATTGGTTACTCAGGGAAGTTGTGGATGCCCCATCCCTGGAGGTGTTCAAGGTCAGGTTGGATGGGACCTTGGGCAGCCTGATCTAGTGGGAGGTGTCCCTGCCTATCGCAGGGGCATTGGAACTAGATGATCTTTAAGGGCCCCTTCAACCCAAGCTATTCTATGATTCTAAGATATAATTTTATCATTATAAATCAATGGAATTAAAAGCTACGCCGGATTTCCAAGAGTTTTTATTAAGAATTTTTTTTAAAGTTCAGAACTTGCATATCCCTAAATTCCTGGATGCACTAAATTATGAGGGCTAAATATTCAATATTCATATTCAAGTATTTTGTTGTAAGGTTATCTCATTCCAGACTCTGTTCTGGACTACAAATCAGTCAGTACCTGTAAGAATTTATTTCAGACATCATACACTTCATTTATCATTTGTCAAAATATCTGAATCCAGCTCAGTTCAATGGATGGCAATTGTCACAGGTCAAAGAAAATGTGCTGCTCTGCTGTTGCTGATCTTGCCAGATGAGTTTGGAGGCAGCAAAGCTCCTCCTGCCTCCTGCACCTTCCCACTGTATTTCTCTTCTCACAGAGCAGAAAGGCTCCAATAGGACTGGTGGGCCTGAGGTGTCAGCCCTTGTGCACTTTTGCTCTGCTCCTGGACATAGTTTTCTGCCACGCACAGAGCCCATGGCTTAAATGTCAACCTTTACCTGCATAGCTGCCTGGTCTGGTTCCTACCTAAACCTGAGTCTCATAGTCTCTGCATCCTGTTTCCTGGTCACTCCAGTCAGGGCTGTCCTACACACCTTGATAATTAGTTCGTCAAATAGATGACACCCTGTTCATTTTTACAGTTGTCTGTTTAGACTGGGAATTGTTTTGGTGGTTATCATTGGTTGTATTTGAAGGGAGAACAAAAAGGCAAAACTGCCCAGTTTCTTATATCTGAAATTAACACTAAAAACATGATGCTTGAGTAGTTAATTTGAATTTGATCTAATTGTCAAAGCAAAAGATGAAGAAATACTGCAAGCTCTTTGGGGCAATCTTTTCTATTCATGGTACACATGTACTTGCAGTGAAATAGTAGCACACAAAGAAGCACCAATTTAGATGTCCTTAATTTTTTGATGTGTTACGCACTTAAAATCTTTATTGTGATGACTGTGAAACTCTGAAATGGTAATAGAAAGAGCAACTTCTATCTCCTAATTCCCTCAAAATAGCTAAGAGTCTGTAGGGTCAGCCAAGAAATAACTTGAGGCTAAGCGTCTTGGTTGTGCCTTGCTGTCTTACTGTGAGATTTCTTTATAGTCCTCTGGGGACAGGGAGTGAGGCATTTGGAAAGCCTGCTCTTCAGTTGTCACAGGTCTGAATATAGCTCGTCTTAAATCTCCTTGCCTTTCTTTTTGTCCAGCTTGACTCCAGATGTCAGTGGTGATCTTTGTTACTCAATTAATGTATAATTAGAAAGAACCAGATCCAAAAAGGAAAATGCAGTGAGTGAAAATTGCAGGTATACACACCATCCAAATGCTCTTTGGAGCCTCATTTTTTAGAGGTAGATAGAGGTTCCTGCTGTTGGAAATAGGATTATACGTATAGTGGTCCTATTTCTACCTCCTGGTAAATGCTCTCTTAAGACAAATTGATAGTAATTTCTTAAAATATCTCTTTTTTGTGCCTTATAAGTACAGTTTTCATGGGTTTGAACCTAGATTCCCAAGGAGATCAGCCAGTCTAGATATATAAATATAACTTTCAGGAAGTCAATATATCTCCAACTCTAAGGAATGTGTTAAGTCTCTTTGTGCTGACACGATAGGGCTGTGATGCTTATACTGTATTTGATATGTTCAGGGCTCTTTCTTATGTATTATTCAGCTCATTGAAAAGAATACAATGCATTTAAAAGTTTTGAAACACAGTCGTTTCTCATTTTCTACTACCTATATTGAAACCTATCAAAATATCATATCTCAATATCAATTCTAGAAAGAACCAGATGCAGTGTTTCTGGGAAGCACTAATAGTTATTTTTCACTTTGAGGGGTTATTAGCTCTCCATGAATAGATTAAAACTGGCTTGCTCATTGTACTCTAAAGTAACCAAGGCCCTAGGTCCAAAGGAAAACTGATGCATCGTGTTACATTGATAACTTTAGAAGTTTTTCAAGGTCAAATTCTTTAAATTATTGTGGTCTGAATTATTTTTTACTCTTTGTCTATCACAAATTGCACACTACTTGTGTACTTTTATAAGCACCATATTAAAAATAGCTCATGAATATTAAAGTATTGCTGCTGAGAGCTTTGCAGGTTTCCAAAGATACTAATGAGAGGAATTTTGCTAACCGCCATTTATTTGACAGCAGTGTTTCAATAAGTTTTTAAATAAAAGCTCTGAAAAGTTACTTCATTCTAACACTGAAAAAGTTTTATTTAAAAAAATAGCAAAGACCTCTTTCCTCCCTCCTCCTGTGCTTGTATATAGATGTTTGATTTCAATGTCTGTTGTTTTCTCCCTGATATGACATTTTATTCAGAGTTCAACAAAAATAATATGACCTAATTCCAGTGTCAAAATTTTGAGTGCTGTCAGTCTATCTTCATTAGAAAGCTACTTTAAGCCAAAATTAAAAAATCTTCTGGTCACTAAAATGATGGTGCCACAGGTTTGCACCTAATGCCCTCACAACTGGTACTGCAGGTCATACCTAAGCAAGCTTGCACATACTGTCCTTTATTATAAGCCAATGATGAGTATGTTGAATAATGCCTTTATGATCCAACTTTAACTTTTTGCAGAGTTGTGTTCAGATCATACGTCACTTCATATATCTTGCCATTTTACTATGATCTTTGTCTTGATGTCACCCCAGCCTAAAAAGCAATAGAATAGATTTTAATAGAAAGCATCATGCAAGATCCTTCTTTTTTTGTTGCTTCCCTAAGGCAGTGACCTTGAATCATGAAAATGGAAGGAACTCTGCTTACTGAGAAGAATAGGTGTGAGGTAAAAAAATCAATTCGTATTTGTACTGAAATTTATTGTATCAGTCGATGAACCCTGCTAGTTTGTTGATACCTTTTGCATGGTAATGCCTTATTTAGCTCAGAACATGAACATCAAGAGCAGTAGAGCTTTCTGTAGATTGTACCTATGCAAATGTTCAGACATGTTACCCATTGTAAGAATGTTGATTGAATGCATCCTCAGAAATTTGTTCTATGCTGCGCCTGCATTTAAGAAATGTCTTCTTTTTTTCTTTCCATCGGAAGTGCAGCCAAAAGTGTAGAAGGTCTGAATATGGTGATCTGGACCATCTGGATATTGGTAGAGGATAAAAGAATCAGCATAATAAGCTTCAGAAGGTTTTACTGCTTCACTCACTGGTGGCACAACTCTAGTTCCAAATGTAGCAAGAGTTTGATGGGAATGCCATTTATGTTTTTGAGGAGTAACAGTGAGTGTCATTTAGCTGGTGAGGAAACAAATTTAAGGTACATGACATTCTCCATAAACTGTAATTCATTAAATATGACACTGGTTCAAGACCAGGATTCTTCTTATATCTTTATTTTGTATTTTTTGTCACTTCTTTATGTTGTATTTTCCCATTTGCTTAATGCAAAGATGACACAATAAAGTTCTAAGAGATCTAGAGATGATATATGTAAAGCATTTTGAAATTTCATTAGTCTTTGAAAGGAAAATATTCCCTCTGATTTCTGAGTAGTTAAATAATCTTGGGTGATATCTTGAAAGCTGGAAAAATAACAGTATGTAGTGGCTCTGTTCACAATGGCAAAACATAAAGAGGCACAGCAAGGCAGCTTATGGGAAAGATAGTACAATAACAACACTGACCTCCTGACATTTGTAAATTAGGAAGGGCAATTCTAAATCAAAAACAGCACCAGAAACTCTGGGAATGGAAACAAGCTTAATTCTTTGTCATGTAAAGAACCTAAGATTTCCGTAGCAGCAGGTCAGATTTTCAGCCCTGCCTATGTGTCCTCTCATTTCATACATTCCCAACAGCTGTATCCATCTGCTGGCCTTGGGAATAAGCAGAAGCCAGTGGTGAAGAAGTGGGGTGGGTGGATGCGGACTGGCACTCTTTCCATGCCAATGAGACACAGAATTGCCCAGGAAAGTGGGGATATGAATACTCCTCTGTTCCTGCTGGGGGATCTCTTTGCAGTCAAGACCCTCCTTTCCTACGATGTCTACTGAACTGGCTGAACACTACCACCACAGCAAACAACAAACTGCTGCCATCCGGAAACAGTGGCCCAGACCAGATCTCTCCTTAAAATGAATACTAATCAGATATAATGGCATTCACTGAGAGATTATTTCCACTGCTGCTGTTAGTTTTCTGAATGCGAGGTTTCTTTCATAGTGTAGGTCCTGGAGCTTGACTGATCCCCAGCAAGAGTTTGGTGGAACATCCCTTGGAGGACAGGGAGTTCAGCTGGGGCTTGGAATGCGGGGTTACACCTCTTTTCATTTAAAGACACAGTCCTAAATCTTTACTCACCAAATCATGACTATAGTACTCTTCTATAATCACAATATAGCCTTTTCATCTTGTTTTTCAGTATAGTCATACTAGGCTAATCACTGTTGTGCCACTTGAAAGAAGGAGGTTTAATATCTTCAAATATAGATTTAATTAACTGGAGTATATGCTTCTCTGAATTTTCCATGTGTGTAAAAAAAGTGATGTTCTCAGAAGAATGTGTTCTTATATTGAGTAAGAATTCACACTTCAGAACTGTTTATTAAAAAATAAATATTTTTTTTTAATTGGAACAATATTTTTCTGTTACATTTATTTCCACTTCTCCGTGAGACATAGTTGTTAGGAAAGGAGGTAGAAAGCATTTCTTGACTTTAGGAAATAGAGTAAATGGATCTTGAATGGGACATAACAAATTTTTGATATACATAATAGTTTAAGTCCAATTCATTAGCATAGGCGTTTCACATAAATATATAAAAATAAATGTGTTATTACTATTTTTTGTGCCAGAGAGTTTGTGGGGATGAAAAAGATTCAACGTGTGGTATTTTCATTTTGTTTTGCAGATAATTCTTCTTAACTGTTTAACTTGGTCACCAGAGTCCACCACATCTTTGTTTTTACTACTTTGGTGTGGTTTTGAAATATGTTTTCACTCACAGTACCTGCCAAAACTTTCCCTACTGGCACATCATAGCCCAAACAGTTTTTAGCAATGTGCAACTGTTATGTTTGAAATAGTGTATTCTCTTCTGTAATATTAAAAAAAAATGCTGCAATGCCATGTAAATCTTAGCTGTAAAATTAGCTCAGATCAGTAGTATAATTATGTTCTTCTTTATATATATATATGTATTTTCTTTATCTGCCCTTATACCTCATATTATTAATATATGAGGCTCTCACATACAAGGTGGTGATTTAATGTTCCTAGGACAGGATTAATCTTGAAATGAAAGGTAGTTTTTAAAAAGCGGAACAGATCAACCCAAATATCTAAACTAAGGTCCCAAGTTGTTCTTCTATGCATGATATTGGAGAGATTAATTCCTAAGTGCTCCCAGTAGCGGATGTATAATGAGTTCTATGACAGTATGCTATAGTAAACAGCAGAGAAAAGAATGTGACAAGAGGTTGTGGATCAGAAGAAATCCCATAAAACAGATGTCAAGAGAATCCTTGTATTCAGCCTCTGAGGCCACCCGCCCAGTGGCGCGAGCAGCAGCAGGGCTGGCCCCAGTGTGGTACACTTCCCCTTCTTCCGGAAAAACAGCTGGATGCTGTTCCTCCATTCTAGGAAATTAGTGTGCTTTTGGGACATGTGGAGTGCTTACAGTCTAGAAGAGAACGTCATACCTGCCTCATACCATTGGCTAGTGAAAATTGGTCTGACAGTAGTCATGAAGACTATTACCTTTTTCTTTCTTTTTCAAACTGAGATATCATTTTCAGTGGAAAGGCCTTGTATTTACATGTTCATTGACCTACTTGCACATCTCTAGTGGCCTACATTTCTTTTCAGAAATTCAGTTGTTTTTCCTTGGTAATTGCATTTGCTTCTAATCATATTAATACTGAACAGATCAAGAGTTAAAACATTTAATCCTGTGTTCTTCTGATTTCTGTTTTCTCTAAAGGATGAGTCATATGAGTACAAATGTTATTCTTTAGTAATCTCAAACAGGAATATTTATTCCCTCATTAGAAAAACAATAAATCAGCAAACAGAAAAATGTGAAACAATAATGTTTATGAACTCCTAACTATATCTTACAGTTATTGTTCTTTTTTTATTTTAAAAAGTTCCCCCACCCTTAAAAAAAAAAAAGTATTCATAAATGTGCTGGATTGCTATTGCTGAAGCCTAAAACCTGGAACCTTTCTCTTCCAAGGTCCCACATGAATAAACAGCAGAAGTCCATGAGCCCTTCTGAGAACTACATGTCTAGTGCAACAGTGATTTGAGCAGAAACAACAGATCAGCAACAGGTCCTTGAGCAGAGACAATAGAATCACTTTTTGATTTCCATCATGCCTCTACTTTCTGCACAAACACTGTGGTAGAGAGGTAACCTACGTTTTATGATAATTTGTTCTTGGCATTTCTGATGGATTTAACAGGTTTTTATTACTTAGGGATACAGCAAAACATGGTTTTTTTGTGATTGTGTAAAACTAAACATAGACAGCAATTCACAACCAGGTTATTCTTAAATTTATAAATATTTCTGCCATTTTATGTTATTTTGATCTCCAACTACCAAAAGTATAGAGCATAAAAGCCTTTATAAGACATTTTTCTGCCAGATAACATCATAGCCATTTCATTAAGTACTTCCTTAGGTGGATATGACTGTGATGTTTCATTAAAAAGAGAAGGTTTGGGGGTTTTGGGTTCTACAGTGGAAAACGGAATTAGAGACAAGAAGAAAGGATTCCTTGCAAAATAATTGAGACCTTAGTCAAGAGGAGGAGCATCCTTTCAAAGGCATTGGGCCAGTGTTCTAAATTAAGAGATTCTGCTGCTGCTGACAAGAGTAGGTGCATGTTCAGTACAGAAAACCATGCCCTGACTGTAGATTTTGAGTGCCCTGGTATTTGGTAAACCCAAAGGTCATTAAACTTGTTTGGCTTGTGTCTCTCCTACTGCAAAGAGAAAATGCTGTGGGTGCTGTCTGCTTCACCCATATGCAGTCATAATGTTGGCTCTGCCTTAAGAGCCTTCACAGCTGTGCTGTAGCAGTTAGTTCCCAACATGACTCAGATGGAGAATTTTATTTAATCTGCCCAAGACTTTTGCAAAAAAAGGAGAATTTTCATTTGTGAAAACTGCTGAAGCTGTGCAAAGATGAAAACAGCTCATGTGAACAAGAGGCTGCATCTCAAAAGCAGATTTCCTATTCTCTTAGGAAATAATTTCAGTGAAAATGGAAAGACAGGATTAAAATAAAACAATTTCATTGACTTGGCCACCTTAATTTGCTATTAAGACATCAGCCATAATTTGTCTTCCCTCTAGCTCATAAACAAGAATGGTTAAAGAAGTGCCTGGGTGTCTATGGGCTTTTTGTTTGTTTGTTTAGTGGCTATACAGACAGCTTTTCTTGTAAGCTAAATGGTTTTTAAAAGTGGGCTTTAAGAGAAAACACTGTCATAGATGCATCTTAGCCCTGTGTGTTGGTTCAGTAAGTACAAATTTGGGATAATAATGTTTTTTCTCCCCCCCTTCCCCCATATTTTTGTTCACTATTCGCACTATAAACTATAAACTCCCTTTTAAATTCTAAGCTTCTTTACTATCACTGAAATCCACACAAAGCAAAAAAAAAAAATATCTTGTTCCTAACAAAGGGGTAATTACAACAATGAAATCTGTAGATTCAGTTCACCAAAAGCTCTCTTGAAAACAAGGGAGAGCTGCTAGCCTGGTCTACAGGTCAGAACTTTGGGAACTTTTAAAGTAACACTTAGATCATTTGCTTAAACACTGAATTTTGGAGAGGTGGGCCTGAGGTCACCTGATAAATATGTGAGATCATATCTCTTATTTGTAATTCTGAGGCAGAATGTCACTAACCACAAGATTCAAACACACACAAGGAATCCCAATTTGCAGAGCTGACAGGAATACTCCAGTCATCTAACATCTTCATCTTTGTTGGGGAGCACTAAGAATTAAAAATCATCTTTGAGCTGTACCCATTGAATCCTAATTAACATAAGAAAATGCTTTTCTACAGAGGCTTTACCACAGGACTTCTTTTTTTTCAGTTGCATATAACTAACATAAAGTGCACACTAACTATTCATATACAGTCTCAGAGTGTATTTCGTACACACACACACACAAAACCCCTCCAAGTTCCAGATGTGCTGTGTATCTTGTTTAGCTGACTTTATTCTTCTGTAAAGCCAAGAGAAATATTAATCATTCATTTACTGTTAGGGGATGGGTCGTCTTCTCGTATTTCAGGAAAGGGGGTGGAAAAGTAAAGTAAGCCAATTTTTTTCCTATTTAAGGCCAAAGCTGGGTAATGCTTGTGGCTGAGTTCTGTACATGGCCCAGTGCTGCAAGGGAAGGGAACAACCGATGTTGCTATTTTGAACAGATTTTTCTACACTCCCTCCCCCCCCCATTTTTATTTTTGCACAGAGAGTCTCATGTCTAACATTTAGACATGATGAGCTTTGTGCATAAAGTAACTTTGCTCATTCTTGCTGTGTTTCAACCTTCAGTTATTTTGGCACAACAAGACGGTGAGTAATTCAAGCTTCTTATTATTTTAATGTTTCTATTTTATTTTTACTTTCACCAGTGATGTTAATATCTTGCAAGAAATGTGTATTCACAAATCTCACTTTTCCTTTGTTAATTCAGGAGTCAGATACTGAAATTCAATGCTGAAGCTGAAAGCTGCAGGAGTTTGCATTAGCATCCCAAAGGTTTTTCTTTGCTTTGCTTGCTTCTGTGGCTGAAGGGACTCTATAGGACTGTCTCTCTTAGCTGCATTTGTTCTTGTTCTTACTTGTTTTCCTCTTGCAGACACCAGAGAGTTTCTTTTCGCTCTTGGAATAACATTTTAACCGTTATCTCTGTGCTACCTGGAAGTTAATTATCACAAGCAATAAGTCTTTTCTTCCAGGTTTCTTTGTTTGGAATTCTCTGTTGTACTTGCATGTTTTCTGCTGGCAGCATGGGGAGGTGTTTAAACAACCTGTGTGCGGAAAACAGCCTCAAATTCTAAGCCATTTTGATGAAACAGTTTTTAACAATGATGTATGAAAATATGTCAGCCTAGGGGATTTTTACTTTGACATAAAGCAAGAAAGTGTATTAATTCCCCCAGCTGAAATAGTTTGAATTGTGTATCTACAGGCTGTTTCGGTCCCTCACAAGACTCATTAGCAGCTGATGGTATCTGGAAGTCTGTGCAAGTATGTGTGTGCGTGTTTACAGAGAGTAAGAACACCAAAACCCAAATAAATATTGAATTTAGAGGGGTAATATACTTTGTATACAATATTTCAACTTAGATTGAAGATAAGTATGGTATGACTATTAAAGTTAAACAGCTGACATTCCACAAGTACAGCTGACCTTTTTTGGATGTGTCCTGTGTCTGCTTGCCAGACATTGTAAACCAGACCTTCCTTGAGATAAAACCCTTTTCTTTCTTGTAAATATGAAAGATCTGCAATGTATTCATTCCTGCGTCTAGGCAATTAATAACTACAAATAACTTGATTAACAGTTGCCAAATTAATTGTAGTGCAGTAAAGGAAGCCTTTAAAACCACACCCTACACCATTCTGTATGATGCAAAAAAAAGGAAATTAATACTTTAGCCATTTCATGGCAAATTCAGCTGCCTCAGGACACCTGGAAAGGCCTCTGACCTGAAAAGGTGGCAGTGAGTCTGTCAGCTGATGAAGCTCAACAGGCTCTGTGTGTGAGCTTGTTGGGTAACATCATCTGCAACAGTGGTGTACCCAAATAGCAGCCTCCCTCACCAAGCACAGCCACAGGCTAACCCTTGTAAAGTATCTGAAAAGGAAAATAGGACATGTAAAAGTGTTCTATAGAGAACAAATATAGTATATTGTAAACTGATACTTTTCTATTTCTCCTTTTCCAGTATATAAATTGTCCCATCAGTGTTCCTCAGTGAAGAAAATACTATAAAACATGAGCAAACATATGCTGTGAGTTTTCTCTGCTTACAGCAACGGATATTATACGTAGTGCCTAAATGTATCTCCAGAGGGATAAGTACTAAGGGACCATCCAATATAAAAAAAGGAATATCAAGTTTATTTATCTCAATAAGCAATCACCCCCTGAGTGCTTGATCTCTTTCCCTCACTTTGGGCATATCCCTGAACATTTCTGAGGTGCAACACGTATTTGACTCAAGAAATGGTAAATTTTGTGTAGATGAATAATATATAAATGAGTGCGAAGAAGTATTCTCATTTCTCTGCCACATTCCTGTTTCATGGTGTAGTAACATTTCCTAACTGGACTAACTTCCATAGTACTTACAGGGACAAGGTTACACAGAGAGACTGATAAAACACAGATTATCCTTTACAATATTGAATTTTGCCCTCTCTTTAGAATATTCCTGTCCACTCATTTGAATATTCTTTTCTCACAGAAAATAACAATTGAAGGAGTTAATTACTAGCATCACTAATTCACGTGCAGGGTAGTGATGGACTGGGAGGCCAAATTTTCCACAACTCAGAAGAGAATTTCCAGACAAGCTAAAATGTTCTTTCTTGTCAAGAAAAGAATGTTTCTATGGTTAGTGTCAAATGTGAGTCAGTATAAAATTTTCCTTGGGAAAGCCTGCCAGAAGACAAGACTTGGCAAGGTATTAGAGAAACTGCTTAGTATACACTTGGTTTAGGATAGTCAGATGTACCTCTGGGCTATGTATTTCTCTGTCTTGCTGTAAGAGCTAGGAGTAAATATTCAAGCACAGCCTCAGGATGAACCTCTTCAAAATCTCAGGAACTGGATATTGTGGAACAAGGAATTTTCTGTTACTTCCATAAGCAAAAGCTGTAAGCCACTCGGATGCTTTTAGCCTGCAAATTAAATCACCTTGATGCAATTCAGGTTTGTTGAGTTAGTGTAAGGTATTTGCAAGCCCTGACCATGTTCAAGATAAAATGCTTTCTGGTGGTTGACATGATATAAAGCTGGTGCTTCAGATCTGACAGATTATTCAGATTCAAGCAATGTATATTCAGTTCCACCATTTGAAGGCTCCTTTCATTCCTGCATATTAAACTACTGAAAAGTGTAAGATCTTTGAACGCTTCTTTAGAAAGAAATCCATCCTCTACCCAACCAGTATGATTTGTGCAAGCATTTACTAGCCTCATGGCCTACATTCATACCATTTATCTTGAGTTTGTACAGCCAATCTAGACAGCAACTTCCAGAAGACTGCATAATTTTTAGTTAGACAGACTGGAGTGATTTGGCAATTTCCACCAACTACAAAGGAAGCATATGCACAGCCTAGCTTACATCAGTGCCAAAGGGGAGCTTAGATGGGCTTGGCCTGTCTGAGCTGCATCTGAGATTACTAAGGAAAGTCTCAGTCATCTGTAATGTGATACTTCTCATAAGTACAACCCATAGTCCTTGAGGAACTTCACTGAGGTCATCAGGAAAACTAGTGCTCTAAATACAGCGATAGCAAAGCCAGAAACCCTTCATTATTATTCCAACTAATTTTTTGCTATAATGTAATTTAGTGTTTTCCGTGTAATGCAAGTGTTATCTTGGATGTTTGGTCAGGAAGTTCATTTCTGAGGGAATGACTGAATCCTAAAATATTTGAGAATAGTTATTGACCTTTAATATTACTTTCAGTTGCAAATTACAGTTTCAAAATGGCCATTACATGCTTTCAGGAGGCAACATGCAAAGAACTTTATGTTGAACCCCTACTTCTGATCCCCCAGAAATGAAAGATGATGTTTTAGGAAAGCTTATAAACAGCTTAGTTTAGCCATTTTGCTTTCTTCTTTTATTAAGGAAAGGATTAGGTAGGTAATGAAGTAGATGTGTACTGCACTGATGCGGTATACTTGTGAGACTGTCAGACTGACATTTTTAGCATTTACCTATATGCAACGTTGTGCATACGCATTCTTTGTTGATACATCAGCTAGTTTAAAGGTAATGCTAATGACAGAACTATTTCTTCTCAAAGGCTTTCTTAGCACAGAAAACTCTCCCTCCAGATATTTGAAGGTAAAACCAGATGATGCATGACTATGAGCCAGCAGATAATTACACCATCATAAGTAGTATGGACTATGTAAAGGTATGAAAGATCAGAGATCTACTGCTCTTCCATTTTTCCTAACTGCTTTTTACCAAGCACACAGCTGACAAGGTTATGCTTAGGAAAATTGAAACATTCCTTTCAGACCTGGAAAAACCATGCTAAATGAAAGCCTGGGGAATCCACCCCCTCTAAACACTATATATGTTCTTGGAAATCTGACAAATTTCATAAACACATTTTCAATCACACATCCCTGGAAGACATTAGACTGAGGAAAATGAGACCATTATATATCCCTTTCATTATTTTCCAGATTTGTTCTTTATTTGAGACCGAATCTACACAGACTGATTTTCTAAAAGAGAGCTGGAGCTGGAAACATCCACTACTTTATTATAGGGGGAAGAGGAAGAGGTAGAAGGGCATTATGTCTGGCATGAATATTACTGTCAATGCCTCAGTAAGGTTCTTTACATTTGCTCCCTTCTTAGTGCTGCAGATTACAAGCAGATTATATTTCCTCTTGCATCTACTGCCAAAGTTTTGAGTTTTAAAATAGGCAACCAAGCATCACTTACAAAATCTTATCTGGTGCCAGTCTTATGCAACAGCTGGGTTTTGCCTAGTTTTGATTAATGCTATTGAAGGGAAAGAAAGGAGTGAATTACTACCATTCTTTGTTTCACATGGATCTATTAGTCATTGCTCCAGTTACATGCTAATATTGTTCAAACCTTCTTTTAATCAGAAATGTGCAGAAAATGCTTCATAATTGGAGAAATGTGCTATAAGTCATTAATGGGAATGATGCAGAGTGTCATTTAGTATTTTAGATTAAAAGCATTCTTTTCAGAGCTGAAAGGTTCAGCCTACCAGTAGGGGTAACAATAACAAAGCGTGACTTCCCAGGCTATCAGGCACCGTGAAAACTATATTACTCTCGATGTTTTTGTGGCAAGTTAGTAATGTGGAGAAGAGCTCAAGCCACTGCTGCTGTAACAGTTTTAATTTTTTGGTTTGAAGTAATAATTCATCAAAATCCACAGAAATGGAAATTAGTGCAATGGTCAAATTGTCATATCCATTAATACTTCACATTATGCTGTCCTTTAGTCATACTTGTTTAAGAAACTAGGCAAAAGATCTCAGCTAAAAAAAAGAAAACTGTTGTTAATAGCAAAGATCTGTTGTTAACAAAATGAGAGGGTTTTTGCCTTTAGGTAACTGAATTAGACTGCCACATCATTGCAGAAATTTGATGTGATGGAGCAAAATTCAATTTATAATTAGCAACACCCAAAAATATAAAACACAGACTTGAAAGGGGTATAGTAATTTTTTTTCCGGTTCAACTTGACAACTGCTACCTCATTCTCCTTGTGGTAGCTGCTGAATTTTGAATTGCAAAACTTTAATGTAGTTCAGAGTTCAGTACTTACGATCTGTATGTCTACAGTTTTGAGGTATTCTGATTTTGGGTTTTGGCAAGTGTTTCAACCCAAAATGGAACAAATATTTTGGTGTTATCATTTTACTTGCTGTGATACTTAACCAGGCTATCCCTCCTTTGACACATCCATGTTAATAACCCTGTACAGGAAGAGAGCTGGGAACAGATGTGATTCGTTCTCCAGAAGTGATGTAAAGGTTATTTTGCTTCTGTACCTTAAGGTCAGGCTGTTGAGGGCAGTGTGGATGGGAGCAGAAGAATGTTACAGCCTCTGGCCCTCAGCATACTGCCCATCTCCAGCCCAGGGGATCCGGTGGATTCCTTCTGGTGATAAGGCTGTTCGGGGCTGTCCTGCTCACAATGATCTGTTACAGAGATGGAGACTCACTGCAGTTGGCTTCTCTTGGCCATGTTAGTACTAGATACAGGAGCCAGTGTTCTGGCTTAGTTACTGCTGCAGGACAGCTACACCTCTATGGATTTTTTTTCTTCCATTGAGTCTTTTGATGCACAGGGTTTCTGAAGCTTTACTTTCTGTCCTCTCTATGGGTCCCCTGACAAGAGATGCTTTATCCCCGGAAAAATCTATAAGGATTTCCCGTAGAATTTTCTGATCTTTCTCCATTCAGCACAGACATTGTGTATCTGGGAAATTAGATTACGGTATTTATGTTTAGGGACTATTCCATTAATATTTCACACATTGCTTTGAGACTGTATAATGATTTCAAAGATTAATCCTTATGCTACTCCTGACTGTGGCTGATGAACTGACATCCTCCACAGGCAGTAAAAAATTGCATATTACAGGAGTCAAAGAGTCTCTTCTGTGAGTATAACAGAGATAGAGGTGTGCTTATCCTATCTTAAATGCCAGCAGGGTGCAAGAAGGAATGAGTTCCATCAGTGAATGTACAGGAATGCATCTTTCACAGAGAGGCATAGTAGATTATATTTTGCATTTACATTTTCAAGTGGTTGTTATTTCTTTTCATATTATATTTCCTAAGTTCTCCCCATTTGGCTTTGGGAAAACTTAATCTGCTTCCAACTACTGCTTTTATTTATTTCTTTTTGCTTCAGAGCCCATCTTGTTGTCTTCAGGTTTGTAAAGTTGAAGACTCTGCCATTTTTGTGTCAAAATGATGATGGAAAACATGATATCACCCCTTCCGACAACAACCGTTTGTTGGTTTCAATTTGGATAAATTTCAGCTCTGAGACTTCTGGCTTTGTTTAATGAAAGTACAGTGGAGATTCTTTTCAGATTAGCTAAGAGACTACTTCCATTTTCTCTCATTTATGTCAAACCCTTCATTTAAACATGAACTAGCAGACTGAGAATGAAAACGGTACCTACTTTAACAATGGCTGCACATTTTTGTCATGCTTTGATCCACACAACTACTCTGTGAAGAAATGTCTGCCAGGGAGGAGAGGTCATCACAGGACATTGAACAGGATGAATGTGATGATAATGGAAAGATACATACTTTAAGAATGAATGTGTTATGTTATTTTGAAAATCTAGGCCTTCTCCTACAGCTGAAGGGGCACTCAAATGACTCTTAAGAAATGGAAGATGTGACTCATAGATTTAAGACTTTAGCTGAGTTTGTACAAGAATGACCTTCAGCATAATACAAAGCTATCCACAGGCACAGGAGACCCACCCCTTTCTGCTGCTTGTTTTCTCTTACAACCACTGTGCATCCCATCCTGGAGGGTGGCACAGGCACCTCTGCCCTCTTACCAGGCAGCAAGGTTTCCTTCCATGTACAAAACTTCAATGGACTGCTATGGTGGCTTCAGGCACCAACTTATTCCAAACCCCGGCACTGCGAGGGACAGAGGATTGCAGGAACATCCTGTGTATGTTTACAGCAGTAGAAATGAAAGGATGATCTGTGTATGGAAACTACTTCACACAGCAATTTAACATTGGTAGTTCTTGGGAAACTTCTGGACATAATTAATTCCCACTGAAATTCCCCCATAATTCGTGCTCAGTGACCGGTCTTTGCATTAACTGTCTGCTGCAAACATCTTTTTACCTCTATTCTTTCCCTTTGTGCTTCTTCTGTCTCTTTTCTATCTTTCCATTTTCTTTTAGGGAAAGAGGCAGATGCAAAACTGCATCTCCTTTTTCAAATAGACACAAGAGAAACAGTTGCTCACCCAAACACAGCTAATGGAAAATATGGAAAGCATTGCTCGTTGTTTCTTTGATGCTCAATTTAATGGCCACACTGAGTGTCAAAGGAGAATGAACTACATTCCTCATGCTTTTCTTCAACTATAGGCAGTGAAAATAGGATTCATATTATCTTGGAAAACACTTCTATATTCATGAGACACTCTTTTAAAAAAATATATGTTTTTTTCTGTGTTTGGCTTTAAATCTACTGTGTGGTGTTTTCTTGTTTCCCTACAGAGCAGTAGTCATTCTGGGCTGGCTGTTTAAGAGAAGGATATCCTAGTGAAAGCAAACAATAGGCTATGTAGTGGAAACTGCAAATCTTTGAAAAGAGTAATTGAAAACTGCTCAGGCATTTTGAAGATTCTTTGCACAATATTCCAGGCCTGTTGGTGGCTTAGTCTTTGGCAGGGTGGTCCTCTTTTTAGATTCCTCTTTTTTTGTATGAACAAATAGCATATATATGGGGGGGGGGGGGGGGACTTTCAAATCCAACTGATTCTTTTCCTATAAGAGTCACTGAAGATGGAGCATTATAAATATCTTTCAGTGAAGAATCAGAAAAAAAGTACAGAACCTCTTTGTTTTTCAGATTTTCCCTGGCTCACACTGTTCCACTCTTACCTTTTAAGGACTCCAGCAGATAATCTCTGATGGGTCTGGCTGCGTCTGCTGATGATGTTCTAGCCCTCCTGTGCTACACGACACTATTTATTGTCACCCTGTGCCAGTAGCCATTGTTGCTGCACAGAGCAGTGAGAGCTAAATGCATGCCAGGCTTCAGGAAGCCACTTCAGCAGCAGTGCTTCAGACCTCTGACATTAATGAAAAACCAGTTCTGTGCTTGCAGGCTCTTCTGTGCTTGCAGGCTCTTCACCACACCAGAAATGTGGCTTTTCATCTGACAAGGGAATTATTTAG
The DNA here is from genome assembly GCF_032191515.1 of Phaenicophaeus curvirostris. Classification (NCBI taxonomy): domain Eukaryota; kingdom Metazoa; phylum Chordata; class Aves; order Cuculiformes; family Cuculidae; genus Phaenicophaeus; species Phaenicophaeus curvirostris. The sequence continues at coordinate 11,270,540 of NC_091398.1, forward strand.
GAAGATCCTTAGGTCTTCACACTTGCAAAATAGGCACAGAACTTGATACTTGAAAGTGGTCCCAAAAATTAAGGAAGTTGTTTGTGGTACTCTGAGAAAACCCTTAGAATACTTACTTTAGTAGCCTGAGAAACTAAACAATAAGAATGTTGTATCAACTGTACAAAATTTCAAATCTGCCATCTGTATCCAACAACTGTCCAAAATGGATGTGGGGTGAATTAGTTCAAATTGGAATAAGGAGTAAATGAATTCAAGTTGTTATGCAGATGAAACTAGGTTAATGATGTTCTATGCATTCACAATCTCCCCCTTGATCTTCTGAATTACAAATACCTTTAATATATTGGCAGTCAAAGATTTGATTCTTTATTTTAGACAATACCCCAGAGTTCTTTATTCCATCGGTGGAATATGAAATACAACAACCAAACCCTTAATTTACTTCCAACTTCTGAAATTAAGGGAAGTAAATAAAACTGTGTAGGCAGTTATGTTAGCGTAGAATTTACCTCCTGCTACTTTACTCATCTCTAATGTAAATTCACTGTGGCCATGAAGCTATATTAGGGCCACCTCTGCCCAATATATCTGAAAATATAAACTATATTACCATGTTTTCTATACCACATTGTAACACTTCCGATCTGTTTCAGTCTCAGGAGAGAAGCATTGAATCAAGCTGATTTCTTCCAAGGCAAATCATAGAAACAGCATTGCATAAAATTGTTAGTCCTCCCAGGGCACTAACGGGAAAGATAAGATCAAGTCCCACTTGAAATTTTAATCATTTGAGAAAAGTTGTTTTAATTACAAGGCTGGGCAATAAAAAAGAAAATAATTTCGCTCCTCCCCCTGTAGCCTTTGGGTTTTATCTTGCGAGAAGTTTAAATCATACTGTATTAAGTAGTATTAGTTGAATGTTTTACATGAGGTGCTATGTAGAGCAAGCTGTAACAATTATCATTTTCCACTGGTTCCCTTTTGCTTAGTAGCTCAGAAGCTGCATCTCACTATCATAATGCTTTGGATCTGTTAGACTGGCCTGCTTATGCACAATGGCTTTTCCAGTTTTTTCTCTATTCTTGTCAGGAAAGACCTACTGCAAGAAATGTTACAGAGAACCTTCCAATGTTATGAACTATTCCTGGTCCTAGCTAAAATAAGAAACATAGAATTACATGTCTTGGAAGTATTTCTTGGGAGAGTTTTTTTTTTTTTTGAAAGCTCTGACAAAATGTTGTGCTGGATTTGGGTAAATTTTTTCCACCTAATCAATCCTAATAATGTTGAGCATTAAGATTTTTCCTTTCATTAGAAACATGTTAGGCCAGCTTGTGGGATCAAATTGGAAGTGTTCAGGTTTTCAAAATGTAGAATGCCTTGACACTTGGACTCTGACTGTGGAAGTCTTCATTGATTACTCAAGGACTGAGGAGGAAGTATGTTTAAAGAAACTAATAAATCTATAAAATCATCACTAATCACATCAGAACTTGAATTTATGTCAGTTTCTGCTTGGCTTAAGACTCAGATACAAGGTCTTTGTGCCATTTGACATCATTCATTCTAAAGACAAGAAGCACATTGAAAGCAGATTACTGCAGAGTAGTGAGAATTCATGCTAGCACTACAACTAAATAGTCATAAATAAAATAATTGCAGCCTGTTCCTTATTTTTAGTGTGACACCAAATGGCACAAAAGGTGAGGTGCCAAAAAATGTTCTAATGCAGGAATAGAAGGAAAGGAAAAATCTCATGGGCATTTTACTAATAATTGGAAGAGTGACTGAAAAATTATGCAATGCCCTCTCTAAAAGGCATTGGATGCACTGAATTAGGAGGGAAATCTTAATTATTGTGTATCCTGCTCTAAGGCAAATGGTTATTCTTATTACAAGGTTTGATGTTTCAGGTACAGAAGTCCTTCAGTCCTCACCAGAATAACTAGAAATTCATGTTCTTAAGGTCTGATCCAGAGTCCAGTAAAATCAGGGAAGGTTCTAACCAGGCAGCATTTACCCTTGATCAGGAATGAAATATACATTCCGCTGATTATAACAAAAGAAGTCTTTCTCTGCTAAAAAGACAGAAGTATAAATTTAACTATCTGTGTTCCAGCATCAATCTGTTGAAAGAGGACTTTGAAGATGAAATCCCAGAATGACATCTCAATACAGATAGTCATTCAGGAATATCTTTTTCACCTACAAAAAACAATTTAGGCCATGATGTTGTCAAGGAACAGCTAAGAACAAAAGGAGTGCAATCACCTCTTGCACCCATCAGGTTTTTTCCTCAAAATTACTTTTTAAAGTTCAGAAACAGTTATAAGGCCATCTCCCTAAAAGAAGCAAGGTAGCAGGTATATGGTAGTCTGCTCTATCCTGCATCCCAAATGACTCAGTTTGAAATGACAGTTCTGCCAAAAACAACCCCCACCAAATAAACAAATAAGAAAAACACTTCTTGCACTTTGTTTTCCTGCTAGTGGTTTTGAAACAAGGAAACTCTTTTGCTATTATTTTTCATGTCAGACACTAGCTAAAACCAATGGGGTCAACGGGATATTGCAGGTCCCTATTTCAAAGCAACGTTTATGTGGCAGGGTGACCTTTAGAAGCTGCATGAGGAACATCAATCAAAGATTTCAACATGCATGCTTGAACAGAGTAATTTGTGAAACATCAATATTGAGATAGAGAATTGTTACCAATTCAGTCACTTCAGATCACATTACAATGTGATCTAAACAATGTTCCTCTGAAGATAAAGGAGGAAAAACAGGGTTCCTAACATAAATCACACTTTGAAAGCTTAGGGAAAAGCCAATAATCTGCAAGGAAAACAGAAACATTTTGACGTTAACTTGGTAGCAAATATGCCATAAGGATTTTTTTTTAATCTTGATATTTCTAAAATTTCTGAAAGCTATAGAAAGGTTGCAGCATTTGGAGCTTGTAAAGATGAATGAATGGAACAGGCAGTGATTTGTTTAAAAGGCAAGTACTTGTTTGTGCTGGTACAGGCCTGGGCTGATTTTTTTTTCCCCATTTTGTAGTCCAAAAGTTAGATTAGGTGGATTTCAGAGCAAGGACAGCTCGGTTACATGACACAATGATCCATTACCAGAGAACCCAGCCTCTTCAATACATTGCCAATGAAAGAGTGTATGTCCCCTTCCTGCAATACCTCTGACAGACAAGTACAGTATTATGATTAACTAGCATTCTTTTATCCTACTTTCCCTTTCTGCTCTACATGTGAGTAAAGAGGAAAACATCTGGGACTGGTGCAGTGACAGAACTGGCAGAAACACCAGCTTTCTTGGCACACAAGCAACCCTAGAACTAAAAGCTTCAACTTCAGTCTGAAAGCACAGGATGTAGCCATCCTTTTTGGTATGGAACTTGGGAAATCTGTGAACCATTCATTCGTACTCCTTTTCATTCTGCCCAATAGCTGTCTGTCCTCCTACAGAACAGGGAACAGGAAAGCATTTTAAAAATGGACCTGCTCTGAGTTTTCATAGCATGCATTTGAGCATTTTGTCTGTCGAGGTTTCATTCCTGATGCCTTTGTCACATGGTGGACATGCCTTACAAAATATTACATCAGTACTATTAAATGTGAAAGTGTCCTAATAAGTAGGAATGCCCAAACTGGCCCTTGTTTCCTTGTGCACCATATGAAATAGATTCAATTAATTAGCTGGTTGTTTTAAGACAATTCCAGCTGAGAGAAGGTCTGTAGGCTTTGCAATAGAAAAAATCTCATTAAGTCATTTTTTTTCTTATTTTTCCACATCTTTTCCTGATTCCTATGAAACAGACACTGTTTCAGACTTTTTGAGTACTCAGCGCTTACCAGACAGGAGAACATGAGGACAAATCAGGTCACATTGGCTCAGCAAGCCAATTAGTTCATTATGTTAGTCTGTTTGTTTCCATTACTGATCTCAGGATGGAATGAGTATGTTTGATTTTCTTATAAACACCGTCACCATACCAGATGGGGAGCCCAAATTGTTCGCTTTGAGGTAGACGCCTTGGCATTCTTTTCTGCTCAGTAAATGGAAAGCAGCAATACTCCAGATGCTGGGATGGATCCCTCCATCTGCTTCAGTGTAAGAGAGTATTGCAGCATTTCCATTGGAAATTAACAATATATCTGCTTTCTACTTTGTCCTTTGATTAAGCAATGTATAAAACAGTGCTGGAATACACAATATGTAGATGTGTTTACTATAGAATAAAAGTAAAACCACTTTTTGAAGTAATCATCCAGTGAAGCAAATGACCAAGTCAGAGTGAGGAAGGGCAGACTTTGTGCAGTTAAAAGTCCATAAGAAGCAGCAAAAAGACCCTTTTTAGCTTCAACAGACTTTGGATCAAGCCAAAGTCAGAGGCCTCCTTCATCTCAGTGCTTTAACCTTTAAAAGGTTCACTTTAAATAACAGCAAAAACTGATTGCTTGACTCATTGTGTTTGTGATCAGATTCTCACAGATCAAAGCACCTCAGTTTTGCTCCCCAAGCCATGATCAAGCAGCTGCTGGAGGATCATGAATCATCTCTATGTGGACTACTGCCCTTTCTGAGGCAGAACCAGACAAGTTCAAGATGTTCTTTAATTTCTAGCCATTTAGTCACACCTCTGCAAATGGGATATGTCAGTCTGCTACTAACGCAACAGCTGGATATTTGCTTTGTCCAAAGTGGGAATGCCTGTGTTTTTTTGAGAATACTATTAGAAGATTTTTTCTTTTTGCAATATAAGTGTGGTTAAGTAATGATCAAGACACTTGCACAAATACAAAAGGTAAATCCAAAATAGGTCAGCTTCTCAGGTCATGACACTCAATAGCAAATTTCCATTCACCTCACTGGAATCAGGATTACATCCCATATGACATCTGCCATCCTTCAGGCCCACAACAACCAGATTTGTTTTCCTCTATACACATTTGGGCTTTTTTATGTGCCACACTTATTAGCACTTTGAGACTAAATGGAGATTTTCCTTTCAGCTTTTGCTGTATGTCTGCTTACATACAGCTGCTAGTCTGCTTAGGAAATGGGAAATAAAAAACAACTTATGATGAAGATCGTGTTGCCTTTTCTTTCTTTTCTTCAGTTTATAGGCTGACTCAATGAAATGCTACTCACAGCAAGATCTGTGAAGATGTGAATACTCAGTGAACAGCATAAATGCAAAGTTATTCAGGCTATCAAATATTAAATTTTAATATTTTATACAATGAATCAGATTGACACAGCTTCCAACAAACTATTACAATAAATACCATTGAAATGAAGTGCTGCATAGCCACCATTTTTAGGACTTTGGGAAGAAGAATTTTTGAGGGAAGAAGAAGATTTTGCATTGCCATAGGTGAATACTGTTGAGATCTAATATTTTTTTTATAAATCTTAGGCTATTATATATGTTTAGGAATCAATAAGAAAAGCTGCCAACTATGTGACCCTTTTACTGCAAGTCCAGAAGTAAGCAAGTCAGATTTTTTACAGCTTTATTATTCCTAAACGTTACTTGCCAGTGCTTCCAAAGGATTTGGAAGCTAACAGTTAATCTTTATAAGCAATGCAAAATGCATTATGTCATAACATGCTGACATACAGATCTACATCTGAGCACAGAGGGGGTGTCTTCAACAGACTAAGTCTTCCCAGATGTAAGTTTCCTTTGGAAACCTATTTAATATTTTCATTCTGCCAAAGGCCACAATGATTTTCATTGTAGCTCTCCTAGCTTATTTCTTAATTCATTTTACAATGTCCAAAAAATTAGAAGCAGCTATGAATGTCATCATAACCAGATGTCTTCAAATTTTTTCACTCTTCTTTCTGTTAAATAATGCCATCTACTGCAGTGTAAGTGAATGACAAACTTGTAAAAATGCAGAAAGATATGCTTTATTTCTGTATTACTGTAAAATTATGTTAGTTGTTTTGAGACACATCTTAAATATCCATTATTTTCATTGCTATTTTTGACTAAAATATGGAAAGGTGAGTATTCTTCATGTAAAAATTTGGTCACTGAGAAAAGCCTCTGCTACAGAAAAGAGCAGCTGTCTTAAAAACAGAATCTTTTCTAACTAGCAGTGTAAAAATAAGAGAAAGATGGCCTTTTCTTCTCCCCATTTGAGCTTTCTCTTCACTGTAAGGCAGCAGAATCACATTTCTGTAAATAACAAAACAAGGAAAGACCAAAAGTGAAGTAAGAATGAAGAAAAAAATTGACACATGAAATTTCAAACTCCTAGATGAAAATTTCCTCATGAATGAGACCCTTGCTGTCTTAAACACATCATTTAACAAAAAATGTGGGTTTGAAAGGATGAAAGAGTGAAACCAAGAGCTGACTATTAAAAGTAATCAAACATATCTTAGGGGTACAGAACTGTGTGTATACTATGCATTTTTTATATGTATACACAATGCATGTAACTGTATATTACATGTGCACACAGCAACACTATAAAGTTCTTTTGGATCTATGTCATGGTATTTTTATTTTACAATTATGTATAAGCTATGTTTTGCCCTGAACTACAGAAGAATCACCTCTTCTCTTCCTCACTACATTTATAATCAAGACACTTTAACCTGTGGAGCTAGGAAGCGCTTAAGTGGAGTGACAGCACAGTATATCACTCTTGGCTGAGGTGGATCTATGCCCACTCATGCTCTCTAGGGTGTATCCAACCAGCTCTTTTTAGTCAGATAACAAGGCCAACCTCCACAGTACCTCTAGTGGTATTCTGCCTCCCAAAGTGTACTGGTTTTGAGGTCTTCTTGCATAAAGAAAACACCTCGTACATTGAGCAACTCAGCTTTTGCCACACTAGAATTCAAGGTTTTTTTCATAAGTCATTAGAAAGACTATAAAAACTATTTCAGTCATAATGCTACACTTCTCAGTTTTAAGATAAATTTCAGACTTCTTGTTTGTCAGGAAACATTTGTCCTAATTTTTACCAAGGCTGGGCAGTTTAGTATTTTTTACTAAGTTGCTGGCAGTGAAATCCTGCTTTGTTCCAGGAGGAAATTATTTCCTCTCAGAACCAGTCAGCAATTAATTAAGCAAAGAATCAGCTTGTTTACCCGGGATCCACTGACAAGATTATGCAGTTTGAGAACTGGAAAGCCAAACAACTTTTTTTAGAAACTAACTCTAGATTTTCAGATCAAGGAAGGATGCCTAGATCTTCTTCAGAGGTTGTGGCTATTAGGCAGTGTCCTTTAAGTAGCATCTGATGCTTTGACCCTGTGTCAGGATAGGTGTGAGGATGATGCTGTCCTGGAAATAAGCAGTTCTTCTCCACCTCTGTTGTGCAAGGTCTGAAGTTTCTGGTGAGGCTCAAAAGATGCAAAAGTCAAGGGAAAAGGACAAAGTGATTTTCTAAGTGATAGAATACATCTGAGGCAGATTACTTTTCATATGCCACTGGAATGTTTTGGATTGTAAGATATTTTGTGTTATCAAAGGAAGGTTAAATACTGCCTTCCAGCCTGATAACAGGCACAGAAAAAACATTAGCTCAAAAATATCTGAAAAGGATTTTTGAAGCTTCTTGCATCTTGTTGTTGTTCTAATCGAGCTGGTGGTCACAGCATAAGCAGTGTCAGCCTCTACAAATCAACTTTTTCTAGTTTGCTGCTTTTATAGTTTAACTGCAGAATTAACTTAATTTGGTGTAGGCAGAAAGCCTGTAGTGGTGTTGGAAATGGGAAAAGAAACCTCCTGTCCCATCCAGTGACCTGCTCCAAGATCCCCACTCTGGTTCTCCACTCCATGAGCCAGGAAGCTTGTATTCCCCATCACCCTTGCAGTGCTCATGTAAGGAGGTGATAAATTTCACAGGTGACATAGAGGAAGAAGTTGCATTAATACGGTCAAGGAAAAGCTGCTAAGTAAGACATTGAGAAGGGAGAAGAGCCTGAAAAACTAAGCTCAGTTGAGTACATGGCAATAAAAGAGGCAAACTGTTCCAGTACAAGACAAGAGGGTTCAGGGAAGATGACAAACCAAGTTACATCTTATGGAAAAGCAAACTGAATAGAGAAGAAAAGGGCCAAAGCAGAAACAAAAGAAGACAGGGTATGCGTCCAAGTGTGTACTATGCCAAAGAGCATGGGCATACGTATGGAAACAGATACCCACAAATACGGAGAGAAAGAAAAAGAAAGAATGTAAAGAGATCCGTGTTCTGATTTGGTAATGGAAAAGATTAAAAGACAGACATGAAATAGGCTGCATGTAAGAAAAGAAAAAGGGACTACATAACTCTTATGAATGGGCTGCACTGTCTGGAACTAGTGGTAATTTCAATGTCAGAGCTTTGAATTACATCTTTTGGGGTTTGAGGGTTCTTTTTTTTTTTTGATGGATGATGTGTAATAGGTAACTTATTCTAATATTAAAGTTTAAGCAACTTTACACAGGTACACAAATAGCCTTTCTCCAGAGGTTTGTGTTTATAAACAGAATAATTTTCTATCAGTGATGAAAAAAACTCTTATTCCATTATTCAAGATTTACGTGTGCAATCTAAGACTTCTAATATCTTCAAAACTCACAAGGAGTTTGCCCAACATCGTGGTGTTAATTTTCGTAGTGGTTTCTTAAATGGCTGGGTTTTCTGGATCTTGTTTCTCTAAGAAAATACAAACCCAAAATTTAATATTTTAAGCTGATTTTCATCAATCCCTTCAAACTCATTTTCCGTAACAAATTTGACTAGTAGAATAACTGTTGGAAAGAATTCACAGAGCCATTAATATTACAGATGAACATTTTTTTTTTTTCCTGAATATATACACACTTGCAATATTTGAGCAGGCCAGATGGCACATTCATTGCAAACTATTTGGGCAATTACTGTGAATGCAATTTATATCTATTACATACATTAGCTTTCAAAAATACTTTGAAAACACTTTGTTCTAGGTAACAATGCAAGATGGTTGTGGCAAGAGTTCATGCTGGACAGATGGCTTATTCTGAATTCATGTGTAACTACACACATTGGCACATGGGGGCAAATTATAATCTTGTTTGAGAGATTTGGCCTGTTTCCTTTTGAGCTGCAGCAGAGAATTAAATTGCTAATTAAACAGTAACTCAGTCTGACACTAAAATTACTGGAGATGGAAGATTATCACAGATTTAATTGGGCTTTGGATCAGCTCCAGGAGGTTTCCACTGATGTCTACTTACAGATTCAGAGCAGACTCTGCCATTAATGTAACAGATCCTCCCAGTGCTTGAGGGGAAATATTTAGCCCTTTACTTCACACATAAATTATATTACTGTAGAAAACAAAGCAGACTATACAATAGCTTTCATTATTCATCTTTGACTTAAAAACATTTGAAATAATATTGAACCCTATTTTGTCTTTCTTTCTAGTTGCAAGATGTACCCATCTTGGGCAGGTTTATGCTGACAGGGATGTTTGGAAACCAGAGCCATGTCAAATCTGTGTATGTGACTCAGGATCTGTTCTCTGCGATGACATCATCTGTGATGATCAGGAGCTGGACTGTCCCAACCCAGAGATTCCCTTTGGAGAGTGCTGTCCAGTTTGTCCGCAGACGACACCACAACCTACAAGAGTAAGTTTGTCCTCTGTCTTGTTACTTCGGTGTTGCCACCTCCTTGTTCCATATCAACTTCAGTTCGCTCTCTTTTAGGTACTCGTAAACATTTTTCTTTTAAATTCTAAGCTTGTCACTTTCTAACCCTAGGCAAATACTTACAATTGGAAAATTTTTCCAATTAAATTAAGAAAAAACACCTTAAACTTTCACAAAGTTTTATCTTTTTTTTTTTGTTACATTTGCACCTGTTCTGATAAAAACTTGCTAGCCCTTTAAGCTACGCAGCTGAAAGCAAGAAGTCCTTTGACTCAGTTTTATGGAGACAACAGGCACAGATAAACAGTAGAAAGGGTCAGAGGGCAACAATTAGCCTTTATATTTCTCATTTTATGGAGAAGCATGAGAATAATGCAAACTGCAAATTTGTCGACTGCATGTTCAGTCTATATCCATAATACTAATGTCAACACAGGGTTGAAGAAAGTTAGACAATTTTTGCAGTATACTGCAAGTCTGCACAATTCTACATCATCACAGAGCAGATTTCCTTTTGCAGAGCAATTGCTGACTTAACGCCCTGTAAAGGAAAAGTGATTTAATCTCTATATCCCTAATTTATCACCATCTTGTTTATAGACACCAACATTATCTAAACCAGTTACAGCAAGTTAACCTCAGGAAAATCAAGAATGTTAATGCATGCCAAGTCCCCTACCTAAACCACTTCAGTGAGTGAGCCAGCTATACTGAACTCTAAGGTTATCTGAACATTTCGTCCTTGTTTAGATTAGATTAGATATCAGAACTTTTCATCCTTGTTTAGATTAGGTTGGATTTAGATTTTGATTTAGAATAGATTTAGTTTAGATTACATTTCACTCTTGTTTAGATACATGAGATTCTGTTGAAGTACACAGGTTTCCACAGATGTGTTGAAGATTCTTATCCAGCAGGTAAAAGAAGAGATTGAGGGCTGTGTATACAGAAGAGAAAGGGATATGTATTTCTGCAGCTCTATAGGATATCTACTTAAACACGAAACATAATATACAAATATGTCACCTAGTGTGAGTTGCCCCATACTACTGCAACTGTGCTGCTTCCAAGATAACCTTAGCTACTTCACTGAACTCTAAAGCAGTGGTACGTATAAGCATGCCGGAGATTTACACAAAGCTCCCTCTCTTGTTGTGGCTAAAGACTCTTTTACCGGTTCTGTGGTTCCTGATAAAAAAGGACATGTGGACTACTTCCTCCAGCCTCTATCTTCAATATATAAGAGTTCGCCCAGCCCACTCGAAGATGTCCTTCTCGCCTTCGATAGTGCATAGAGAAATGCTACCTTGGAAGATCCAAGATAGTTTCACCTCACAATTCTTTTCTACTGTTAGCAGCTGAATAAAACAGTTCTGAGCAGTGATTTGAGAATCCGGATAGTAACACGTTACTGAATTATTAACTGAAAAAAAATAAAATTGGAGGAATAGATAAGAGAAAGTAAAATAAGCTACATTATTAAATCAAACATGCTGGACTTCAAGGATACAAGAAATCTGTTCCTTACAGCTTTCCACAGTAGATTACTGTCCCCATAGTACTCAATGGCAAGGCTCTACTGACTTCATTATCACCATGTTTTTGCCTACAGGGAAGGTGCAGCTTTATGGATGAACCATGAAAATGCAGATAAAAGACTGATCCATAAGCTCATGGCTCTTAAATATACTGAATAAGACTAAACAGAATTCTTTTAATAAAACTATATTCTAATGTTTAAATAAGGGGTTTTTTTCTTGCTTATGTATAAATATTCAGTTTTCAATTTTATTTTGATTTACTGTCTTAATGTCACTACTTTTCCTTTTTTCCTAGACTCCTGGAGTAATCAGCCGAGGTCCCAAAGGAGACCCTGTAAGTGCGGCTGTGGGGATTTTTTGGGTTTGGTTTGGTTTTTTTTCCAAGGAAACTGACAAAACCAAAAGCCAGTTCCTGCAGTGCTATATACCACATTGAAGTTGCTGAGATACCCAGCCTTCATTGATACCTGTACTCTCTGCAGAACTGTGCAATGTAGTTATTTCAAAGTAGCCCTTTAGCTTCAACAAAACTCTCTTGAATTGAAAAGAGAGGGGAAGCGTTTACCCCAAACTCTATGACATTTGTAATTTTTATTATATTTCTTCCCAACAGAAAAAAAAAAGTAATCTGTGGACTACGCTAGTAGTATTAATTTTAGACTCAGGAATTGACCAGTTTAGTATTTCTCATATGGTCAAATATCAGCTGCTCTAAGGCTCCAGCACTAAGAACAGTTTCCATATGTGACTTTTTCCTACAATACCTTTCCTGAATGTTCAGTTGTGGCCTTAGTTATGTTTAGTAGAGAAAATTTCCCACCACAATTGCACAGACTTTTATGAATGGAAGGATTTGTCCTGTGATACTGTTGCAGATGGAGGCAAGTGCTGATGTCTGTATCTGCTCTGTTTGTGTCTTTGCAGGGTTCTCCTGGGGTACCAGGCAGAAATGGTGCTCCTGGCCCTCCAGGACAGCCAGGAAGTCCTGGAGCCCCAGGCCCCCCTGGGATCTGCCAGTCATGTCCCAGCATAAATGGTGGTGTAAGTCATTATTATGGTCAGCTTCTGCCTTGTTCTTCATAAGCATGCAAACAGTACTGTGAGCACCTACCTCTTGTACCTTCAGACATACTTTGGTTTCAGCCACATCTGTCTCTCATTTGAGCCTTTGAAAAATACAGCTGAGTGGTAGAATTTTCTTTGTTGTTTCCTTGGAGATTTGTCCACAAAATTTGGCTGGAGTGCAATTAAATCTCTGTCTTTTCTTAATTTTTATATCTTTTGGGCCAGATCTTATTAAGGACTTACTTAACTCAGAAATAATGTGACCACACAGAAAGTGTGCAGGAGGAAGTACATTCTCTCAAACTTAATGATTAGGAAACTCTCTTACTTTCCAATGTTTTATCCAATGTATATTTAATGAAAAAAATATTTCCAGGAGACTAGACAAAAACACAGGCCCTCTGTTTCCAGGGCAGCACCATGTAAGTGCTATTTGTCATGCTTCCTCTTTAATTCTGGGGAAGGAGATACGTAGGTAAGAAATATTTTGCTACAAAATATTCTGAAATGAGACATCAGTAAGCCACAGGCAAAACAAAAAGAGGAGACTAATTAACTGTTGAATTGTTGCATCTTTTATCAACTATTTCATCAAATTTCTTCAGTGACAACTAAGGCCAACAGAAAAGAGGTTGTTAAAGAAAGTGGGGGTGGCGAGGAAGCTTAAAAGGAGTCAAACAAGAATAAGGAGGGAGAGGGAAAGGCAATTTTTGGGCTCAGCTGAGGCCAGCTGAATGGGTGCAGATTAGGGAGATAATGCTACCATGAACAAATAAAAAGAAAGATATTGGCTGGGTTTCTGTTATGGATGTTTTAAAAATATGGCTGCTGTATGTTGAACAAGTAGTACTCAGTAGATACAAATGTGTTATTTCCAAACATTTGCCATACCAATGTAAGAAAAGGCTTATTTGGTTTGTAGCAATCACCTTTTTTTTTTTTTTTTCTGTTTTTCTCTATTTCTTTTACAGAGTTTTTCTCCACAGTATGACTCCTATGATGTGAAGGCCGGTTCAGCTGGCATTGGTTACCCACAGCCCATTGTAAGATGATATAGCCTTCTTTCTGTCCTTTCTTTTTTTTTAAAAAGAACAAATTTTTTACTTGTAGATTATACCTTGGGTGCATATGTATCCTGATTTTAATTTAACAAGAAAAGTTTTAATTTTGTTATTGCCTGCAAGTGGAAAGGCAGTAGTAAGGCAGTAGTTTGCTTGGCACTATCATTTGACAAAGTAATTATAGGTTATCTGAGGGGTTTATCTCTCTTTCTTGCTTCCTTTTCTTACCTTCTTTCCCCTAATCGCTCTCTGAATCGCTTTCTTACACTACCTAAACATTTACCCTTTTTCTCCCATGCATACACTCTGCATTTATCTGCTTTGGTACTCTTCTACGAATTGCTGCCCTCCTTTCCACCATTTCTTTCATTTCTTCCACTGTCCCTAGTCTTCCTTTATCCATTCAGTAGCAATCCGATTTTACTCAGTTTGATAATCAACACTTGCTTGTATTTCTACTACTCAAATTTGCCTGATAACAAGTTAGTAAACCCTTCTTATAATCTTTATTTTCATCCCAGCAGTAGTCAAAAGCTTTTCACTTTTTCTTTTTGCAACAATAATCTTTTTTACCCACAGCTATTCAGACTGTGAATACTTCAGACTAAGGATGCTGTATCTGCCAGCTAGGCCTGGCTCGAGCTTTTCAGGTTTTTTTAGTGAGATTAAGTATGGATTGCCTGAAAAAGTCATGTATGAGCAACACCTCCTGTGTAAAATTAATTTAAATGTTGTACCTCATGATTTTCCTTTCAGACACAGGATTTGCAGGTACTCATCACTGATTACATGGAATGTTCTTGATTTAATCAATCTGCTATACAAAGGACATGGTGAATTGCTATTATTTGAAGTTGGCTGCTGTTTCATTAAGCAAAATCATCGTTTTCAATTCAATGCTGTGTAACGAAGTCTGGGTATTATGTATTGTAACATACTGAGACAGTTCCAAGCAAATGTGTTATTTCTCAGGGTTCACTCAGATCATCTTGTAAAACGAATTTTAATTATGACAGCTTTTTTTCCTGAAATACAGTTCATTATTTCCTCACCTTTATTTTAATCTGTTCATTTCTACATCATTCATTTGCTAATATGATTGTCCATGCACTTGTCCTCTTCAACCAGCCATTTTTTTATTTGTTTATTCATATATTCGTATCCAGCTCCTCACAGTTTTGGCCTGCAGCTTATTATATCATCCACATTTTGCTTCTCAGTGTCTTAAAATGGGATGTGCTGAACCAGGCAGATAACCAAGATATCTTTCAGTTAGCAAACATGGTTAGTCATCTCTGTTTTGACACTTTTCCCTGGACCTGGATTAAAAATAAAAAATAAATTAACTGGGCTGCCTGGAATGTCTTCAGTCAGAATTGTCTGTGTGCTTTCAGGTCATATGCATCATGCAATGCATGACTACAAAGCCTGTAACAGAGAAGTTACAGGCAGATGTGACTACACTTGCTGGAACTAAATGTTTATCACTAAGATTACATAGATTAACTTCTTGACTGTTAGTTTAAATATATATCCAAAATGAAATGATTTGTAGGTGTAATAAAATAAATATGACAGCAGTGGCACCAACATTTGTCCATGTCACACATCTCTCCATTTCTCTCTCTTCAGTGGCTTTCCATAGCTTTTTTTTTTTTTCCATAGCTTTTCCATAGCTTATATACTGTCAGTTTTTCTCCTCAGTGTGCACCTTGAAAAAAATACTGCCTTGTTTGTTATAGCTGCATCTCTAATTTATTAATAGCAAGTGATGAGCTGATGGTTCATGCTGAGTTCAAACTTTTGTACCAAATGAGTTCTAAAAATTAACAGTGAGGAACTGCTAGTTGTATTCCTGTAATTTACCAGTTTACCCAGATACTAAATACCCTGCCACTTAGTGTACTTCTTGTCTTAGAAAACTGCAAATATCGCAATGATCCATTTTTTCAAACGAAAGAAAATCTGAGAAATAATATTAACATAGTATATGTGTAGTATAGTAATATACTGAACTGTGTATAGTAGTATAGCTATACTATTAATCTTGTATCATTAAAATTATATTACTGTAACATGTATGTTATATGACTTAGTCTGACACCAAGTGACCATATCCCATGAAACACATTATATATGTTCCATAAGATATGGAATATACTGTCAGTACTGCAGTACTTATTGTTTCTCATGTAATTCATATATTTCAATTGTTTTGGTTGTATCAAACCCATGACAAGTTTAATTTAACGAAAGTATCTTTTTCAAGAGCCACATATAGCTGCAGTAAGCCATTATGCTAATTTTCAAATGCTTTCTGTTTTGCAGAATCAAATACTTTTTTGATTGTTGCTGCAGGAAGTAGAAATATCAACACTCTCCTCAAATTAAGAATAGCAATATTTTACTCCCATTTACCAGTTAAAATAAGGAACAGTATTACTGATTTGAGTTTAAACATATTGAGATTTCATCCGAGTCCCTTGGTTAGTCCAGACATCATTTATTTTTTATGACTTAGTACTCTTGAAATTCAGAAATTATTTCCTTGGTGAGAATGCTTGCCTTGCTGACAAGTTATAAGATTATGGCCTTAATTCAGTATACATGCAAGTTCTACCAAGTCTAGGGTTGTAAATAGAGTTTATCACAAAGTTCTTCTAATGGGCTGCATTTGAAATGTAGTTCTTGTATGCAGGTAAGAAATTTTAAAAAATTTTAGAAAGCAAAATCTGGCATTAGTAGACTAGCAAACTAGTTTATTGTTACATTTTGGTTCCACAGCTGAAGATGGAGGGTTAGTCTAATAAAGATAAGTTACATGGCAGAAGAGCTGAAGCCCATTTATTCTGTGTAACAAAGCAAGAGTTCCAGTTATCTCTCCTTCCAGCTTAAGTATCTGAAAAGCTGAGCTGTAAGAATCCTTCTGCAGGACTATGGAAGTGGAACAGTGATTCAAAAGAAAAAAATACAGCTTTGAAAATACCTTGTGGAGTAGGTCAGCTAAGACTGCAAAGAGAAACAAAGACCACTTTTCTGAAGGGACTGTAGGTACTAGACAATGTACTTAGCAAGGTGTACATATATGGCTTCATCTTTTTTTTGGTGCACAAAATGATGTTACCATGTCATGCAACGACATTAAGATTTATATCTATATTACATGAATGTAATGACTGTTTTTTAATCTACACCACAGAGTGGCTTTCCAGGACCCCCTGGACCCAGCGGCCCCCCTGGCCCACCTGGTCAGGCAGGTCCGCCTGTAAGTAAAATTAATAATCTCATAATCATCTAGTTATTTTATAGGTGCCTCTCATTGTCGCTACCATAAATATTAGGTGCATTTTCAACCAATAAATCTAAATACTAGATGCTGAAGTTCATGCTGTACCAGCTGTGCACAACCGAGACTCAATGGTTGAGGGCTATATACTGTTCTTGCTTAAGTTTGAGTTGACCCAGTGCTTTTTGTAATTCTGGTGCTGGCTAAGCTTGTATTAAGGCATGCCACTGCCTGTCATCCTCTGTTAGTATTACCAAATGTTCAAACATACAAAAATTTAATAGACTATAAATGAGAGTGGGAATCTTAATACATGCTCAGTGAACACACAGAGGGTCTGATTTTTTTGATGTACATCTCCTTTTAGAGGAGTAGTTTTTCATGTTTTTCAGTGGAGGCACATTCTTCTTGCATCTGCTGATTTCACCTTTGGTCTTTTGTTGACAGTTCTGACTGAAGTTTTCCTTATGATTATGAGAGGATAACAAAATATCATAATGGTACGTGTAATTGTTCATGTTCTAACTGCCTTTTTGCTGCATTATAGGGCTCTGCTGGATACCAAGGTTCCCCTGGAGAACCAGGACAACCTGGCCCTCCTGTATGTATACATTACACATCACTATGTATATTAATGACATGATTGTACAAGCATGAATCTGTGTCATCACTGAAGTGGATTGAAATTTTACAATTCATCCTGTCTGTTTACTATCATGTATGTCAAATGTATGAGTATTTTATGACATCTAATGAGTTTTTAATTTAAAAATTTAACTTTGTTTATTATAGTTAATCTTAACTATTTTTCTACAGGGACCTCCAGGCCCTGTTGGAATGATAGGCCCAGTTGGTCCACCAGGGAAAGATGTGAGTTCAATATTATTTATCCAGTAATTAATAAATGGGAAGGAAGAAAGAAATGTCAATAAATCCTAAGATAGCAGAGCACATCAATATTGCATTCAAAAATTTTTAACATCTCCTCACTTCTCAAATTGACATGACTGCAAGAACCTGCATTTGATTTCCATTAGTTATAAATGTCCATTTCAAAAAAGTTTCAGTTTTAGAAGTCAATTTGATTCACACAATTTAGAAAAGAAAAATAGAATGCTTAAGCATGAAATACCCTCTTTTGATCTGGTAAAAAAGAAATCAGCAATTAAAAAGAAAAGCAGATAGTAGTAGTAGCTGCTTCCTCCCTTCAAATATTGCTTTAAGAGTTAAGGATGTTAAAACCACCCTTTGTGTCACAGCTGGGAGTCCTGAAAAGGTATTACACAAAGCAAGACAATTGGCTAAATTTTTTGTCCATTTGAATGGTTCACAATGAAAAATAAACTTTCTGTGTTTGTCTCTTTCTAAAAGCCATCTTGAAATGAGTTAGATCTTAAGCAAAATCCTATTAAAAAATTGAGTTTATAAATTCTGGCAACTGATTTTCAGAAGGTAGCCATATACTGCATTGTCACCCTGATATTAATTTTTCCCGCTGTCTCTGGTGGAAGTTTCACCTCCTTATTCCAAGTTGCCTTGATATACTAGGACTGATTATTTGCCATTAACTGAATGAATAGCAAAGCAAGCAAAAAAATTACTTTTCTTCAATAGGGAGAACCAGGAAGACCAGGCAGAAATGGAGATCGTGGAATACCTGGATTACCGGTATGGAAAAGTCCCCAATAACAATGGTCTTCTAATCAAAGGGTTTGTTTGCCAATTTCAAGTTTTCCCAGTGAATGAGACACACAATGAACATTGACTTGTGCCCTTCATGCAGTAAGTATGGAATTGATGTGTCTTTCTGTATTTGTGTATGTAGGGTCACAAGGGACACCCTGGAATGCCTGGAATGCCTGGGATGAAAGGTCAACGAGTAAGTATTGAGTATTGCTGAGTGTTTCTCTATTTGAATTATGGTGTTGAACTGTTGTTCTCTTCCAGTCATCGATTCCCAGTGAAACAGAATGTATCATAGAATTAAAGATCAATTTCTGGGTAATGTAACCTGACCTTCTGTAATGAAAGGCAGTTAAATTTTATCTAGTTGCCTCAGTTGTAGAGAGTCATCCCAAATGCTGGGCTTAAGCAAGCCATCCGTAAAAGCATTGTTTGTTAATTAATGGCTTTGGAGAGAGAGAAGATTCAAGATTTTCTTTCAAAAAGTGTTCCAATAGCTGATAGAACTCATTATTAAAAGTGTGCCTATTTATAGGAATTTGTCTTAAAGCATAAGATTTTGCCAAGAGGAATAAAGTTTTCCAGAATGTAAAAGAAATATTAATTATAGATATGTTTTTATTTTCCCACAGGGTTTTGATGGAAGAGATGGTGCCAAAGGTGACAGTGGTGCACCTGGTCCAAAGGTAAAAAGCTTTCACGTCATGTTTGTAATACATAAAATAATACCATTCATCAATTTTTATAGAATCATAGAATCACCAGGTTGGAAGAGACCCACCGGATCATCAAGTCCAACCATTCCTATCCAATACTAAACCATGCCCCTCAGCGCCTCATCCACCCATGCCTTAAACACCTCCAGGGAAGGTTATGCAGTTAAAAATATCCATTAAACATTGAAGAAACTCATTGAATATCTCCATGAAAAGAATGAGAATGATTCCAAAGGAACTAGGCTTTCTGAACCATGTCGTGTCCCAATTTTCCGTCCATAACAAAGCTGAGATACCAAAATGAAAGGATATGCCTGGACCATCTGACTTTATTGCTTAATATTAAAGAACTGAGCCTTCCTGATTTTTTTTTCCTGTTAAAATATTTTGTTCTGGCACTTGTTTAGATTTCTTAAACTTCACAGGCTATTCATGCTAAGGATACTCAGCACGATGCAGAAAGGGGCAATGGATTGAGTTGTCTCGTTTCTATCTCTCTTCCCCTTAAATAAAACAAAGATTGTTTTTACCCAAGTTCATTTTGTCATTCATGTTTTCTCTCCATGACAGGGTGAAACTGGTCTTCCTGGAGCAAATGGATCACCAGGCCAACCGGTAAGCATGTGTATCCCCTTTGACAGATTTACTTATTTCCTCTTAACTTCAATTATCCCACCGCCTGCATTGAACAATGCTGAGGTATGCCAATAAGAGCAATGTCTCTTTGCTAGGCCATATTATTTTGGAAGGCATGTAGCAGACTGGGGGTTTTGTGTTTTCTAGGGACCAAGAGGTCCAGCTGGTGAAAGAGGAAGACCTGGGAATCCTGGTGGCCCTGTAAGTAGCAGCAGCAGTTGTTCTGTTCTTATCCAGAAGCAGCACCTTCTTTTTTTTTTTTTCAATGTGTTGAGCATTCCCTACTTCATAGATTTACCTTAAAACAGTTGTAATGCAAAGGATCATGAAACTATAAAATCAGACATGAAAACTTGACAGTCTTAGTTGAAGATGTGACACTTCTAACTCACAACATGTTTACCATCTGAGTCTCCATTTCATTTTTAAATGAATAAGTTACATGTTGAGGGACAGTTTGGGGGGTGTCAGGTTTTTACGTGATTTAGAAGTTACTGTTGTTTTGAAATATACATCTATTTCTATTTTATTTATTGAACCTTAAGAACTGTCCACAGAGATGTTGTTTTGTAACTCTTATTTCCATAAGAAATGTAATAAGAATAAGTTTTTGCGTCTTGCTGTCTCATCATTGCAGTACAAGTAATGTAAAGAGTTGGATATTTCTTCATAAAATATTTTAGAATTGAGGAATGTTTGCGTTTTGGTCAACAAAGTGGAAATGTATAGGCACAAAAAGATGGTCTGTGAATCATGGGCTATAAAGCATATGAGTTCTGTTTCTGGGGTAGTGCTCTTACCTAATATCTTTCTTCTCTCTATAGGGTGCTCATGGCAAAGATGGATCTCCAGGAGCAGCAGGCCCACCTGTAAGATGACTTACAGACATTTGACTTCAAGTTTTTGTATTGCTCAAGTCTAGTTACTTCTAGGTGATGTTCTGCAGTGCTGGCAAGCCTTAGACTGGGCATACACTGGTTTTAGAATGAATATTTTTTTTAATTATGTTTCATAACTGCATCAGTTAAGATACTTTAAGCATACAGTGAAATATGAGAGATTTAACACTGTAAATCAGAAAATGCATAAATCCCAATCTAGATTATTCTCAGGGAACATATAGATGGATAGAATTGCTGCTTTCTATATATATTTTGAATGGTCTTATCAAATATATTATGTAGCTCTCTGAGATGGGTGAATGTTTTTCTTTTCCATCTGTCTAGAAACCTGAGCATGTCCATTTGTATGTGTAACAGCTATATTGGTGCTTTTTTTCTTCTACACCTTTTTTATAACTGGAACAAATTTTGAACATTTTTTATGACAATCTCTTTAATGGCAGGTTTCATGTTTTTTAGATTTACAACACTGAAATTTAGGTGAACTTGTAAAAGTCAGAGTAACTAAGATGTAGGCGTGATATCTTAGAACTAGCCAAAATTCATCTTTTACAGCATGATCTATATTTGCTATTTTTTGCCAGGTGTTTCCTGACTCAGAGAAAAATCTCAGAATCACATTTTTTTTTAAACTTAGAATTAACTCCATATGGCTTTTACCTTTTGCATTAATAGTATTTCTTCAACTTTTAAGGGTCCCCCAGGTCCACCTGGAACTGCAGGATTTCCAGGCTCTCCGGGTTTTAAGGTATTCAGCTAAAGATACATACTAATATAGGATTTGGTCCTTTCTCTAGTTAGCCAGCTTATGTCATCTTTATTCCATGAGTCCTTTTTCTGGCTGCTATGTAATGTTTAGAAGACTAGAACTGATGTATTTTCATATGCAGCATGAGACAAACCTTTTCCTTAACATCTTCACGAATACCAACCCCAAAACACTATTAGGTGGTAGATCCAATGCTTTATGTTGCATTGTGGAAGGGGCTCAAGTGAACTTCCCACAACTGGGACAGCTATGCAGCGTGTTCTGGCTGAAGTGCATGGGTACAAGGGAACCTCAGCACTGAGGTCGCCATGCTGATTTGGCTCTTGCATTCCAGAGATGGTGGTGGTAACCTTCTTCCCAAATCACTCAAAGATGCCACAGTAGAGGAAAAAGCCATGCTGGAAAAAAGGCTAAAATCCATTCATTTTCTCAATTCACTGTTTTTCTACAGGGTGAACCTGGTCCTCCTGGTCCTTCTGGTTCTAGTGGTAGTCCTGGAGAGAGAGGAGAACCAGGTCCTCAGGGTAATGCTGGGCCACCCGGGCCTCAGGTACATAACTACTACATGGGAACTGGGAATTGTTTTGCCACCTGCCCTTCACAAAGCCCTACATGTCTTTTGCTTTAATCTTCGGTTAGCAACATCAGTTACTTACACATTTATTTTTTCAGGGCCCTCCTGGAAGAGCTGGAAGCCCTGGCAACAAGGGTGAAATGGTAGGTACTTTTCATATCACTGTCTACTGCTGCACTATATTGCTGAGAGTCACTGGGCAGTTTAAAAATGCTATGCTGTCTTCATCCCCATCTGCTGTTCACTCTCTGCAGGGACCTTCTGGTATTCCTGGTGCTCCTGGTCTTCCAGGAGGCCGTGGTCTTCCTGGTCCTCCAGGTACAAGTGGGAACCCTGGTGCAAAAGGCACTCCGGTGAGTTACTAATATTCGTTACACTGGTTGTTCTAATAAACATGATGGAAGTAGTTCTGATGCTATTAAAAAAAAATTAATTTTTTCCTATTCACATGAGATGATCTTGTAAATTATTCTACAACAGTAGGCAATTATTTTTAAATATATATTTATCTTTCATGCATTCATATTTTGCTATATGTAAAATTACACATAAACATGGTATTTATTTATTTTCCTAAATTGTCTATTAATTCTGAAACACACAACAAAAAAGTATCTTGTCTAAAATGGCTATGTCAGACCAAATTTGTTTCTTTAAAATCCAGTTTCACCTGTTTAAAATCCCATGGGCTGAGTCCACAGCCCAGTACAGCTAGTGAGTTGTACCTAACTCTTACACCGCCATTTACTCCAGCAGGCTTTCTCCTGACAACCTTATACCATATGTAGCTCCTTGTTTGAGAAAATACTCAGGGACTTCATGCAAAATTCTCAATGATACATACCTGAAATAACTCAGAAACAGACGTGAAATTTTACTCAACAGTGTTAAAGATTGTATCGCTTCTTTCCTTTAATGAATTTTTAAGGAGACCCATCCATTCTATATCCAGATTCATCTAGTGCATGCAAACTCCTTTGCAGACTGTAAAATGATAAAAATGTGTCAATACTTTGAAATATATTAGCATTTTACTGCATCTAGTAGCTCTAGAATAATACCCTGTCGCAATTCATAATTTTAATGGGATTTTCTCCTGTTTAGGGAGAACCTGGTAAGAATGGTGCGAAAGGAGATCCAGGCCCAAAGGGCGATCGTGTAAGTGATATTCAGACTTGTCCTAAGGAAGCATGGAGCCTGAATTATTCTCCATACAAAACCCATGGGTTTTTTGAAACTTCTAATTTCACTGCTGGGATTTTATGTTGTTGTTGACAGGGTGAAAATGGCACCCCAGGTGCTCCTGGACCTCCTGGTGAGGAAGGCAAAAGAGGTGCAAATGGTGAACCTGGCCAGAATGGTGTACCTGGTACACCTGGAGAAAGGGTAAGCTGCTGTAGAACACCAAGAACACAAGGTACATTCTGGTTTAACACAGAGAAAGCAAAATCTGGTCTTCAAAATACTTTGAGGACAAATTTGACTTCATCTCTGTTCTGAGAAAATTCCAGATGTGAAACTGGTTTATAAAACTGGGGAGAATTTTTATCTAGTTTCTCATCTGAACTCCAATGCATTATCTCAGTCTGAAATAAATAATTTATTTTTTTTTGGTATTGAAGTAGCAGTGATCTAATATACCTGGAAGCTGTATCAAAAGATTTGTGCTAAAAAAACAACCATAAAACATGAGAACTACATGGGAAAAAAAAAAAATTTCAAGATTGCTTCTCAGTTAACAAAAATGAACAATCACAAAATTTCAGCTCTGAAAAGTGAAATTAATGCAAATTATTCTGCCTGCAACATATGTCTTTTGATGGAAACATCTTCATTATCAATAGATATAAGATGTCAGGAATGTCAAGAAAAACTATATTGTCAGATTATCTTCTCTGCTAGAATATCTTTATTGTCAACAGGGGTTTTTTATTTAGTAGATTCAGTAACTACTCAAAGAGCATTATCACAAAGAAATTCCTGAATTGATTTATTCAACAAAATAAACAGCAATACTCTTACAAATTTTAGATTTCTATTCCCACCTGAACCAAGGGAAATTATGATGATCTAGTTATAATTCCTAATTTAAGAATTTATTGCAGTGTTTGCTGAAGCTATGAGAGAAAAAAAGATGCGCAATGCTCAAATTATCAATTAAGTCTATAAATGCAGTTGCAAATTAAATTTTATAATTCAAATTTCTTGTAAACAATGAAGAGAGTAGTAAATATAAATATTAGAAAACACAATAGAGTTATTTTTGGTATTGAATTAGAAAATAATCGTTCAAGACTAATTGTGGTTTTTTATATTTTACATGAATTTAGAAAACTCATGAATAAAGTAACTAACTGAAGGCTGGTTAAAAATAATGAATTTCAACAGGAGGGTTACATCCAAAGAGGAAATAATTCTGTAGACTTTTTTGCTACTGACATATCTCATTTCTATCTATATGTCTTTCATTAATTTTCAGAATTATATGTTTAATGGTAATTAGTTTAGAACAAAACACAGTTGCCATTACCTAATTCATATTGCCTGTGATCCACATTTAATTCTTTTACTTGGCAGGGCTCCCCTGGTTTCCGTGGCTTACCTGGTAGCAATGGACTTCCAGGTGAAAAGGTATAAGTCTTCCTCCAAAAAAAATACCCCAAATATATGGAGAATCCAAGTGAATTAAAATGGATAATTTTAGATTCAACATGATGCTGATTTCCTTGCTGTGAATTTCAACATCTCTTTTTAAGGGTCCTGCAGGTGAACGTGGTAGCCCAGGTCCTCCTGGCCCCAGTGGACCAGCAGGAGAGCGTGGACAAGATGGAGGCCCTGGTCTTCCTGGAATGAGAGTAAGAAAGGATGTCTCCAAGAAAATGAGACGAACTCTGTTAGAGATACCTCATCAGAGCTGATACAATAGAGGAGTCCCATTAGCAAGATTTTCTGTAAATTCCTTTAAGCAGAGCACTGTGAATGTATCACAGTGCAACAGACAACCACGGAGACACATGGAGCATTCAGATAACCTCTGTCACAAGTGAACGAGGGAGCTTATTTGAAGCTGAATGTGCTCCCCAGTTCTCGGAGTATGCTGTGCACTGTCATGAGATATTGCTTTAACATGAATTAGCATTGGATGATTTTCTGTATTTCTATTTACATTTTAGCAAATTTTCTAATTAATTAAAAATGTAATATGTTTTTATATTTAACAGCTATTTGGGTTACTGTATTTAAATATTTTTATATCTGAGTTTGTGTTTAAATAGGCTTAAAATTAACATTTACATAATTAAATTATACCTCAATTTAAAGATTTCAATATACTTAAGTATTTAACTTACATTTATTGCTTATTTGCAATTAAAAAATAACCTGTTTGTTAGATTTTCAGGGATAGCCTATTGTGTAATATGTACAGAACATATCATTCTGTGAGCTACACTAATAATTAGCAATGTCTGACAACAAATACATTGAAATTCTAAAGTCAGCATGACTACAGGCTTCTGAGAGCTAAACAAGATTTTATTGGAAATGAAAATAATTTTTTTCAAATATAGCAAAAGTAATATTTAGAAATATAAAACAAGGTAACTAAGATGTTATCTATTTTGTTGCTTTTAGGTGGAGGTACATAGTCAAAATTGTTTCATTCTTAGATTTTTACCACCTGAAATTAGTTTTCTTCCCAAATTATAAAACAATACAATTGTTTTACACACTGATCAATGTTTGATGCCTTGATTATATACAATGACTTCCTAGCAAAAGAATGTTATTTTCCCATTTTCCCCGTTTTCAGTGGCATAAGAGTTTTAATCTTTATTAAAGAGGTTAAAATCAAGCAAGCAGATTAATATGTATTTTTATATATTTATATTTATGTATTGTAACTTAATGCTACCAATTTTAAACTGAAGAATAACATTTTGTTTTCTTCAATTGCAGGGTTTGCCTGGAATTCCAGGAAGCCCTGGAAGTGATGGGAAACCTGGCCCTCCAGTATGTACATTTTACAAATATTTTATAGTAGTTCTCTAACTGACCTTGCCCTCATCCCACAGTATCTACACGACAGGTTGTTAATACAGCTGTTTTAGTTAACAGAGAACTTTAATGCTGCCTCAATGTAATAACATTCTTAAAATCTTCTCATTTAATACTACTTAAAATATGGAGGCTTAGTTGAAATATGATACATATAATAAGCTTTCAATGACAATGTCTCTAGGTAGATCTCACCCTCACTTATTTAATGAATCATGGATATTCACTTGTGTCATGCAACAGATGCTATGTTTCCATATCTTTTTTGCCTATCCCAGGGTAATCAGGGTGAATCCGGCCGCTCAGGTCCACCTGGTCCCCCAGGCCCACGTGGTCAGCCAGGTGTAATGGGTTTTCCTGGTCCAAAGGGCAATGAGGTAAGTGGGATTTCTCCTCTTCTCCTGTGCTTATGCTTGATCAGGCAACTGTTATGTTACTCTGTAGTGAGACTATGTGGTGCTGCTGCTTGGAGTTATATTGCGCTGACCAGAACAGGTACTCTATTATAATAAACTATGATCTTTCTCTTTTGTAAGGGTGCACCAGGGAAGAATGGAGAAAGAGGCCCTGGTGGACCACCTGGAGCAACTGTAAGTTTCATTAACATTTTGTTTAATTATCTAATAATTTATTAATCACATAATATTAATTAATAATAATTTTTTTACTCAAAAATTAAATCAACACATAATCAAAGCCTAATTTTGTCTTTGTATAGGGTCCTGCTGGGAAGAATGGTGATGTTGGCCTCCCAGGTCCTCCTGGACCTACTGTAAGTGTGGTCATCACTTAAGAGGAAATTATGATCTATTGGCAAGGCAGTCTGGCATCTACAGATAGAGACTGTGAATTTAGGGGAAGAAAAATATTTTTAATGATACAAAGAAATCTGGGTCTGTTATACCTGGTGTAAGTTGAAAATAAAAGTAAATTTACAGCTCTAGGGGATCTACCAACTTCTCAAATTGAAGCATGTTATTGTTCCCTTTAAAATTTAACAGAGCAGTATCAATTGTGTCTGCTGAATTACAACTAATGGTTGGAATGAAAAGAGGAAATACCTGAACACCAGGATATATTAGTCTTTAGGATTGCACAATCTCTTCATCAGATCATGATAATGAGTAGAGGTGGTGTGGAGGTCTTTATATGCTGAAATGTCCTCAGAAAGTTTCTCTTTTTTTTTTCCTCTCTTTTGTTTGGTTCTAGGGTGCTTCTGGGGAGAGAGGAGAACCAGGGCCAGCAGGTCCACCTGGCCTCCAGGTGCTGTGTTTATTGGTTTCTGATTATTTTTAATGAACTAACACACATACACAAAAAGAGGCATCTAAAATTTTCCATTACATTGCACATCATCATATTTTGAAGTAAGATAGATCAAGCACTTGAACAAAGTTACTGCTTAGTACTTAATTATTGCAAACCAGATGGCTAACTCAGTAAATTACATCACGTAAAATCTTTAGATATCAAATTATCACCTCCTACTTTGTAAAGGATTAGAATTACTTGGGGACACATCTTCATGTAAAAAAAAATTAAAAATTGCTAGATAGTAAAAAGTATAATTTGTCTATGTAACACATGATAATACTGTTCCTTCATATAGGGATTGCCTGGTGGACCTGGACCAGCTGGAGAGAACGGAAAGCCTGGAGAACCAGTAAGTAGTAGTTCCTTGTTTTAAAATCAATGAAAAATATGTGAAAAGTTCTTCCTAGACTTTGTTGCCAAATTCAGACAGCTATCGTCACTCTGCAAAGCAAAGACGTCTGCTTTAAGGGATAATAGGTGAGAGAAAAAGGGTGCCGAACACAAAGCAGACTTACTAAATAAAGTGCATGGGTAACTTGCGTTTATTTTCTCATAAACAGGGGCCAAAAGGTGATGTTGGAGGACCTGGATTCCCAGGCCCTAAGGTAATTCACACAACAATTCTTCTATAATTACATTAAGGAATTAATGAACTATGTGCTTGACAACAAAGAATAACACATTTCTTTGCCACAGGGTGAAAATGGTGTCCCAGGTGAACGTGGTGCACAGGGTCCTCCAGGACCTCCTGGAACACGAGGTGGGCCAGGTCCTGCTGGCTCAGAAGGTGCCAAGGTACCCACAGATTTGCTTGCTTCCTGCTATTAAGTGCATAATACAGATACGTATTGTTTTTTCTACAGTCAACTCTATTTATTTTTTGTTATTCTTTAGGGTCCCCCTGGACCCCCTGGTGCCCCTGGAGGCACAGGGCTGCCTGGCTTACAGGGAATGCCAGGAGAAAGAGGAGCTTCTGGAAGTCCTGGACCTAAAGGGGATAAGGTAACACACCCATACACAACCACACCCAAACTGTCAATTTTGTGCTAACTCACTGTTAGCTTACCATCTGTTTTTCTTCATTTTCGGCCTAATGTCAGAGGTATTGACTGTGTGGTAGTGTTGTTGATTTAGTAGTGCAATATGGGTCCTATATGTTAAAAAATACAGGATTTTTCACCTCGTTTAATATATGCTAGATATTTTGCTCTGCTAGATCTCTTGGTGGAGGAGTACATCAAATCAGTTCTAGTGAAGCTAATAATAAAAATAGTTCATACTACAGGCAAACAATTTGGCATAGACTCCACTTTGAATCAAACTGGGGTTTTTTTAGTCAAATTATTCAGATGCTGAATGCTAACAATGTCTTCCACAATTTTAGATTTATATGATCACAGTAAGGAAATACATGCACCAAGATACCTTCAGTATGAGAACCTAGCCTTTGTAATGTTAGTTCTTTGCCCTGCAACACCTCCTTACGTTTATCTTATGATTGCTTTTTCGTTATGCTTTTTACATCTTGTGCTTGCTAGGGAGAACCTGGTGGCAAAGGTGCTGATGGCATTCCTGGTGCAAGAGGAGAGAGAGTGAGTAGTCTTTAAACATCTAACTATTCATCAATTAGCTTCACATAGTCTACACTGAGAATATGAGTAAACTTACAGTGAATGTATACAATGGATAACTTTTATTGTCATTGAAAGATAACTGTCATATTGAGGTGATTTTGGATTAGGTTTTGATGGTGCGGAAAAGAAGAGGATAAATGTATTGGAGATCTCTCACGTTGCAAAATGGCTTGATCTTTGTGTGTCATGCAGTGCTACAGACCAGGGGAAATCTGTCTAGAAAGCTGCCTGGAGGAGAAGGACCCGGGGGTGTTGGTTGACAACCGACTGAACATGAGCCAAAAGTGTGCCCAGGTGGCCAAGAAGGCCAATGGCATCTTGGCTTGTAACAGAAACGGTGTGACTAGCAGGTCCAGGGAGGTTATTCTCTCTCTGTACTCAGCGCTGGTGAGACCGCTCCTTGATTACTGTGTTTAGTTCTGGGCCCCTCACCACAAGAAGGATGTTGAGGCTCTGGAGCGAGTCCAGAGAAGAGCAACAAAGCTGGTGAAGGGGCTGGAGAACAGGCCTTCTGAGGAACAGCTGAGAGAGCTGGGGTTGTTTAGCCTGGAGAAGAGGAGGCTGAGGGGAGACCTCATTGCTCTCTACAACTATCTAAAAGGAAGTTGTGGAGAGGGGGGAACTGGCCTCTTCTCCCAGGTGACAGGGGACAGGACAAGAGGGAATGGCCTCAAGCTCCGCCAGGGGAGGTTTAGGTTGGACATCAGGAAAAAATATTTCACAGAAAGGGTCATTGGGCACTGGAACAGGCTACCCAGGGAGGTGGTTGAGTCACCTTCCCTGGAGGTGATTAAGGCACGGGTGGACGAGGTGCTAAGGGGCATGGTTTAGTGATTGATAGGAATGGTTGGACTCGATGATTCGGTGGGTGTCTTCCAACCTGGTTATTCTATGATTCTATGATTTCAAAACATAGCGTAGAACAGTACACTGACATTGTAGACTTGTTTGCACTGGGACATAAATAGAGGACTTAACTTATTTTAATACAAAATGTATTGTTTTCTAATTTTTTTAGGGCAATGTAGGTCCTATCGGTCCTCCTGGTCCCGCTGGCCCACCTGGGGATAAGGTAATGATATTTGATACTGTAAATAGTCACACCAATGGCTGTCTCAAGGGAAAAAGAAAACCACCTAGTAATCATTCTTGTTCCTTACAGGGAGAGACTGGTCCAGCAGGTGCCCCAGGTCCAATGGGTGCCCGTGGTGGTCCTGTAAGTGGTAGTACTCTTTTTCCACTATAACTTTTCCATGGGTCCTCTGGCCTAGTACAGACATCAGTGTTGCACCTACCTTATTAGGAACACATGCGGCTTGAGGTCAAAATAAACTAAGTACTTTTGGCTCCTTTTGACTCTTGGGATTTACTGGTGCTATGGGCTTCAGAAGGTCAGTGCTTTTAACACTGTAGAAGGGTCAGAGGGCTATGGTGATGGGTCAAGGCAAGAGTGTGAGCAATAGCTGTTTCTATCTTGTCTTACAGTTAAGTAAAATTTTAAAAGACTTTTATATTTATATTTACATTTTAGATTGATAAAACAGCTCATTTGGATCTTAGTTGGATCTGGGGAATACAATCTTGGATTGCGTTCAGGCTTTATGCAGGTGTAACTAAGATCAGTTTGTCACACTTTAGATAATCGTTAGATGATTCCAGAAGAGTTGGTTTTAGAGCTCAGGAATTTGGGGGATGTTATTTTTCCTTCAAGGGCTGATAAGACAAAGAAACTTCAGTGTCATTCATGGGAGTGTTTTCTTACCTTGTAAAGTGAAACGTATCTTTCTAACATCTTCCATTGCTGACATGTTGTTTTCTACAGGGTGAACGAGGAGAACAGGGTCTTCCTGGACCTGCTGGCTTCCCTGGAGCTCCAGTAAGTATAGATACTTAAAGAGCAATTGAATGTGATGATCAGTTTTTAGCTTCTCTAAGTTCATCCACATCTTGGAAAGACTTGCTGTAACCCCTTAAATATACATTTGATTTACTTGCTAGTCTTTCTGCACTCAGTCACAAATAGAATAACATATCTTTATTCTTCCCCTCTGGTAGACCAATAGAGTTCAACTGCATTCACATTTAATTATATAGTGAAATTCCCTTCAGAAAAGTTATCTGGATAGGGTTTATCTTCACGATGATCACACCTGCATTTCTTGAGTTGTAATATAACAATGTGATTTTTCTACAGGGCCAAAATGGGGAACCTGGTGGGAAAGGAGAAAGAGGCCCACCTGGTCTAAGAGGAGAGGCTGGACCTCCTGGAGCTGCAGGTCCCCAAGGTGGTCCTGGTGCACCAGTAAGTTTTTGCTGTTCCTTGTTGCTACAAAGAAAGGTTTCTCCCTCAATCTTAAGGTGGCTGTGCCCAAGTGCAAACATTTGAACTGCCTGAAGTTTAATGACACTTCCTGTAATTTTCATTTATTTGTCAAATCACTTGCTTCATCTATTTCCTTCCATGTAGGGTCCCCCTGGTCCCCAAGGAACTAAGGGAGAGCGTGGATCTCCTGGAGGCCCTGTGAGTATCTCTTTGACCTAAGTCACTGATATATGGCTCTATCTGTCACAAGAAATGCGATGCAAATGAAAATGAGAACTTCAGTGACTCCGATATCTGCAGTTCAGGAATGATTATTGTTCCAGAAGGAGTAATTAAAGTTGAGGTTTTAGTGATCTGGATTACATTAATTTTAATATAAGTAAGGTGCCAAAAAAGCTTTTGGCACAATTAGTGAAAGCTGTAAAATGGCTTATCTCAAGAATTATTGTATTTACATGCCATCTTTGCCGGCTTTCTCAGAGCCTTAGTTCACCTTTAAGGAATATATGGGACCTTCTGTTGGAACAAAAACCAACCAATCAAACAAACAAAAATTGTGAACTTCTTCGGTTCCAGGACATTTAATACGTGTTTTAAGCAAAACAGTTTAATATAATTCAAAGTCATCTGTTGTATAAAAAAAATCTGTTTGTTCACATTTTTTCCAATTTTCAGAAAATGACAACTAGAATTATTGATTTCTTATAGGGTGCTGCTGGTTTCCCTGGTGCTCGTGGTTTACCTGGTCCCCCTGGTAACAATGTAAGTTGTCTTATCCCCATTTCCTTTTATTCTTACCTTGTGGATATATTTGGACATACATTAATATATTAAACTATATTAAGTTGTATAGACCTTTACATGAATATAGCATAAGCAAAAGCATCCTCAATATCATGTTTGGACTTAGCGAAACGCTTCGGCAAAAAGGAATTTACTTTCCTCTTATTTCATATGGAATGGCAATTAATTCACTTACTGTTGAGATAATCCTTCTTCTATTATGGTTTGCTACCCAAACTCCATTAGAGCTAGAGGAGTCCTTCTCCTGGACCTTGAGTACTTCTGTTGATGGCAAACATCTTACCTTCTCTCTTGCTCTTTATGATGTACAAAATATTCCGTTCAGGATCTTGAATTGGTCTGCATTTTCAAAGCTATGTTTTGTAGATCACTGTTAATGATTTATTATTTTTTAATTCCTTCTGGATTGGAATAGTGTAAGATTTGACTGTCTTGGGACAAGGGAGTTTGGAAAGATACTTGCAGCAAATTTTCTCCCTTATGATACAGCCTATATCTGAATTTTAATCTACTAGTGTTATTATAAACTAGTGTCTTAATCTACAAGTGTCTTTTTATAAAAAACCTATGCTGATATATCAGGTAACTGCGATATTTTGTACAATATCTATGTGGGAAGAAAGTTTGTTTCATAATATCCTTGTGTGTCTAAATGTACCTGCTTTTGACTGGCATAGTAAAAAATAGATTCTGATCTTTTATTATTTAAAAATTAAGAAAATACAAATACTACAATGGAGTTACTAATTTTAAAATCACAATTGTTATCCTTTATTGTATGGTAAATGAGATACGAAGTAAGAAAAATTTTATATTTGAATAAACAGATGTTTATTTTCTGTCTTATAGTTACAGACAGATGCAAATTGTTGCTGAATAAAAAGAAAAAGTAGGATTTTACTTAAGATGCACTTGTCTTATGTCTGTGTCAACATAATTCCTTCCATTGATTGGCTAAGCTAGTTTTAGAAAGACAGGTCAATCTGCAAACATCTGTCACACCACTTTAAATGTGTTGTATCTGGCATCAGTAGGGTGTGCAACCATTTTGAATTTCTGTGGCAGAGCCCTGGATAAGAAATATCTATCCTGTGTTGGATGCATTACAAACACTGGGCATACAAGCTGCAGGTGTTGTATTATGCAAATTGTATGTCTAGAGAGCAGGGATTAAAAAAATCAGGTTTGAAAGTAGGTCAAAGGATTTGGTGCATAGAGCTTGAACCTCTGGTTGGCTTTAATGGGGAAAGATCAACACCAGCAAGGAGGCACTAATTTTTCAGTTAAAACAGCTAACACCCTCATCTTTAAAATTCCTTTTAGGGTAGTCCAGGTCCTCCTGGTAATGCAGGGCCTGCAGGCAAGGATGGGCCTCCCGGACCCCCTGGTAGTGCTGGCTCTCCTGGCAGTCCAGGTCCTGCTGGAAATAGAGGTGAGCCTGGCTCACCAGGTGAAAAAGGGCCACCTGGCGCACGAGGAGAAAGAGTAAGTACATGTCCAGCCAGGGATCGTTATACGAAAGGGCAGGGATTATGTTTGTCAAAAATAAGAAACCACCTACTGAGTGCTGAAGATCCTCAGTATTGACTAATCTGACCTTTTCCTAAACAGGGGGCACCAGGAGAACCGGGTCCTCAAGGCATTGTTGGTGGCCGGGGTAACACTGGTTTGCCAGGCCTGCGTGGCCCAAGTGGTCCACCTGGTATGGCAGGTGCCAAGGTGAGTGTGCATTTATTGCTGCAACGGCCTCAAAGCTAATGCAACAACTGTAATCCAGCTGCTAAAAGTAGCTTGATGTTACAGAAGGTAATGAATGTATTGTCTTTTTAATCCAAAGACTCCATAATTTACCGTTATTTTTGTTTACTTCTGTAAGATCAGGCTTTAAAAACTCTGGTAACAAGTAGCTGTGGGATGTAATGAGGTTGTCTTCAATCTCTGTTACCAACAGTCCTGGACCAGATTATTTAGAAGTATAAATCTAGCTTCACCCACTTAAGAAATGCAATGGGCTATAACCTCTCCTTGAGACAAGAATTCAGTTATTGTTTCACCTGCTGCAAGTTGTTTATCTTTGCTTAATTTGGAATATGTTTCTTGCTTAAATAATATGACCAAGACAGGGAAATACTTGTACCTCTTTCCTGAAAAGGTGGTGTGAAGCTTGATTTGCATTTTAGTCCTAATATCATTATAGACCAGCTTTTGGGGTTTTTTTGTTGCTTTGGCTATTGTTTTGGGGCACATAAGAAGAGACATCCCCGTTTATTATTTCTTAGTTAACAGAACAGTATGGAATGTTCCTTGGGTTCACTGGCCTTGCATGAATATTAGCAATGAAAGGAAATTTCTTTCTGAATTTGATTATTCACACTGTTCCTTCACTTTATTAGATTTCCTTAATAATTATTGCGTATTTAGTTAAAGATGTATAATATGATGGTATTTCATAAGTACATTATCTGCAATAAGATCTATTCCATTTTTGTTCAGGGTGAAGATGGTAAACCAGGCATCAATGGTGTCCCAGGAGAACGTGGTGCTCCTGGTCCACAAGGTCCTATTGGACAAAGAGGCTTACCTGGAGAGCCTGGCAGAGATGTGAGTGGATGTGTTAGACCTTCCTGCTAGCTTACCAGTTACAAAAAGGAGGCATGGGGACTAAACACGCTTTGAGGTTCACAAAGCCTCCCTCAAGTCCCTGATGCACAGGGGCCCTGGGCAGATTTTATCTTCATGTAAGGTACAATAGCCTGCTGTCTGTGCTATACCTTTTACTGCTTGTGGTCCATGTCTGTCTCACTTGGAACTGAACAAAAGACTATGCTGCCTGTATGCCTACAAAATAATGCAGATCAGATAGATCATTTATGGACCTTCCACTCGAGGAACTCTTCTTTCCAGAAAAAATTCAATCTCTTTGATGACCATTATTTAAGCTTTCTGGAAAGCAACCTGTATATATATAATTTTTTTTTCCCAGGGTAACCCTGGCTCAGATGGCTTGCCTGGACGTGATGGATCCCCAGGAGGCAAAGTAAGAATCGCCAGTATCTTTAGATTGTCAAATAAATGTTATGTAGAGCTGCCACACCTGGTTCTGTGCTATTTTACTTGTTCCTTCAATCTCTTATGCTCCACTGAATATACTCTTCACACTGTAGTTCTGTAAAACATTACATTTCTTCTCCTGTCAACTGTGACTATCCACAGGGTGACCGTGGTGAGAGTGGCTCTCCTGGCCCTCCAGGACCTCCTGGTCACCCTGGACCTGCAGGTAATGTTGGTGCACCTGGAAAAGCTGGTGAAAGAGGATTTCAGGTA
Source organism: Phaenicophaeus curvirostris (assembly GCF_032191515.1). NCBI lineage: Eukaryota > Metazoa > Chordata > Aves > Cuculiformes > Cuculidae > Phaenicophaeus > Phaenicophaeus curvirostris. Next base: position 11,305,894 of record NC_091398.1, read on the forward strand.
AGACTAAAGTTAATAGCTTACTGCTTATTTACAGACCTTTCATATGCAAAATCCAGTTCACGCTGTCATAAAGTGGAAGTTTGGAAGAGTCATACATTTGTTACTGTCATCATTTCCTAGCATTGAGGACTTCTTTTATAAAAATATCAAAGAGAAAGACATCACAGTTCATGTTCCTAATAATTGTACACAAACTAAACTAAAAATCCATGTACTACTTAGCATGCCCAAAGAACATCACTCCACCAGGCCCTGTCTTAATTTCCATTCCATCTGGTGCTCATGCAGCACAAGTGATGTTATTTATTTAAACTAAGGGAGTAACTTCAGAAGTCTTTGAGTTATTTCTGAGAAGTGCTGACAGCAGTACAGCTTGAGCACTGAGCTCACAAAATGAAGAAGTGGTCTAGTGAATGTGGTATGTATCAGTGCCTACAAGAAACTGAGTAAGACTAACATTGGTATAAAAAGAAACTGGACAAAACTCTTGCTGATTATATAGTGTGTGTGTGTGGAGCTTCCCCTTGTTTCTGAACAGCTGCTGGCTTTGAATATACTGCCTATCTGGAAATAAAAAAGCAGTCTAGTCAACTCCAAGTGATGCATGCCATTTTATTCTTATTATGACACAGGGTCCACCTGGCCCTCCTGGCTCTGCTGGTCCAGCTGGTGCTCGAGGTCCTGCTGTAAGTTATATTTAAAGTATTTGTGTTATATATTTGCTATTTCCTGTTATTTGGACTTTTTTTATTTGTTTATATACTCATTTTACTGCAAATATACTCTTAAAGGGTCCTCAAGGTCCTCGTGGTGATAAAGGTGAAACTGGTGAAAGAGGCAGCAATGGCATAAAAGGTCATAGAGGATTTCCTGGTACTCCTGGTCTCCCTGGTCCTCCTGTGAGTATTTTGCATTTGATTAGGAATTGCAGCTGTTCTTAACTCATGTGGTTTGGATCCCAGATAGCTAGTTAGCCTTAACTAATTTACCGAGGAAAGAAAATCATAAAGAAGCTGTGTAATTTGATTGTTAAATATGTTCAAGAGTCCAGATTCCCTGAATCAACTTGAAATAAGTGTTAATGAAGTACTGGAAGAAGTTGTTAAGAGCTGAAGCTGGATTTGCTAAAATCCCTCTCAGCTGCATGTCTGCCTTTGCCTGGAACAAACTCTTTCCCCATTCATTTGTATAGGCTATTTCTGATTGAATCATAAAAGATAAGGGATGAAATATTTGTCTATAAGAAATCTATGCTAGACGGTTATCTAAATCCATGAAAAAGCTGCTTGGAGTCCAAATACTTCTCATCTGTCATGTATCTTTTTGTACTAGTTGTTTTTAGGGCAAAATACGCACAAAGCTGTAAACTTTGTAAACTATTGACTTGTAAACATGCATCACAATTTTGAACAGTTGTTTAATGGCTAAAAGAATTGAAGGATAATAGGCATACTCTTGACATTTATTACAAAAATTTTAAGAGGTATTTATATTAAAAAGAATAGCACTTAGGACAGAAGTGAGAATCAAGAAATCAAAATTCGCCTACTTAATGTACCAATGATAGAAAAAAGATGGAATTGTTGACTATAGATGCCACGAATACCAACCTGTTTAACAATGCAATATAACCTGTTGTCTCACTTATAACATGAACAAAAAGATGTCTGAAAAATTCTTATTTACACTATGACATCAAGATGATTATTCATTTTTAAACATATGGCTTAGTTCTTTATGGTGCATACACAAGAGCAGATTTTTTTTAATGTTTTCAAAATGTGAATATTTGTCAATTTCTTTTCATAACTTTATTGGTAATATGGTTTTATGGTAATGTGAAGCATTTTGCACCTGTAGCTATGTTATATTGTTGTGAATACAAGATTTCAATGATGTCAGTTAGATTTCTTGCCTTCTTACAAGGATGTGTTTCATATAATCTTAATATCCTTGTTTAAGGTACATCCAGATAGATACAAAATATTAATAGGAGGTGTATGACTTGACTCACCTTTTCTTCATAGGGTCCCCTGGGTCCACAAGGCACGATTGGAAGTCCAGGAGCTTCTGGTGCCAGGGTAAGAAAAACTCACCACTTAGTGCAACTGCAAGAAAGATTCAAACTTTGTTTAGAAAAAAAAAAATAAAAAAATTAAAGTTGGTACCCTTAAGAAGCAGCGGCTGAAGAAAAGTGTCTTATAGATTATACAGAATTGTTTCAAATGTCTCATAAAGTATTTCTGATTTTCAGATTATCTGGTAAACTGTTTTGACCATATTATTTTTGTTCAACATTTTTCTAGGGTCCCCCAGGACCAGCTGGGCCACCTGGAAAAGACGGTACCAGTGGCTATCCAGGTCCAATTGGTCCTCCTGGTCCTCGTGGTAACAGAGGTGAAAGTGGCCCTGCAGTAAGTAAATTGTGCACACTCAAGCAAATAAATCTCCAGGAATTACTCATGAAACATAAGGTGTTCTCGAATTTAAATATCTCCCTCAAAGAATTCTGTACTTCGTGGACAGAGTTTGTGGTAGGAAATATCTAGCTGTCAAGGCTAAATAAAAAAAAAATACAGATCACTTGCAGTTCAGTATAACTATTGAGGCACTGGGCATTGTGTTTGTCTCGGATAAACATTGACTTTTCTGTGTAAAACAGGTAGGCAAGTTATCCTCTTCATTTGAAAGCACAGGCTCTCTTTGTGTCCTAGAAGCTCTGAAGTGGGTTTCCTAGAATTCTGTAGAGAGGCCAGGACTGGAAAAGTCACTGGCATAGTCACTTCTAAAGCCAAGAAATAGTTGATTTCTAGATCTTGGTGGAAAAGCTTCCTTCTCAAAGCCCAGACAGAAGGAGTGCAGTCAGAGCTTGACAAAGTTAGGAAAAGAAAATTCCAATTTCAGCAAAATAAAATCCTAGAAACGCTAGCGTATTTATATATAGCAAGTGCCACTATTTAATGAATAAGTAAATTAAATGCTTAGGTGAGGATTCTAACTTTTTAAGGTTAGGCCCCACACAGACTTTTAGTTTCAACCTGAAATTTCTACTAAGCACTATGTTCACTATTATTTTAGGGTCCACCAGGCCAACCTGGTCTTCCTGGTCCTTCTGGTCCTCCTGGTCCATGTTGTGGTGGCGCGGCTGCCCTGGGTGCTGGTGAAAAAGGTCCAGTGGGCTATGGGTATGAATATCGAGATGAGCCAAAAGAAAATGATATCAATCTGAGTGACATCATGTCTTCAATGAAATCGATTAACAACCAGATTGAAAATATCATTAGTCCTGATGGGTCACGGAAAAATCCAGCGCGTAACTGCAGAGACCTGAAATTCTGCCATCCTGAGCTCAAAAGTGGTATGTTAAGATTTGGGGTTTTTTCCACCAGTGGTAGAAGATCCTCACTTTTTTTTAAGGAGGTTATTCTCTTTTACTATTTACATGTAGAGATATGCTATAGAAATTTTGTTTATCATGATGATAATTATAGTTTGTTTATCATCATGATAATTTTGTTTATCATCATGATAATTATAAGTGCAATTATGATTTTAAATTTTAATTTAGTATACATTTACACAGTATATACACTAATCTCAACTTCAGTCCTTACATGTTTGTATGTAAACAATTGTTTAAATACTTTTATAGAAAGTAAAAACTCATCATAAGTTCCGTATTTATTTCAAATGTCTGTTGTATTAGAGTATTTACATGAACTCGGTATGTTTTTATACCATATTATTTTCTGTGACATCTCTTCTGTCAGAATTAATATGCTTCTTAATTTGGCTGGGGAAACTCACACAGAACTAAACTTCATCATCCTGCAGTCAGATTCTTCTCCAAATATATTAAGCTCCTTAACAAATTTATTTTTTTTTTTTTCTAACCTGTAGGAGAGTACTGGATCGATCCAAATCAAGGCTGCAAGATGGATGCTATTAAAGTATACTGTAATATGGAAACTGGTGAGACATGCCTCAATGCTAACCCCAGCACTGTGCCAAGGAAAAACTGGTGGATCAGTGAAAGCAGTGGAAGGAAACATGTTTGGTTTGGAGAATCTATGAATGGAGGCTTCCAGGTAAGAAATTACAACAGATATCTGTCCAAAAGATAGTGCACATTGTACTCACGTATATCTCGAAACACTAAGAAATAATCCTGAAAGTAAACTAAGTTAAACATTTAGCGTGTAAAATAAGAGCTATATGGACTGTCCATAGACATGATTAAATAAAAGCTATTTTTTCTGTGTTGTGTTTTGGCAGTTCAGCTATGGAGATCCTGAACTTCCGGAGGATGTCTCCGAAGTTCAGCTTGCCTTCCTCCGCATCCTCTCAAGCCGTGCCTCACAGAATATCACCTACCACTGCAAGAACAGCATTGCCTACATGGATCAAGACAGTGGAAATGTTAAAAAAGCACTGAAACTGATGAGCTCTACAGAAAGTGAGATCAAGGCTGAAGGAAACAGCAAATTTACATATGCTGTTCTGGAAGATGGCTGTACTGTAAGTGAATAAGACTTTAGTATGATAGTTTAGAGGGAATCATTTATTAGAGGACTAAATTCATAACAAAGGAAGTGAGAGCTTTGCATAACCTGAGTAAGGAAAGAATATAGTAACACCTAATTGGGAAAATTTAGATTCTGTACACCAGAAATGCCACTCCTCTTGAAACTGTAGAAAGTGATTTGCATTCCCATGTAAATCTGAGCTTTACAGATAGCTCCTTGCTTTTAAAAAGTCAGTGAGGTCACAGTGACCAAGATTTTTTTACATCCCATGTCAACTCAAAGACTAAGAGTAGTAGAAATTATCTGAGTTGTAAAAAAAAAAATCAAGGCTAGCTGATTCAAGATATGGGCTATAATTATGGGAAGGGACAAACACAGTCATTTCACAGATGCAACACACTGCTTCACTGTCTTGCCCACTGCAGCAGAATATACTGGAGAGGAGCAGTAACATCAGTGCATATGCTGGTTGATGAGCAGCCTTTTCAGTAGCAAATGCAAAATAACATTGATACCATCTCCAATTTCTCCCTCCTGCAGTTTAAGGCCCAAAAAAATATAACACTGACATATTTTGTAAGCCTGCCGTTTAAGGATGCACAAACACTGGAATGAAGAGTTACCTCATGGAATGAAGTGCCACATGGAATGAAGAGTTACCTCATTACTGCTATTGCTTGTTCTTGAGGCCAAATCCACTTTCCAAATAGAGTAGCCATTTGTACTGTCTCCCAGCACTCAGAGCACATTTCAGTCCTAAGTCAGGGCACTGGCACCAATTCTGCATACTTTACTGTCCATTGAGGATCCCATAGCTTCTGAGCTGCAAGGTCTACAACCCCACAAAACCATGCATAAAAGGCCCAGAAAAGAATAATATGCACCCACATGTTCTTTTCTACAGAGGCGGCAACCAGTTTTCATGACATTGAGAGGGCTGTATGAATATAGAAAGAGAGAGTCTGAAATCCAGTAAACTATAATTTTACTTCCACATAGCCCAATACTGATTTCTCTAACATGCTTGTTGGGGTTTTTTTTTTTTTTTCTTTTCAAATTTACAGAAACACACTGGTGAATGGAGTAAAACAGTATTTGAATACAGAACGCGCAAGACTATGAGGTTGCCTGTGGTTGATATTGCACCAATAGATATTGGTGGTCCTGATCAGGAATTTGGCGTGGACGTTGGCCCAGTCTGCTTCTTATAAATCAAGGATCCTGCTCTATCTGAAACCCCAGCAAACAGATTCACACTCCAACTGTGCTCCTTTGTTTTTGTTTTTGGTGTTTTTTTGCCTTGTCAGCTAGTATAGGTGACCATCTATATCCCAGTTATTTATTAACAAAATTTCTGGGGGAAAAAATCAGTTTGATATCAAGGGTGATTTTGATTTTGCTATTACACAAAGTACAGTTAAGAAAATGCTTTATTGCTCTATTTTTTTTAACCAAATTTCATGTTCAAAAAATGTCTCCGTGGTGCTATAATACAACTTCAACACTTAATAAAACAACACTGTTTTGTATCAGTTGAATGTTATCCAATTTAGAAAGCACTGATTGCTCCCACTACCAAAGTTTACCCTTCGTTCTAAGATGCAGTCCATAAAGCTAGAGAGACCTCCCTGTTTCAACTACCTCAACATGGACCGAAACGGGGATGTGTCTGATGCATCAATACAAGAATTGATCAAACAAAACACATTGGGCCTGTAGGGAATCATTTAATACAAAATTTTCTACTTCTGTACTGATTAGCTGTGAAAAAGTACAGAGTTTAATACCTTAATGTCAGTAGCCACCATAATTTTATTGTTGAATTGTGTTGTTATCAAAGGTGCTTCTCTCCTTTCCTGTCATTGCTGGTCAAGACCACTAAAATTAGGGAAGTGTAAAAGACTAATGTCATGGTGCTAATGTATTTTTTACTCCTCACTCTGCAAGTCAGGGTTATTGACTTGCTTAAAAAGAAAAAAAAGGGTAAAGATTTTAAAGCAATTTTAAATGTATTCTGTCGAAGTTCATCATTGGCATGTCATAGTTGAGAATGTTCTCCCTTCACTCTGTAAAAGTCAATAAAGATGCAAAATTGTGAACAACTTCTGTCATGTTACACATTTATAGTGTTGAAGGTTAACCATCTTTGTAAGCTTTTATATGGTTGTCGGTCTATTCCTTACAGAGACACATAATAAAATATCTTAATAAAATTCCTTGTTGTTTCATAGAACTGACCTTTTCAATTATTGTTTTATTATTTGTATCTCTTTAATTCATTTGAAGAATGACATGGTACACAACTCTGGTACCACTTGCAACTATTTTTCTAAGATTATTTTTTGAAGGAAAATGTGATAATCCTGAGGGATGCAATTCATTTCATTATTCATCCTATGAAATTTTCTTTCTTTTTCCACTCTTCTCCATCTAGTGGTGCCTTCTTTCAAGTACGGTGAGCCTCTTTGACTATCATCATCATAGTTATGACAGCAAGATCCAAAACAGCTCCCATGTACTGAGGCATACCGGTTCAGAGAAAATATGAGCTTAATCCTCCCTCCTGTCAAAAACTCCCTCATTCTAAATAAACAGGAAGTTAGAGGCTACTATCCTTTTAGATAGCAGCTTAATGAAATGGGTCTCCTCCAGTACAGCCTAGTGGCACTAGCAGTTTGATGAAGCTGACAATATAAGCACCTTGATGTTTTTTTATGGCCATTAGAGCCCCATAACTAAGTCAGCCCCAGAACGGAGGAAAAATTCAAGGAAATGCAGTTACCACACTAGTTTGATGGTACTGTCTGAGCTTCTGTCCAGAAGACAAAAATTAGCCACACACTAGGATATGAGTTGTGAAACCTCTCCCGGAGATCAATGCTGATAGATGCACTCAGTCTTTCCTTTGAAGAAAAGTGCAGAGCCTGCCCCTAGATCATTACTGCACTGCCATGTGTTGCTCCATAGCCCAGGGTCATTAAGGAAACTCTACAAAAAGGTCAGAAACCAAATATTAGGGAGAATGAAAAAGCAGATTTTTAAAGGTTCTCATTGATGATTATAGATCGTGCATCCTTTGAGAATACTTTATGGATTGGACCAAGCTGGAAAACTAGGCAGAGATGCTGCTCTTTAAGAGACTTCACCAGATTTGTGTGTGAGCCAAGACACTGCCCTGCTCTGGCATCATGGAATTTGGATAGACCCACACACAACCAGAAGAGTCAGAGTCTGTAGAGATCTTAACAGCACAAATGCAGTATCAACACAGGCATGACACGCGACATAAAAGAATACTGCTAACAATTCATAAAAAATACTGGATTTTGGAAGAAATCTCGTTTTGTGGTGAAAATAGCTACTGTTTATGGAAGATGAGAATTACATGTACTTAATAATATTAATACATGGTAGAAAGCCTTTTGATTTGCATAAAAATTTTATGAAAGCAGCTGCAGGCTAGGGCAAACAATCACTTATAAAGGCTTGTGATGGTTTCTGTATTTGAATAGCTAGTAGGACTTTTCTGTAAGCTAACTATTATCAGCAACTTTCCCTGCGAAAACAAAGACATTAGACATTTAAATAAGCAGCAGCATTATTTGTAACTCTCACTTTTCTGTGGCATCAGCTAAGTGGTTTTAGACCTTTACTTGCAGGCAGTAAATTAGAGGAAGAGCTGTATACAAGAATTCTGAATTCACGAAGTCTGAAGATCTTCCCAACACACAGTTCACCATAATATATAACTACGCTGTTATCTTTAGTGGTTCCTTGTCAGCTGCATATTAGTTATATAAGCTGGAAAGCGTGTTATTTTGGAGGGCTGATTACTATTTATGACAGCAACAATGCTTCATTTTAGTCACCGAATTAGAATATTTTGATTATCATAGATAACTCATTTCAGACAAGACTGAAACCTTAATGGCTCTTTGAAAAGTCATATCTATTTCTTTAACAAGGAAAGAAGTCAAGTCTCTGATTTTTAAACCAAGTGCCTCTCTCCTGGAAATGCAAGTAACGAGGTTCCTGTTGCACAAACCTTAAGCTAAAGTAATGCATGAAATATTTTTATTGTAACTTAGCATTTTAATTCAACATGTGCTTGTAATCAGATGTCCTTGATGATCTTGTTATGCTCTTAAAAAATTCTGTAGAGACCTAGATTTAAAATATTGGCAGAAAAACATGTTTTGCAGGAGTTTTCAGGATTTGGGAGATGAAGAGGTGGTTTATATTTTTTTTTCCTACCTGTTTACTGGGAGGAAGTGAGATGTACTTCATCCTACGCTTGGGGTTTGCAACTTCAGGATGAACAAAGCCCACCAGAGCAAGACCCTGATGGTCTTGTATTCCCACCTGCTCTTTGTCCCACAATCACTTCAGTCTAAAGGATGTCTTTGGGAAGCATGTATCTGTGACCCACACTGCTGCTTTCTCACTACAGCAGCCACTCTTGCTCATGACATCTCCTTCCTAGGCAGTTATTGGTCACTATCTTCTATATTTTTTGCCATAAGTTGTCCTCAGCAAAGCCACACGTATCCAAAATTTCTCTCTGCCAGAAGAGGTTCATGATATAAACTGCATGGCCTCCTTTCAGTAAACCCTTAGCCACGGTCATCTCTGCATTAAGAGTTGAAACTTAAGTTTTCTTGCTGGATCCATGCTTACATCCACTGAGAAGGTAGCCGTTAAAAGATCACTCTTGGAGGCACTGGAAATTTTCCAGTTTCAGTGGGGATTTTCTTATCATGACTCACACTCCAGCTTTAATATCTTTGTTACAGTACCTGAAAACATCTACTCGTTCCTCCTTTTAGTCTGGTAGCATCTGCAAAGCAGAGAGCTAGATTCCTATCAGCAAATAGCTGCATTGATATGGCAGCAGAAGATGTTTGTGTCTTACTGCAAATTTTGTGTAGCATAACACAATGTGTATTTAAATGACAGAGGTTCCTAAATTACAATGCAATTGTCACAATCTTCTTTCAATGTTGTGCTTCATTGTTGCAGAGAAGACTGCTCCATACCAAACATGTAAAAATATTCTACTGGTTTCTAGAATTGTAATAATATTCTTTTGTTGTAATTGGTTGGGTTTGTATTAGATTTTTCACTCAGTTGACTAAGGCAAAAAAAGCAGTACTGTGATGCTTTAGCAGGCATAAACTTGCATAGTTATTTCTGTGCACAAACATTCCTAGATAAGACTGCAGTCTTCTCTGGAGGATAGATAAGCAATACCTCAACTGAGGAACTAATTTTACAATAGAAATCTTTGATAGCGTATCATTGCCCAATACTGAGAACACAACGGACCATAATAATTATGAATATTACTTAGAGAAACCCTAAGACTGTAGGAACAAGATTTCCTACTCTAACAACATGGAAATAAAACTGTGCAAGAAATTAACATATTGGGGATGAAGGAGAAAAATTGATGCTTCCAGCATTCATCTAAAACTAGTGTTAACTGACACCTTAACAGTTTCCTAGACCTTCTACCAACAGATGAGAAAACACATAACACTGGCAGCACAACAGATAAATTAGTAATCAAACTGCCCTAGTTTTATGTTATGTAAATCTATAAAGCATTTCTATTTTAAACTTTGCATTACTCTTCTCAGGTCCTCCTCAACACAGTCCTGTCCATTGCCTCTACAGTGTTCTCCTTTGACTTGTGGGAAAAAGCAGTACAGTTCTTTTACTACTCGTAAAGATATCAGTCAATAATTACCTCATTGGAATGAGCAGCAATTTCACAAGGAAGTTGGTCTTTTGTACCTAGTTTTCCCCTTGTGCCTCAGATTCTTATGCATAATTCATCATTATGGTTCTCACAAGCCCTACTCACATCTCAAATCCTGTGTTCCGTTCTGGGCCCCTCACTACAAGAAGGATGTTGAGGCTCTGGAGCAAGTCCAGAGAAGAGCAACAAAGCTGGTGAAGGGGCTGGAGAACAGGCCTTATGAGGAACGGCTGAGAGAGCTGGGGTTGTTTAGCCTGGAGAAGAGGAGGCTGAGGGGAGACCTCATTGCTCCCTACAACTACCTGAAAGGAGGTTGTGGAGAGGGGGGAGCTGGCCTCTTCTCCCAGGTGACAGGCGACAGGACAAGAGGGAATGGCCTCAAGCTCCGCCAGGGGAGGTTTAGGCTGGACATCAGGAAAAAATATTCCACAGAAAGGGTCATTGGGCACTGGAACAGGCTACCCAGGGAGGTGGTTGATTCACCATCCCTGGAGGTGTTTAAAAGACAGGTGGATGAGGTGCTGAGGGGCATGGTTTAGTGATTGATGGGAATGGTTGGACTCAATGATACAATGAGTCCTTTCCAACCTGGTGATTCTATGATTCTATGATCCTACTTGAAAACAAGTATTACATCTCATTTTAACTGGAGATAAATTTCTGAATAACATGACAGCAGGTAAATTGTCCAGCTGAAAGCATTCTACCTTTTAAGAAACTTAATCTAACTCACTTTTACCAGTCCAATAACCACTTGGGCAGCTACAAGAAATGGAAGAAAGATAGTGGGCACTTACTCTAGAATAATAGTAAAAATACTGCTTTTTGCTTTTAACCCACTTTTAGACTCCATTTGTGTACACTCCACTAGAGGAAAAAAAGTATCTTCCTTGTTCTCTGTTTGATTGCTGTGTTTTCTAGATTTTGGTTGTGGTCCTTCTAGCTGTAATACTCTGCCACGTTAATTCTTACATTTCTGTGTTGCTTGATGCATTCTTCTACGGCATGTAGTACTCCTGGTACTCTATAGGAACTTTTTAGTATTAAAAACTTAGAGCTGTGTATTTATGATGGCTACAAGGAAGCTAATAGGCAAGCAAAGACTTTGGGAGGGAGAGGCTATGAGATTTATGTTCTTATGCATCCAGAGACGGAATATTAGTGGAGTATCAAAACAGAAGAGAAAGGAAACTGTCTGTATGGAAGGCAGGTGGAGGAGACACATCTTAAGCTGCTCCACCAGCCTTTTCAAAGAGCAAACATTCAGCACAAATGTAAACTCTTCACAGTCATTCTAAAACTGAGGTGCATAAATACAAAATTGATTAAAAAAAAACCCTTCTTATTCAGGGAGGACTTAGATTACCAGCTCCTTGTTTGCCTTACACTTCAAGCATCCCAGAGCTGCTCCATATAAAAATCTCTCTGAAAGAATGCTCTAATGCAGTAAGGAGTCTGTGACCACATTTGGCATATATGTATAGAGCTGGGCTCCTCCAGGAAACACAAAAGGAGCAAGAACCTTTTTGTTTTTTTCCCTTTTACAATATTGCTTCATTATATAGTATGCAAAGCCATGTTAATACTGTCCAGTTAAACCATTGCACATGTTAAGTGATGTACCCAATAAACTGTAGCACTGAGCAATTCTGTCCTCTCCATCACTTTTGGCTCAAAATAAACTAAGAGAAAATGTCAAGCAGGAATAAGAGAAAACACCTTGAAGAAGGCATTATTATTGAACTACTTATAAAATAAAATAAATATATAATATAAAGGTGAAAGATCACTAAAACTAGTTAACATTTAGCAATAAGTATTCCTATTTCCTGAGACTTCACTCTTCAAATAAGACTTTGCTCCAGTGATTCTCTAATGATGTTTTTACAGATTATTACCTTAGAATGTTTTCTAGTTAAAGCTCTTTTTTTTCAGGCTCAGTCTCAATTCTTTGTTCATTGTGCTTTCAGGTAAACAGCTTACTAATTTCTGGGAACAGTTATCATAGCTTCTAAGGCCCACTGAGCATATTGGAAATATCTTTCACATTTTTATACTCCCTCAGCAAGAATGTATTCTTTCAAAATTCTAACTTGAAAGAAAGCTAGAAGTAAAATACATGGTAAAAAGTGCTCCGTGTCAGAAAACATTGCTTGAGTAAAGAAATCTGAAATATATTCTACTGTGCGGCTGTATAAAATCTAAACTGTGAAGGTGAAAACTTAGTGTTAAAAAAACTCATGGCCTTATAGAGCAAAGCTGTTGCTTTTCATATTTGGCTACTTTTGCTGCTCTTGGTGAGGTATTAGAAAGCATAGGCTCCCATTTCACTGATGGGACCCCTTGCACTAGGGAAGCTCTGCTTGGTCCCAAGTTTGTAATCTGCCTATAGTTACATACAAAATCTGGTATTTCATGTCCAGACTTCAATAGCACAGGGATAACAGCATGACAGTAAGGATACAAGCACCCTCAGGAAAAAAAAATCACAAATTCAGATGAGTTGATTAAAATCAAATTAGCTAGTGTTTACTTAGGGCTACTTTATAATTAATCAACCTTTTGCAAATCGTCAACGTTCTAGGTTCATGAAATTAAAGCTCTCTTTACATGAGGCTATGCCACATTGCTTGGATAAGAGGTAGGGCAGTTTAAAGCAGTGAAATTGCCCCTGCCCCCTCCTTTTTTTGTCTACTTAAAAAGACTTTGAGGAAAGCTTAAACAGGGAAAAAGATGTAATAATGTAACACATCTATGTGCTATCAGCACAGCCAAGAGAAGAAAAAAACTATGTCCAACTACTTGCATTACAAAGCCTTCTCAGTTAACTACTCGTATTTCCTGAGACCTCACACTTCAAGTGAGACTTTGCTTCATTGATTCCCCAGCAATATTTTTACAGATTATTACCTTAGAGTGCATTCTAGTTAAAGCTCTTTTTTTGGTGCTCAGGGAAATACTGCATGCTTCACATGGAGGTAACCTCATATCCTTAGTATATTGGAGTGAGACATTATACCTCATATTATCCAGGGAAATCAGCATTATCTAAAACTTCTCAAGGATCCCATATCATAAGCTAATTTTTTATAGAAATTATTTTATGGTAGTAAAGAAGAAACTGGAGTTCCTGCTTGGGTAACATAAGCAAATAGGTAACATCACCATAAACCTGTCAACTTCCCTCTTTCCTGTCCTACTCTGTATGGAAATGGATGTGGACAACCCAGAAAACTGCAAAGCTCCTACTGTTTCAAAAGGTGGAAACAAACGTAAATTCTTGCCTCCCTTCTACAATGCAGCTTTATGGCTTGTCCAGAAAATATTTTCCATCAGTGATCCAGGAATTGGACATTGACACCAGGAATTGGCTAAGTAACATTTTATTCATTCTTGAGTAAAAATTTTCTTTCTCTGGGATCTGAAACAATACCAGTTATGTAGCTTTGATAGGGCTTCGGGCAACTACTTAATTCAAATTGACATGTATCTTATAAAAACTGGAACAGAGGGCATTATTCAAAATAACTTTATATTCCTACATGTAAAATAGTTCTAGAGAATGCATTGCAAAGAAGTTATTCAAATAGTAACAAAATAAAAGTTAAATACTTCTATTTTTAATTTCCTGAAAATTAACTGATACAGGACACAGTTAAAGGAATTCTGCAAAAAGGAAACCACTTACATAGCAAGAAGAATGTATTTAATTAAATGTTTTGCAAAGATACATGAATAAAGCTATGTGCATGACTTTCTTTAGGGATGGCCCCAGCTGTTTATTTATTTTTTAAAAGAACAAACAAAAAATGTGGAGAGCACAGATGCAATAAAGAAACAAAAGAACTAAGTAAGCTTGTACCCACATACTTTACAAAATAAAGCATGTTAGTGGCACAAAATATTCCATATACTGTATGACCAACAAATAAATGCACTGTAACATTGTTCTCTCAAACACCATAAAGTCTAACAGCTAAGCTTTGAAAAGGACATTGACAAGTAGGCATCTTTATTTCATCAGCCTTCTACAGAGTCATTTAGCACCGTCGCCTTTTTGTTGGTTTTGCCCTGCCTATCTCCTTTCTGAAAATAATAACAGAAGCATAGCACCTTTTAATATCTAAAGTAAAAATAAGAATATTAAATGCATCCCAGTTTCCAGAGGTGAGGTAGCTATGAGCTAAGAAATGATGGAACTTTCTTGCTTTGACAGCTCAAGGTCAATAAGACAAATTACTGGTGATGCATGTCTGGATGTCAGCTAAAACCAATGAATATCTAAACTTTCTTTCATTTTATTAGCAATTGGTCTGGTATACATGTGAATGATTTGCAACATACATAAATTGGCACCATACATAAGACATCTGTATAATTTGATATGTAATGGCTTCTTAGATTGGTAAATATTGGAAAATCAACAAGTATTGGGTTTAAGATGTATTTTGAAGAAAGGAAAATTTAATAGAATTACACAGATGCATCATGAGAAGTGAAGTCTGGTCTTAAAATTTAAGATATGGGACACCCCTAATGAAAACTTATATTTACCCCAGTAGTATTTATGCTTCATAAATCATTTGTGGTTATGGAATACTCTGAGCAGACTATTACACAGAAGGGTGCAGGAAAGACAATTCCAAATTAAAATGATCTTGCCTGAATAAAAGACACATATTTCTGTTAATGGCTATTATACTGGCAACCACAGGAAGAGAAACTGGGGTTGAAGGAGTAGGTATGATCAAAATATAGCCAACAGTTCACAAAAGTGCTGTACTTTTCTGTCATTCAGTATGCAACCAAGCAAAAGATGTAATCCTTAGAGCTCTATGTTGTACACATTACAACTGCCTGGTCTGAGTACCTGTAAATTTCAAAATAACTTTAAACAAAAGCAAGGAAAATGTTTCATGTTACTTTTAAAAGGTGGTCATCGACCCTCTTAAAATTGTACTATTGTACCAAAAAGTTGGTTTCAATCATTTAAAATTGAAGGTTTCTAAGTAAAATAAATATTCAAAAGGAGGCAGGGCATTTAAAAAGAACTATATGTACAATGCTGATCCAATATCAGCCATTACTTCAAGAGTCTCAGGATTAACTTCAGTCTAAGTTCATGTGTTTAATTGCTGCTGTTGCTGGATAGTGCGTTAATTTCCCCCCCTTCCTCTTACACAAAGCAAACTGGACCAATTTCAACTCCAAATTCCTGGTCTGTACTGCCAATGTCCACCGGTGCAATATCGACGATAGGTAGGCGTGCCACATTCTGCGTCCTGTACTCAAAAACAGTCTTGCCCGTGTTCCCATTACGTTTCTAGATCAAAGAAGAAAATAAAATGAAAAAAAAAAAAAAAGCAACAAACAAAACTGAAGCCAGAGCTCACATCAGGAACAGCCTGAATTCCAGCGGAGGATTGAACGGTTTGATACTTAAGCATTTCATTGTATCTTCCCTGAGCAACACCTGCCTGGTTGTTTTAAAATGTATACACCTTGCTTTGTCAGGATGAACAGACCCACCAGATCAACACAGCAGGATTTCCCTCTTGAGTTGGACTGATTTTAATTTATGCTATGAAATTTATTTGTGTTAACACATGCCTGCACAGATATTCTTGGGCTATTTTATTTAAAAGCACAGAGAATACTCCAATTTATTTCAAGTGCAAAACCAATTTTTAAAATATTTTGCCAGTATCTTGGACTTGGCTGAGTATGTAAATGAACATAAAAAATTAAATAAATTACTATTTGCTGATTTTTGTGCCCACTAGGTAGTTTGAAGGTGGAATATTTTCTTTTCCAACTCAGTCAGTCATAGTACCAATTAGTTTCCTCCAGTGTATTGCTTCAATAATCTTAACCATCTGGCAGGCAAATGCCTGAAGTTATTTGACCTCTTTGTATGAGTCCACACAGGCACACAAATACTGGATAATGCAAAATGGCAAGATATATATCTCAGTATGCTCACTAATAAGTAGTAATTTGTAAATACCCTCTAAATAACATAGGTTTTTTATGATGTGAAGCTAGAATTGTAGTAAAATACCTACTTGATCAGTTACTTCTACAATTCATGGTGAAATTCTACAGCATTTTAATTATCCCATTCTATGGATTTTTTTCTAAATCAAGGAAGAACTGACAGGACAAAAGTCCTTTTTCTCCATAACAAATGAGGACACCCCCCCCCAAACTTACAGAACAGCTGTCATGCAGAACAGTGTATCTGAATCGGCTGTTTCCCTCCGCTTTGATCTCCAGGTCATTGGCCCCTTTCAGAATTATAGCTTTTTTCAGGTTCTTTGTCTGGTCATCCATGTATCCAACACTGTTTTTACAAAGGTAAGTGATATTCTGGGAAGCTTCCTTTGATAGGAGGCGCAGGAATGTCATCTGAGTTACAGCTGTATCCCCATACACAAACTGTGAAGATAAAGAAACAGATCGACACATAGGACATGAAAATTTATTAAGAGTTCATGAATTTTAGATACATCTGTCATTATCATAACCCTTTCCAGAAATGGCTAGCAGGAGCTCTATTACATAAAATCTAAAAATGGTTTCTTTTGTAATTTGCTGCCAGTTGAGGACAAAGAAACACAGACATCCTATAACAGGGATCATTTTGGAGAATTTTGACCATAAAGCTCTGCAGCTGAATAACTGAAAGGCAGTTGGTTCTCCAGAGACATGCTAAGTTTTGTAATGAATTCTGCCTCTAGATATGAAAAGTAAAGCACAGAAAACCCTTTTATAGTGTACCTGCTATATTGCAACTTTAGCAGTCTGCTTTCTATCAGCCTTTGTATTGTGTTTAGAAGCATCATAGTCAAAATTTGATCAGCTGAAAATATTTATAAATTTGCATATGGACTTCTTTTTTTATGGGTGGACCGTTCAGTGGATAAGAAACTGGTTGGATGGTCGCATTCAAAGAGTAGTGGTCAATGCCTTAAAGTCCAGATGGAGATCCGTGACAAGTGGTGACCCTCAGGAACTGAGACCGGTGTTGTTTAATATCCTTATCGATACTAATGGCAAGATTGAGTGCACCCTCAGAAAGTCTGCAGATGACATCAAGCCAAGTGGTACAATTGCCACACCGGAAGGATGGGATGTCATCCAGAGGGACCTGGATAGACTGGAGAAGTGGGCTTGTGAGAACCTCATGAGGTCCAACAAGGCCAAGTGCAAGGTCCTACACCTGGGTTGGGGCAATGCCCATTTTCAGCACATGGTGGGGGACGATGTGATTGAGAGCTGCCCTGCAGAGAAGGACATGAGGGTGCTGGCCAATGAGAAGCTCGACATGAGCCTGTGATGTGCTCTCGCAGCCCAGAAGGCCAACCATATCTTGGGCTGCATCAAAAGACGTATGGCCAGCGCGTTAAGGGAAGTGATTCTTCCCCTCTATTCCTCCCTTGTGAGACCTCATCTGGAGTGCTGTGTCCAGTTCTGGAATCCTCAACATAACAAGGATGTGGAACTGTTGGAATGGGTCCAGAGGGCTACAAAGATGACCAGAGGGCTGGAGCACCTCCCATACAAGGACAGACTGAGAGTGTTGGGATTGTTCAGCCTGGAGAAGAGAAGGCTCCCAGGAGACCTTATAGCAACCTTCCAGTACCTGAAGGGGGCCTACAAGAAAACTGGGGAGGGACATTTTACAAGGGCATGTAGTGATAGGACTAGGGGCAATGGGTATAAACTGGAGAGGGGCAGATTTAGCCTTGATATAAAGAAGAATTTCTTCACCATGAGAGTGGTTAGACACTGGAACAAGTTGCCCAGGGAAGCTCCAGATGCCACATCCCTGGAGGTGTTCAAGGCCAGGTTGGATGGGGCCGTGGTAGCCTGATCTAGTGGGAGGTGTCCCTACCCATGGCAGCAAAGTAGAACTGGATGATCTTTAAGGTCCCTTTCAAGCCAAACTATTCTATGATTCTATGATTTATAAACAAATTAACTTACACAGAAGTTTGAAAAATATTTTACAATGTGCCACTGTTTCCATAAAAAACAAAAGTAATAAAAATACTAACATTTCTGAGATATCTGATATTTTCCCAATCTGTGCAGCTTTCATTTTATTCATGCTTAATGAATCACTGCATAAAAAAAAGTACACATTCCTCTGAAACTGGTGAAGAAAAGAGAAAATCTTATACACTGACACTGTCATTTTTTTGAAAACGTGTTATCTTTGTTTAGCAATCACAGATAAATTTACTACTTAGAACCTGCAAGGAGTGCATATGACTATTACACAGATCATACTGTTACTTCCTGACAGTGTTTTCAAAAATGAAGTATTCTTTTATACTATTCCTAAGATGATTTCTTCCTCCAAAGAGCATCTCACTTTAAAAAAAGCCTATGTGTAAATCTGCAGGCAGCTAGATGTCAGCTACAACATCTTGGGTCATGGTAAGTTCTCCTGAATTTAATAATAAGTGAAAGCAATCTCAGTAAAAGCAATCAATATTACATCTGTTCTCAATTGTTGAAGTTCTGAACTGTCATCAGGAATCCAGTTCATAACAGCACTACTATTTTTACACACCAAAGTCTTATTTTAAATATATAAGTACTTCCTATGAAATAACAATTGAAAATAGTGTCTGTGCTTTTGATTTTATGAACTACGTATAAAAATAGCAAAATTTTGTTAATCATACATTCTGCAGAGGACAAACTTCTGTTATTTGGCAGGATCCTACTTTAGAAGTTACTAAAGAGGGGATAACTGACAGAAAGTTAAGAGTTGAATTCTTGTCTGCCTGGAGACGGATGCATCCAGCATGGAGTATTCTGTCACATATGACAGCAATCATACTTTTTTAAAAAATGGATTAGCTGAGAGAATATATAAAGTCAGCTTCTATTTTTCAGAAGTAAGGAGCTTTCTGAAAAAAAAAAAAAGGTAGAATTCAATTACAACAGAATGATTTAAATCATATATTAGGGTAAAATTACACTTTCTAAGGAGAGGAATAGCGGCTTACTGAAGCAGACTGCTAGAGAAGTTGAATTTTTTGAGATTAAGAGAAATAAATCTCAGCCAGTAATGGTATACTTGTAGCCAATCCTGCTTTAGACACACTTGTATTTTTTCTCTCAGACCTTTCCTATACTGAATGTATAATAACAACCAATTGAATATAAGCCAAGCAATCAATTATTACAATGATCTACCCCTGTGCTCAGTGCTGGTGAAGCCACACCTTGAATACTGTGTTCAGTTTTGGGCCTCTCACCACAAAAGATATTAAAAGACATTGAAGTGCTAGACTGTGTCCAAAGAAGGGCAACTGAGCTGGTGAAGGGTTTGGAGCAAAAGTCTTATGAGAAGTGGCCGAGGGAACTGGGGCTGTTTAGTCTGTAGAGGGGAGACATTATTGCTGTGTACAACTACCTGAAAGAAGGTTGTGGTGAGTTGGGTGTTGGTCTCCTCTCCCAAGTAACAAGTGATAGAACAAGAGAAAATGGACTCAAGTGGCATCAGGGGAGGTTTAGACAGGGTATTAGGAAAAATTACTACACCAAAAGTCTTGTCAAGCGTTGTAACAGGCTGCCTAGGGAAGTTGTTGAGTCAACATCCCTGGAGGTATTTAAAAGATGTGTAGGTATGGTGCTTAGGGATGTGGCTTAGTGGTGGACTAGGTGGCTTAGGTTAAGAGTTGGACTCAATCTTAAAGGTTTTTTCAACCTCAGCAATTTGGGGATTCTATGTTCTGACTGTAGCAGAATCTGCTCAGAATAGCAGACAAAATCCTAAACCAGAAGGAAACCAGAGGTTCATAGAAGTTTATTCTTGACATTAAATATATTCAGTTACCTGTGATCCCCTGTTCATATCAAGGCCATACCAAATGGGCTTTATGTCAGATGACCTGCTGGCCCACCATGTTTTACGTGGTATAGTGGATGGGTTTGCAGAGATACAGGTCTCT
Source organism: Phaenicophaeus curvirostris (assembly GCF_032191515.1). NCBI lineage: Eukaryota > Metazoa > Chordata > Aves > Cuculiformes > Cuculidae > Phaenicophaeus > Phaenicophaeus curvirostris. The sequence goes on from NC_091398.1 coordinate 11,326,152, forward strand.
CCAGTTTCCATGTTGCAATATACTTTTATAGCATCTTCAACACATCCCTGGTTAGGATCAATCCAATATTCACCTACAAAGAACGTAAAATTGGTTCCGTTACATTATTAAGATTCTTTAAATAATTGAGGAGAGATAAGCAGAAGTGTGTTATGACAGTAAAAAAGCACAAGGTAAACAGGCATATGTTTCACATAACGTGATGCATGTTTTGATGTGTGCATCAGGTGTACTCTACAAGGTTACTTCAAGATACAAGTTGATCAGTATTTCACAAGTAAGGAGTGCAGACTTTAAAGCTGTTTAAGGTTAAACTGTTTTAAAACCATTACAAAGCTCCTGAATACTCCAAGTAAAAGAACACACAATGGCTAGAAGACAGTTTGTAGTACATATGAGAAACTAATGGCAGCCTCACTAGTGTTGATGTTCAAGGCAAAGTTTCAGGAAATGGGAAAAAGCTGTTAAGGCCTGCCACAAATTATCTCTACCTTCCAGTCTATTCTGATGAATCATCAGTAATCCATATGAATTGAGGAGAGTGCTAAATGGCATGTTAATGCATTACCATCTATGAATTGCCACTATAGAGCAACAGTAGAGAATTCTGGATGGAAAGCAAACACAGGTTATCAGCTCATAGGAAATATTTTGAGCTAATAGCGAGTAACCAAGTATTCACAACTGGTGTAACCAGCCTAGTTCTTTGCTTATGAAAGTGATACTCTCTGGTGAAAAAACTGTCAGAACTAATGTACCACGGAAGTATTAAATATTACAGATTTTAAAATACATCTGAATAAATACTGAATAAATAAATACGGGATTTATTAGAATGTATACTTCATGGGCAAGAAGTTGTTTTCAGGCTCCTACTGTGAATGACATTTTAGACAATCAAAATCTGTATTACACAATTTTTCCAGTGACCAAATATCTACTGGATATAAGACAGGATCATATGGCATATACAGGAGATGGTGTATTTATACGCACCACTCTTTTTGGAGGGATGGCACAGTTTCAAGTCATCACAAGTCCGTGCTGGGTGTTTCTTTGAGCCATCTGGGCTGCGCATAGTCTCAATCTGGCTGCTCAGTGACTTCAGTGTGGCATGAACTCCTGGGTCTGTTTTATTACGGTCATCTGGGGCTGCTTCATCTTCAGTAAACTCTGGTAGCGGATCTGCCATAGCATCATCGTAGTGTCCCATGATGTCACCAATGGCAGCAGTGAGATGGCCTGGAGGTCCTGGAGGGCCGGGAGGGCCAGGTTCACCTGGTGGACCCTAAGGTTAAAAAAACAAAAAAAGGTTAATAGAGGCACAGCAGAGTAAATACTAAATAAAATTATTATTTCCTAATAAAAAAAATGTGGTGCTTAAAGACATGGTTTGGTGGTGAACTTGGCAGTATTAAGTTTACAGTTAGACTTGATTATCTTAAAGTTCTTTTCCAAACTAAACGGTTCTGTGATTGTGATTCCATGAAATACTATGCAAAACGATAGCAAATTCAGCAAGTAAAAAGGCAAAACTTTACAGCCAGTCACCTTAACATGCAGGGAAAATTCAGGTGTATTAATAGATAAACAATCCACATTTCCAGGGCTAAGAGATGAGACATGCATGTGAGTTATTCTCTCTGCTTCATGTTCTCTCTGCCTGTCTCAATACCTTGCTCAAGTTTTTCTTACTCCTGATTTCAGACTCAACAGCTGGAAAATGTCGTCAAGGGATGGCCTCCTCATTCCATTTTTTTAAGCCATCTGCCCCTCCTTGTTCAAATCCCTACCGAATAACCTTATTTCTTAGAATTCCCAACAGCTGTAAGCGATTATTACAGCAATCAAAAATTCCTGCATCCCCTGAGTTGCCTCAGGCACATTTTCAATTAGTAAAGCCTGGACAGAAAATTTGGAACTAGAAATATCTTTACATTTATCCTGTATAGCGTCAAGCTTTCTGGCCATGGGAACATGAGACAGATTCTACATCATCTTGGCATACATGACTTGGCACAGCAGGTGTTTCCCTGAACAACGGTGTTGTAAAGTTCTGTCAACCTGAACTGTGACACTAAGGGAAGTAACATGAGTCTTGAGACAGAATGTATCTGTTAATAGTTATATCTCCACCTGCAGGCTCTGCCAGCTTTTCTTGAGCAGTAGAAAGTCTGTAAGACAACTTCGTTGAAAGTTCAATGCTCTGGTGCATCAGATGCTAGATCAGAATGTAGCATTTCTCTTAAGAGCAATTACTTCAGAATTCCCAGCCAGTGCTCCAAATGTTTACTACAGAGCACACACCCAAACATGTTGCATTTGATAAATGAAATCTTAACTTTTGTTTCGTGCTCAGTGGTTCTAATTTGTAGTTGCAGCAAGCCACCATGGAAAGCAAAACTTAAGTTATCAGTAGGTGGTAATTCTTGATTTTCATTACACAGAGGAATGCTCTACCACAAACCATTCATTCAAGTCTTGGTGCCTCAGCAGAAGTGAAGATACCAAGGAGAGCACAGGTGAATGAGACCAGGATTGTCACAGTTTCAGAAGATGAAAATGAGTAAGAAATGAGCCCTCTTAATACACAGCTACCCTGGCTATTTGTTGGAGAAACTGTGTCAAATCTTACCATTTTTCTTCAGCTCATGAATGTTTGAGAAAGTGATGCCATGAACAATAAAAAAAACTCACTATTTGAAGGTAAACTTTTCCATCCATATTTCTATCAATTTACCTCAGGTCCAGCTTCTCCCACACTCCCTCTAACACCAGGAGGCCCAATTGGTCCAAGTGGACCAGGACTTCCATCTTTGCCAGAAGGACCAACTGGACCTGGAGGACCCTAGAAAATATAAAAGAAAGAAGGAATGTATTTTAGCATCCAAGACAAAGTTATACAAAACAGCCCTTTACAAGCATTATCTTTTCAGGAAGCAATCCAATTATTTCTATTACCAAACTTTAAAAGACTAGCCTTTTTCTTCTTTTGTTTCAATGTGGCTCTTCTCAATCACCTCAGCCAATATAGCTTGAATCAGCTGTATATATTTTCCTGAATCACAGAATCACAGAATCACAGAATAACCAGGTTGGAAGAGACCCACCGGATCATCGAGTCCAACCGTTCCTATCAAACACTAAACCATATCCCTCAGCACCTCGTCCACCCGTGCCTTAAACACCTCCAGGGAAGGTGACTCAATCACCTCCCTGGGCAGCCTGTTACACTGCCCAATGACCCTTTCTGTAAAGAATTTTTTCCTAACGTCTAGCCTAAACCTCCCCTGGCGGAGCTTGAGGCCATTCCCTCTTGTCCTGTCCCCTGTCACTTGGGAGAAGAGGCCAGCACCCTCCTCTCTACAACGTCCTTTCAGGTAGTTGTAGAGAGCAATGAGGTCACCCCTCAGCCTCCTCTTCTCCAGGCTAAACAACCCCAGCTCTCTCAGCCGCTCCTCATAAGGCCTGTTCTCCAGCCCTTTCACCAGCTTTGTTGCTCTTCTCTGGACTCGCTCCAGAGCCTCAACATCCTTCTTATGGTGAGGGGCCCAGAACTGAACACAGTATTCGAGGAGCGGTCTCACCAGTGCCGAGTACAGAGGGAGGATAACCTCCCTGGACCTGCTGGTCACGCCGTTTCTGATCCAAGCCAAGATGCCATTGGCCTTCTTGGCCACCTGGGCACACTGCTGGCTCATATTCAGTCGGCTGTCAACCAACACCCCCAGGTCCCTCTCCTCCAGGCAGCTTTCTAGACAGACTTCTCCCAGTCTGTAGCACTGCGTAGGGTTGTTGTGCCCCAAGTGCAGGACCTGGCATTTGGCCTTGCAGGACTTGGCATTTGGCCATCATTTATGTAGGTTCAAATACAGGTGCTACACAGACTGGAGTAGCTGCTGTACGCTCACACGTGTACAGATTCAGACATACACTGCCATTTGGGAACATCCAGGGCAGTCATATTCCTCCTTTACTTTAGGGTGAATGACATACAAGGGGGTATGAATGGCAAAGTAACAAGTGTCAGAGCTGCCCCATATATGGCTTTACATTAGCTGCTGCAAAACTGTCTTTAAAGAGAGACTTGCAGTCCTCTAGTTACTCTGAACTGACCTTTCCATCAGCTGTAAACTACACTTATGTCAAAGCTTTACTGTATTAAACAAGGTAATGGCTCTAAGAAAAAGATAGTGGGATAATTACCACATGATACTGAAGTCAATAAAAGCCAGTGAAATAAAATTGAAACAGAAATAATACTCTGATCACGGAGGGATGGGGATGAGGGTGACAACAACAGAAAATCAGGAAAAGCTGTACACTGGAAATATTATACTCACCCGAGGACCAAATGGGCCTGGAATGCCAGGACTGCCCTGTTCACCAATAGGACCCTAAATAGAAAAAAACATCATATCGTTATGACATTTAAATCATATTACTTTCAGTTTTAAAGTAGTGTGTGATATAAAACAATCTGTATGAAGAGAATTGTAATATACATGAACAGCAGATAGTGCCTTTCCCTCTAGTTCAGCCTTGAGAAGAGGAGGCTGAGGGGAGACCTCATTGCTCTCTACAACTACCTGAAAGGAGGTTTTAGAGAGGTGGGTGCTGGTCTCTTCTCCCAAGTGATGGGTGATAGGACAAGGGGGAATAGCCTCAAGCTGCGACAGGGGAGGTTCAGACTGGACATCAGGAAAAAAAATTTCACAGAAAGGGTCATCAGGCACTGGAACAGGCTGTTCAGGGAGGTGGTTGAGTCACCATTCCTGGAGGTATTTAAAAGATGGGTAATAAGGTGCTCAGGGGCATGGTTTAGTGGTTGACAGGAATGGTTGGACTTGATGATCTCAGAGGTCTTTTCCAACCTAGTGATTCTATGATTCTCTTACAACTCATTCTACTGCTCACTTTTGTCATGAAGACAGAGTAATGACTGTAATTAAGATATAAATTAATAAAAATTTCTTGGTGCTTGGCTATATATAAAGTTGTTTCTGCATAAAAGCCTTGCTTTCATGACATTTAGAATCATTTCACTTACAGGAGTAACTGACAGGGTTATTATGAAGTGTAAAGATGCTGTGGGTGTTGGGGTTTCTTTTGTTGACTCTTTCTGCACGTTGAAACCTCCTGCTCTTACACAGCATCAGTGAACAAATGTAAAAAAATTAAGTCTTCCATGGCATTTTCATTCAATTGCAACTGAAATAATGAAGTTCTTGTAAATGATAGTGAGAAATACTGTCACAGTCCTTGTGGGATTTTGTAATTGATGCCTTGACAATAAAAAGTTCAAACTCTGGCAAAAAAGCACTTCATGCTCTAATGTGCTTATGTGAAACTATCACCTTTTATGATCATCTTGTACTGACGGGTCACAGACTGTGTAGGAGAACACGTATCTTGCAAAATTAAAACATTCACTTTTTTTTCCATTTAAAATAAATAATGCATCAGGAACATTATTAACTCTCAAGGAAATAAAATTATAGTTAAACCAAAGCAACTTACAGGAGGACCAGGAAGACCTTGTAGCCCAGTGAAACCCCTGTGTCCTTTCTGGCCCCTATCGCCTCGATCTCCATTGTCACCTTTGTCACCACGAGGTCCTTGGGGACCCTGTAAATAGCAGTGATGAAATGTAAAATGTCAAACTGAATGCACTCAACCCTAATCTGAAAACCTCTTCACTTACTTTTAGACGTCATATTCAAACCTTTCTCACTTCTAAAGCTAGAAAGAAGGTGATGCTGGGGCACCTCCAAGTATCTTGATTTTTACCAAAGAATAAGTAAATAATTACAGAAATCTGTGTTATGCTTAATTAGAGTTGTGGTAAATTTAGTCTACTTAGCTTCACAATACAGTCAAAACCCTTTGTAATTGTGATACTAAATAATTTACATAACAAAATTCTTAAGATTGAGAAATTTATTTGCCTTACTGGATATGGCAAATAATGTTCATAGATGAGATTGAAACACTGGATCTCTCACAGACTCATAATGTAAAAACATATTTTAGTATGAAATCCTCCATTTTGCAGCTTTACTTCTCACAGCTCCTTTCATCTTCACTATGATTAGAGTCCAACTGAAGTTACATTCCCTAACCACAGACAAGAAGTTCAGGCTTCCAAGTATAAAAAACTTGGTTCAAATATCGCCACTATTTTGTTCTTGGTAGTTTTCATAGTTTCACAGTTTTCATACAAACTCAAGACTCATTGAACAAAATGGAGTCTGCTTTCAATTGTATATTTCTCAGCCCAAAATGCACGCTACATTTCTCAATGCCAGATTGCAAATAGTTTATCAATGCCATCATTATCACTAAGTACTCAATAATTAACTTTTCCTGTTTCTCATGAGACATCTGTTTAGGGATAGACGACGCTGTCTTGAATTTCCCAAGTTTGCAATTAATTTTTTGTTCCAAGCTTGGCCTGTAGAATAGTTATGTAACACGAAAAGATGGGTTTTATTTGTTTTTCCATTTGGACCAAAGTCAGCAACTCATGAGCTGAATTAAGACAGTTTCATGGGAACAGGTGATTTTGTTATATTTCTCTTATTTTTATCTAAAAATCTGGGGGTTTTGTTCAACTTCTATTTTGTTACCCCTTATTTCAATTGTCAAGTTAGCACAATTGCCATGTGCTAACTCAGGTCCTACTGTCATCCAGACAACAACACAGTCCAAATAATGAAGCTTCCAAAGCATTTGTTATTTCTCTGTGAAGTATTTTTAAAGAAAGTGTAGAAATACTAGAGTATTCTAATAGATCCGTACAGCTTTGCAACTCAGAAGTCTACCTGCATCCACCTGCAGTGAGAACACTAAAAGCTGAAGTCCTGTTCAGCATTTTAAGTTGGGCTCAGTTTCTCATCTATTTACCCACAGAAAGTATCTCAGGTAAAACCACAGTCACCACAGAGAACTTACAGGCAAACCTCTTTTTCCTGCACGACCTGGGGGACCCATTGGACCTCGAGAACCCTACAAAGATTGCATACAGAAGATATGTGAAGCAGTGCGCAAGAGCATACACAATAGTTTTTTCATAAACAATTTTTTTTAAAAAAAAGTCTTACTTACAGTTTCACCTCTTTGACCTGCATCTCCTGGAGGGCCAACAGGACCTTGAGTTCCTGGACCCCCTGGGGAACCTGGTAAGCCTGCAGGGCCTGGTTCACCACGATCACCCTGCAAAACACAGATTCAACATTATTTATCTAAAGAGGACTGGACTAGACCAAAGCAACAGGACACAAGTGTTGTTAATCTAATTTCTAGCAATTGCAGCTAACAAAGATATTCCTTCTGTAAGAACTGAAGTTTGAGTGTGTGGAGGCAGGTATTCTTAGCCAGGTTTCCTCAGCTGAGAGAGGGATTAACTATTCAAAGCTGTGATATGCTTTCAGAACAAGTTCTTCATTCAATTTAACTGAATGAAGAGAAAATATACAAGTCAATAATAAAATAGAGATTTCCAGAGTTGGCTTAAGAAAACAATATATTCTTACACGTTCTCCAACAGCTCCATCTCGCCCAGGAGTACCATCATTACCAGCAGGTCCCTAGAGATATGGAATAAAAATAAGGCTACTGATTAGTAATCCTGCATTTCTAGAAGAACTAGAAAGTTGTTCTCCATCTCTAACTTCAAGTCAGGGAGAATAAGCACTAGACTGTCCCTTTTTATTTTTTGCATGTTACAAGGCTCTAATACTCACTTCTGGGCCAGCTTCACCTACAGGTCCAGTGGCACCTGATTGGCCAATAGGTCCTGGGGGACCTTTATCACCAGGTGGCCCTGTGGGACCTTGTTTTCCTGGTGTACCCTAAAAAAGAAGAGTAATATCAAAATTTAAGTCACAAAATAAAGAAAGCATAAAAAATCTGCTGCCTGCAAAACACTACTTATTAACCCAGTTTGAAGTACCATCAACATTGGTAACTTCCAACACCTGCTAAGTAAGGAAAGCATTCTGATACATTTTTAATATAGATTTAATATACTGCATATTTTTATGCAGTTTAGTTATGTTAGTTCATTTTGAATAGGTTTTATTGACTAGAAGCTCCACTTGACATTAGTCTATGTAGTAGCAACTTTCAAACACACACTCCCTTGACACATCAACATGTATGATGGCATTATCTGCAACCGGTAAGGTCTTTTTGCCTCTGGAAAAACATAATGCAGTTTGAAATAAGTAATGTGTTTTTTTCTTTCCTTTTTGTCAACAACAGCAAATTGTGTTAGCCTTGAATAATTACTGGCCAACTTCAACTGTAAATTGACTTTATGGATCCAGTGGTAACAGCAGATCCTCCATACTAACCCTTTTACTAATACTCTATTGAATGACTTGATCTCCTGGATCATTAGGTCTTCTGATAAAAATAAGTCTTAGATAGAAGCAAAGAGAGCACGGACAGCAGTTCTGAAAATTGTAGTTCATAATTAATGAAACAGCAGTTACAGAGTATTTACTCACATTCAAGTGACATTTGGGCACCTAAATGAGAAGTCTGGGTTTGTTTTAAGTCAAATAGGAGCATTTTAGCCAGAACTCTTAATGCTATTATCCATTTACTCTTGATTCAGGTTCAGATCTTCCATTATAGCAGAAAAAAATCTCCCACCTCATGTATTTGCATGAGATAGTTATTTACTATTCTCTCTATATTCACTCCTACAATTGGAGTTTTCCAACTTTCTCGTCATGCTATGGGGCACTATGCTGTCCACCCCACAAAGATGATGAGAATGCCCAAGCTGGTGGCATATTGACTTGACAATTACTTACTGCAGGACCCGGCAGCCCTGGCATGCCTCTTTCCCCTCGCTGTCCTGGCATACCAACAATACCTCTTTGACCAGTAGTTCCTGCTGGACCAGGGGGGCCATTGGGGCCCTAAAATCCACAAAGAATAAAACAACGTGATTACCTTTTATGTAGCAATAAGTATGAGTAACAATGAAACCAAATGTAGAGTTGGTTTGGAGAGAATTAGTAACATCAACCAGGACATACCGGCTGCCCATCTTCCCCTGCATCACCCTTGTCTCCAGGACCACCAGGAGGTCCAGCTGGCCCTCGATCTCCCACACGGCCATGAGAACCAGGATCACCACGAAGACCTGGAGGACCTTCTTTTCCTGGCTCACCAATAGGTCCAGCAGGGCCTGGAGCTCCCTGAGAAAATGAAAACAACCATTTTCTGACTAAGGCAATTAAATTCTACGGATTCTGTTTTGATTAACTATAAATATGAACACTCTAAGGAAGGCCCAATGTGTGACCATATGGTCAAATAAATGAGATGAAATAAACATCTTGTCAAATTATGTCCAAGCTCCACCCTGACCCATTTTGCAATTACAAACTCACTCTTTTAAATGACACTCTTTTTTGTTTGTTTCTCTCTTTTTTCAGATATCACATTTATATTATACTTTCCATAAATTCCACTGCTCAATAAATTCACAATGACTGCAGGTTATTTTTCTCATCAAAACATTCAAAGGCATATAAAGAGAGTGTCACAGTTCTCTGTGTGGAGTTGAATCCTCACTTGTTGATCCACAGCTAATTTGGGTATTTTTAGTGTTTCTGAAAGTGTTTAGAGGTGTGATATTTTGTGGTTTTGTTTTTAATTTATTTTAACTGATCTTATAAGTAACTCCACTGATGACATAACCTGGCAGATATCTCTTCCTTTTCCAAAATATCTCCTAACTTCAGTCACCACTGAAGAGGCAGAAAAGTAAAACATAGAGGAAAACACTGGGTGGTGGTGTTTTGTTTCTGTAAGCAATTAAGTCACCAAAGCAGCTTGAACAGCTGAGAACCTACTTAACTTAGTGAAAAGTCTTGTACTCATTTACACACACTGACACTGGGTCAAACCCAAGACTAATGAGTTTTATTTAATGAAGTTGGATGCATGCATGCAGTCGCAGAAGTCAGTACTGACAAGTTATCCTCTCCAATAGCATGAACGTCAGGTTTTCAACGACCAGTTTGTAAACCACATTAGAGATATGTCAATAGACTTACAGTAGGTCCTGGAGGCCCAACTCTTCCAGCAGATCCTGGGAATCCAGTAGCACCCTAAAAAACATTTTAATGCCAACTTTGTTGAAGGAAATAGAGCACTGGCTACCTCAAATGATCTCAGCTGAATTAGTGAGCAAGTGTTATAATTACAGACTGCAAAAAATAGGCTGAGATTAGAAACAATATGAACATTACATAACATTTCAGTATTAGATTATCTACAGACAGCTCACAAAAATAAATTCTACTTACAGGTGGACCCTGAGTTCCTCTACCACCTTTCAGGCCAGGAACACCTGGAGGACCCTAAGAGAAAAGGAGAATGAAAAACATGCTAGTAAACACGCAGAGCATTTTAAATAAGCAAGATCAGACTATACCATCTGGTTCATTGACAATGTTATTTGAACTTACTGGTGGACCAGGAGACCCAGCAAGACCCTGTGGTCCTGGAGATCCAGCATCTCCTTTCTGTCCAGGTTCTCCAGGTTCACCTTTCACACCTGGCTGACCATCAGGGCCCTATAAAACAGAATATTTATAAGAGACATCAGGTCATAGAATAGCAAATCTTTCCAGCCTAACAAACTAATTTTGTATGGAATTTCTAGAAGGCAAAAAAAAAACCAACCCCGAAACAAGAGGACAAACTAGCCCAGAAAACTGCGCATTTGCAAAATGGTTTGGTTCAAGAGAACTGTAATAGTTTTGCACAGTCTTCAGAAGGTCATAGATGGGATTTTCTGAAGTCTGTTAAGTCAGAATTTCTATTTAAAATACTTTCTTATCTAATTCACATTTGATTTTCCTTTAAGTTTTCTATTTTCCTCAGCAACTATTACATACCTAAAAGCAAAAGGGACTGAACAAACATTGTCTTTTCTATTCTTTTTTTCTTTTCCCCACCAAGGGAAACAGGTGCACGACTCTGTGAAAGTCCTGAAGCACAATATTTGGGCTGTAGGACAGCTTGGGGTATTCAACAGAAAGCTCAGAAACCTTCCATTTGGTCCATCAATTCATTCCAGCCTTTAATACCCATAGAAAAAATTTTTGCTACCTTCAATAGAACACACTTTATAACTCACCTCATTTTAATCTCAAAGGATTAGCATAGCATATTTATGAAAACATGAAATCTGCTGAACAATAACATAATTTTATCAACAAAATCACTTTTCAAGTGTCTAGGATATTTATTGGACCTTTTCTCTACTTGATACACTGATGGGAAAAAGAAACAGTTCTTCTTACAATAAAAATATGAGTCATGTTCCAGAACACTTCAGCATTATTCATAACAAAGGAAAGCAAGTATGTGAACGCATGACTAAAGGAAACTCATTAGTGTTACAAAACACGTACCGGAGGACCAGCAAAACCAACAGCTCCAGTTGGGCCATTTTCTCCTCGGGAACCCTGGCCAAAAATTTAGAATAACTGTATTTAACATAAAAGTCTTGCTATATGCAGTAAAATTTGCAGTTAATTATACAAGAAAGCATCTTAAACATTTACTGTCATAAGTGTGATTATACATTTGCTCTAATAATCAGAATAAAATGATCTTTTAATCACAAAATAAATAATGTTTCCTACTACGTTATGATCTGCCACATGTTCAAGATTATATGTAAACTTTCAGAATTTAGAGATTGAACACATGCACGAGCACTAAAACCACAAAAGGTGAAATTCCACTCACAACCACTGCCTGTGATAGCAGGATTAACTGTGTTCACACTTTATGTAACTTATCATTCCAATCAGATAGGCTGGGAAAAGAAGAGTATTTCAAAGATATGTTTTTCAACAAGGTCAGAATGGGCTATGAAATGCTTCAACTGAGCTTTCCACACAACATTTGTTTGGAAAAGATGGAACTGCTGTCTGCCAAGCTCCAGCACTCCCCAGAGGGGTGGAAGATATTCCAGTTTACACAGAAAATAGGGTTGTTCGGATTTACGACAGAGACATAATCAATTCCTAGCAGTATGAAGTATCTAGAACAGCTGAGCTTCTAACTCCCTCATCCAGGTTAATCCTTAAAATCACAAAAAGACCAAAGATGACAAGAGTTGTTGTGACTAGATAAAAACTAAGACATATTTCTTTGCTTTGTCTTTCTAAGTACTTGTATCTGTACAGTAGTACCTGGTATGGCCATACTTTTAAAAAGATCTAGACAATTAGAAGTGGTGTCATACTTTCAGGAGTGAGGTAAGAGAGGGTAACTCTTTGTAAAGACTGGCCTAAAACAAGTGTAGGACAGATAAGAACTTCCAATAGTTTTGCAAGCATCAAGACAGAGGAACAGATTTTGACTACAAAAAAAGCAGAAGAAAAAGAGGAAAATATATCAGCGAATGAGGCCAAACCTTGAGTTTGAATCAGTGTAAGATATTGTCAACTCTTTCTAGGCAAAACCCAAACATGGTTACTCACAGGGTTCCCACGGGAGCCAGGAGGACCAACTAGACCTCGAGGACCTGGTTCACCCTTAAAATAAAATTGATGGTTATTTCCCAAGTAACTTATCAGACAAGTAGCAGAAGCACTAATAAAATATGACAATATTAAGAAACTTAGTAAGTAATGGCATAAAAATCTATTTACCTTTTCACCAGTGGGACCTGCTGGGCCCGTTGGGCCTATTGGACCAGGAAGACCCTTTTGAACACATTAAGAAGAAAAGGAAGTTAAAAAAGTGATGCTACAAAATAGTTAGCTTAAAACTTCTCGTATGTTACTATTTCTATGTGCTTTTTCATTCCATCAAATTATTTTCCTTTTTCTCTGAAATCTTGTTGGGTGTTTTTTACCTAAAATTTACTTCCATTTCCTCTTCCAGTGACCTAAATTCCACATTATCCTCTCTCTCTTCAGTAACTTCATCTATTTTATGCAGCATTTACGAATAGAAACATAGAATCATAAAATCACTAGGTTGGAAAAGACCCACTGGATCATCGAGTCCAATTATTCCTACCAACCACTAAACCATGCCCCTCAGCACCTCATCCACCCGTGCCTTAAACACCTCCAGGGATGGTGACTCAACCACCTCCCTGGGCAGCCTGTTCCAGTGCCCAATGACCCTTTCTGCGAAAAATTTTTTCTGATGTCCAGCCTGAATCTTACCTGGTGGAGCTTGAGGCCATTCCCTCTTGTCCTGTCCCCTGTCACTTGGAAGAAGAGGCCAGCACCCTCCTCTCTACAACCACCTTTCAGGTAGTTGTAGAGAGCAATAAAGTCTACCTTTCAGGTAGTTGTAGAGAGCAATAAAGTCTCCCCTCAGCCTTCTCTTCTCAAGACTAAACGACTCCAGTTCCCTTAGCCAGTCCTCACAAGACTTGTTCTCCAACCCCTTCACCAGCTTTGTTGCTCTTCTCTGGACTCGCTCCAGAGCCTCAACATCCTTCTTGTGGTGAGGGGCCCAGAACTAAACACAAGATTCGAGGTGCAGTCTCACCAGTGCCGAGTACAAGGGCAGAATAACCTCCCTAGACCTGCTAGCCACGTCGTTTCTGATATAAGCCAAGATGCCATAGGTCTTCTTGGCCACCTGGGCACACTGCTGGCTCATGTTCAGTTGGCTGTCAACCAACACCCCCAGTCCTTCTCCTCCAGGTAACTTTCTAGCCACTCCTCCCCTAGTCTGTAGTACTGCATAGGGTTGTTGTGCCCCAAGTGCAGGACTCAGCATTTGGCCTTGTAAAACCTTACACCATTGGTCTCAACCCAGCGGTCTAGCCTGTTCAGATCCCTTTGGAGCCTCCTTACCCTCCAGCAAATGGACACTTCCACCCAGCTTAGTGTCATCCGCAAACTTGCTAAGGGTGCACTCAATGCCTTCATCCAGGTCATTGATAAAGGCATTGAACAGGGCTGGACCCAGCACTGAGCCCTGGGGAACCCCACTTGTAACTGGCCTCCAGCTGGAGTTAACTCCACCTACCACCACTCTCTGGGCCCGGCCATCCAACCAATTTTCCACTCAGGAGAGCATGCACCTGTCCAGGCCAGAGGCAGTTTCCTAAGCAGAATGCTATGAGAAACTGTGTCAAAGGCTTTAGTGAAGTCCAAGAATAAAGAATAAAGTCAGTGGGGGGAAAAAAAGCCTTTATTTATTTTGCTCTGTCAGGAGGAAATGTTGCCCTTTTTTCTCCACTTGCACAGAAACTCTTTTTGTTTTATGTTAGTATTTCATTGCTTAAATTAATTTTAATGAACCTTTCATTACTTCTGAAGATTAATTTATATCCTGAAAACTCCTCTAGTTTCATTTTCTTCTTCATAGTACCATTAGGCAAATAAGTTCCAATCTCTCCATCTATACCCATGAACTGCAAGTAATGATCCTGCACTACTAGTCCTTTTGCCTTCTTGAATATTTAGATATTCCAATTACAATTCTTTTTCACTAGAAGCAGAGTACTACAAATTTGTACCAAGTTTATCTCAAATAAAATTCCCTCTCCCCCAAAATCTGCACTGTAACTTAGTTCAAAGTGAAAAGAAATACAAAAAAGACAGCATTTACACAGGGTACTGCATGACCATCAATACTTTAGTGATCGGTAGGAGAGATATCTGCAGATTCCTAGCTTTAGAAGAGGGATGAATATTTAGTTCACTCTTACTTTATCTGTTCATTAAGCTATATCACCCTAAAATGAATAAGAACGAGCCTGTATTTTTGGATACAATCTGACTTACAATGAAATTCCAGCTCAGAGCTGCTAATTGTGAATTAGTGTTTATGCATGGTAGGGTTTCTCCAAAACTCATCTTCTCTAACTGGAAATTTAGTCCAATCAGAATCCTCATCTTTCCTACGTATCTCATATGCCTTATGAGGTAGTTCAACTGGTTTGCAAAACGCAAGAATAGGTTTTACACAAACCACATCTAACTGCAACAGCTTCTGGGAAGGAAATATTGCATTTCATACATATGTCATACATAGCAAACACAGCCCATTTGGGATAACTGGACAGTTGGTCTGGAACATACTGGATTTATTGCATGGGAGCAGATCAGTCATGTTATTTATACACAGGAAGTTCAAAGCCTTCCAGAAGTATCAGCAATTTACTGTCCAGATTGGGGTCCACATATTTACAGGAATCTCTGCCTGTGAAACTCATGATAGACTATGGGCAATTCAATCCAAACAATAAGGAGGCACCTGCCTTAGTCCAAGAGTCAGAACTGGTAGGTTTACTTTTTGGCTATTGAGCTCTTCCTGTTCCTTTTTTTTTTCATATTTTTATTATAGTCAGCTCAGCTGAATTCCAAACAAACATTCTACTTCTGGGAATCCTTTACACTGACATCTTAACTCCCATTGGTGATTATAGAAAACACAGACCTACCACAACATCGTATACAGCAGTCTTTAAAAACGTGAAGACCAAATTTGAAGGGTAGCAGGGAATGAGAATGACTGTCAAGTTGAGCAGTGTTTCACTCTGTGAGCTGAGTACCTCTAATACAATAAACTATCTGGCGTGTGGGGAGTAGGTGTAAAAAGAGTGATAGATTTACTTACTCTTGCCCCATCGTTTCCAGCTGTACCTTCAGCACCTTTCTCACCTATGCCGCCCTATGGAAAATACACAGAAAGTCTCTTTTAAGACACTGACTGTTGACTAGTTCGTACCCTGGAACGACTATAGTATTAAGAGACAGGTGGTCCTACTTAGCACAACAGAAATAACCAGACTTACTCTGTCACCCTTGGGGCCAGGTGTTCCAGCAATCCCTCTTTCTCCAGGCATACCCTGAAGACCTGGTGGTCCTGGATCACCAGCTGTCCCACTAGGGCCTGGGCTTCCCTGAAATAAATAAAGAACAAGTTATTGTCTGAGAAATATCTTCGTCTCTAGGCTGTAGAACATGCTGTGCTTGTGTTGAAATCTCTGGGATACGATTTTAAGCAATAATTTTCTGTCAGATTTGGACTTTATTTATGTCAAATCTTTTCCCATCATGTTGCTCAGGAAGTTCAGTTGTAACACCATTGTCCTTCTAAATACATTAGTGTTTATTCAGTGCATACTAGGGATGAAAACACGAAGAATAAGAAGCTTGAATGTCTTTCTAACTTGACCTTGATGCCACATGGGTCTATTACACAAACTAGCTAGAGGCAGAAGTTGCCCAGGTTACGTTATGTTATGTTATGTTATAATTTATTTAATTATTATATTACTTTATTTCTGCTTTGCTTCTCATGTCTCACATCCATTACAGGTCTTGCATTACTAAAGGTACTCCCTACCTGGGGTGGCCTTCCTAGGCCCAATTGTATCAATCACAGGTGAAAGAAAGGCACACAGTTGCCAGTATTTTCTTTTAAATACTCAACCCTGCTAAGTCTCTTTGTGTAAACTGGCATAGTTCTTAAAATCAAGCCATTGCCAGAGGGTTTTCTCCAGTTCAGAAATGGCTTTACCCTGTTCTACTGAGAAACACAAAAAACACTTTAAACTTCAGACCTATATGAATTAATACAAAATGTAATTTCTTAATATTTTAGTATCTTGCAAGTTATTGATTTTGCAATACTGAAATAACTTATGTCCTTCTAGGACTCTTATGTAGATGAGATACCATTCATGAAAAGTTATCCTGTTTATAATCAAAAATATATCTCTCATATTCACGCAAATGAGAGGAATTAAACATTATATCACTGCAGCTTACCTTTGGACCATCAGGACCATGACCTCCAGCCATACCCTTTTCACCCTGGAGTCCTGATGGACCTGGTTCTCCCCTTTCCCCTGGATTGCCACGTTCTCCCTACAATATGAAAAATTACTACTTATTTAGAAGCCAGGGTACAGTTCTTGTAGACAAAATCCCAGATATAATCTAAGTGCAGTACACAACTGTTTGAATAAAGAGCCTGCGAACAAGTTCTAGGACAACTGATCAATCGAAAATCAGCTTTATGCTTTTATTGTTAAAGGCAGAGGAAATGAGTGGTTTTGCTCAGCAAAATAAAAACTGCCATTTCACAGCTGTGATCCAAATCACTTAGCAGCTAATACTCAGAACTGCTTCTTGACCTATGAAACCATTAAGGGTGGTAGGTTTTACAGAAACTGTCTTACAATGTATCCATATTTATAACCACTTAATTGATTGGAAAAAAGGTCAAACATTCACTTTAGCTGTCAAAGTACATATTATATATTGTCTTGAAGCCTTTTCAACTGTTACAAATGTTTAAACTCTTTAAATGTTTATACTTACTCTAGGA
Source organism: Phaenicophaeus curvirostris (assembly GCF_032191515.1). NCBI lineage: Eukaryota > Metazoa > Chordata > Aves > Cuculiformes > Cuculidae > Phaenicophaeus > Phaenicophaeus curvirostris. Next base: position 11,343,504 of record NC_091398.1, read on the forward strand.
CCCAACAGACCAACAGCTCCAGGATCTCCAGGAACACCCTAAGGAGGACAGAAGTCACCATTAGAATGAAAGCATTATTCATAGCCTTATAGTTCTGGAAATTCGAAATAAACATTTTCATTTCCAAAGTACTGTGAGTGTAGATGTCTAATTCTGATTATTATCTGTCTATGACAAGAGGAGATAGATTCCAACTCATCCTAAGATGGTGGTCAGATTCTAGCAATTATTTTATTCAAAAAACAGCTCTCTAACAATTTGCAGACTACATTAAGTACATATTTTTAAACAGAGTGGGAAATTAAATTACAAAAATAAGAAAAGGTAAAACTACTTTATGAAGTGAAATTACCTGATCACCTGGCTTTCCTCCCTCGCCTGGAGGACCTGGTGGCCCAGGCAAGCCCTGTAAAAAAGCAAATTAAATGGTCACTAACATGACAGAAAGTTACGTAAATCCACATTTAAATCAAATGTAGTAATATATTCAGCACAAGAGTGTACCTCCAGAGATCCTCAAGCAAAATAGTTACATGTAAATTTCACCAAAGTGTTTTTCCTCCTCTGAGATGGCAGATGTTCTTTAACATTTATTAAAGGTTTTCTCAAGGGATACAGAGCTGGTATGTAAGCCTTTTACAGTTCAGTTTAGTGAATAAAGGATGTGAAATGTATCACTTATTATCCTGAGCATCATTGTTTTAGTTCTGAAGCTGTGTTTTGTTAAACATCACTTGATTGAATTTTGCCAATTTAAGTTGATAAAGACATGGCTGCTCACTTTTTTTCCTACTAAAAATATGAATTAACATACCTGAAACCCTGTAGGACCTGGTGGGCCCTGTTCTCCTCTTTCTCCTGCCAGACCCTACACAAAAGAAAGTAATAGGTATACAGTAGAGGAATATAAGCAGGCTCCACAATTTTTTTTTTCTCTTTCAATATGTATATATTTAGTTGTGCATATATTATATATTTTTACTTATCCCAGGCCAAGATACACCCTGTCTAAAAGATGTAATGAGATGCACCTTAGTTCTTTAAGATTCCCCTTCCCAAAAATCTGTGCTCAGTTCTGCTGAAACTGAGGATACTAGGAAAATTATGAGAAAATTTTGGTCCTTGCACTGGTTGTTGTAATGGTCAGTAAAAGGAATTAGACTACCACCACAAAATTTATTTTATACAAAGCTTCCCATTTCTCTAGGAAATTTTTTCTTGAAATTTTCTTGGAATTTTTTGTTTAGAATCAACAACTGGCATGGAGATAGATAAAAACAGAAGCAGAAAGAGTAATGAATGGATGGAGTGACAGGCAGGCAAAGAAGGTGGTAAAAGGTGACTTACTGGTGGGCCAACAGGACCTGAAGGACCAACTTCACCATCTTTACCAGGGGCTCCCTAAATTAGAATAACATATCTGTAGTACACAGATATAACAGAAAAACAGAATTTTCTGTAATCAAATAACAAACTACAAATAACAGTCACACTCACTCTCTGTCCTGGGACACCAGCATTGCCTGCTTCTCCAGGTTTTCCAGGATCACCCTAATAAGCAGAAGTAAAAATGGTTATTTTTAGATACTGTTTTCATCCATTAAATTATATGAAAATATTTAAAGTTAAACAGATCTTGGGTACCAGCTGCCATACTCACACTACTACCCTTTGGCCCAGGAAGGCCCATGCTGCCTGGCTGACCTCTGATTCCTATTGAACCTGCTGGACCTGGACGTCCATCTTCTCCAGGAGCACCCTACAGAGAAAAAGCATTTTCTACATTAAACTTTAAAGTGTTTGTATACATAAAAAATAACATTAATTTGGTTTGGTGCAGTGTTTATCACTCAAAATGTCTTTAAAGCAGACATAGCTTTAGCCTTGCTGCTTGATTTAACCAAATACTATGGAATAATCATCACTGAGTCATTAAGTGCATATATTTTATTGTTTCCTTAAAGAGACTTTTAAAAAAAAGATAATAGTTCAAAATGGTTTAAATATATTGCAGCAGCTGCTAAACATCAGACTGCTACACAGACAAAACTCAAAGAACGTTATCTGCACTAATTTTGGAGCTGGGAATCTAACGTGAACAAATTAATTTAAGAAAAATCAAGTTAATAAAATTAATTTCAATTAGCTGGGCCCTTCGAATTACAGTTTCCTTACTGAAAGAAGGAAGGAACTGAAAGAACTAGTATTTGTGCTGCTTACCAAGGGGCCAAGTTTTCCTTCAGGGCCTTGAACACCTGGATTTCCTGTCAAACCCTAAAGTAGGAAAAATATGGATGTTAATTGGTGCGTATAACTCTAGAACAACAAAGAAATGTAAATAAATCAAAAGGATATGCTCAATTACTGCCACGGTACAAACACTAAGATATTCTTAACACGAGAGTATCTTCTCATCCCCATTTTCACTCTATAGTTTTATCCCTCTGTCTTTGACCTTCCCTTTTGCTGTTGTTCTTTTTCCTGCTTTAACAACTCATGAGCTTTTCAAAGGCTCATTTCTGTTTCTGCTAGTATTACCCAGCAATATTGTTGCTCCCTTCCTCTCATCTTGTGATATTCTAAATTCTCCCCATATACTTTCCTGAAAAAAATCTCTAATGACATGCACCATTCAACTATGTAAGTTATCAATTGCCAATTTAATGGTCTGTCCTTCAGTTTGTGTTATGTGTGGCATCTATGTTCTTTACAAGCAAACTTCCTTCAGCTGCATTAGCTGGTCTCAATCAGGACTATATCTTATTGAAGATATTGAAGACTTCCTTATTGAAGACATGCGGAACCTGTGCTTCTCCATATCAGCAGGAACAGAGACATGTATTTTGGCGTTTAACTTTTAAATGGTTCCATTGAAACAAGTCTGTCCTTGTATAACAGCTTCTTAATTCTGCAAAGTTCACTGCTGCCTTTTGAAAATGGTAAATGCTGTGGTTTATAGTGTACTGCTATTAGGTCCTTACCCTTGCACCTGGGAGGCCTGGTTCACCAGGACGCCCAGGATCCCCCTGACCTCCTTTAGGACCAGAAGAACCTGCTGGACCACGCTCTCCTTGGGCACCCTAGAAAGATACCAATGAGCTCCTAGTTAACATGCAAAACAGCGACAGTAAGAGAAGGTTAAATAAAACAGGCATCTTCTGTTAAGAGCCTATTCTTGCAAATAGATTATTATTATTACTCTTTTCTTCCCTAAGATTATTACTTAAAAGTGACTTTTCCCCAAATAATTGTAGTCTCAGGCCCCTTTTTAGCATTTGTCAATTCCATTTGTCAAAAGCTTTCAGTGCTTTTGAGGATCTTCCTATTTGCTCAGAAGCAGACATTTTTTATATGTAACACTTTTTATATACCTGTATCAAAATATAAAGAATGACCCAATAAAAGATGGACACTTGAATTTCATTTACCTTTTGTCCAGGCAAACCATCAGAACCTGGAAAACCACGGTTACCGGGAGAACCCTAGGAAAAAATGTATAAAAAAGGTGATTATCTTAGTATTTAAATAACTTATTCCAAATAAATTACTAGATTTATGGTTTGAGGATTCAGATTATTTCCTTACTTCAGTACTTTAAGATGACCATTTGTACAGGGTTAAGCCAAAACCCTTCAGATCATTTCTCCTACCATACTATCCTGGGAAATTAATCCATAAATGCAAATATCCAATGTAAAAAAATAATGTACAATATTAACTAATCTTAGGAAAATAAGAGTAAGGAAAATACAAGTTTGACTGTACCTAGAACAAATACCTAAGAAAATTTGTGGTTATGGCAAGAGGTTTTTCAATTTAGCAGTGCATCTCTCAAGATATATTATTCCTTTGGGTTTCTTACCCTTTCTCCAACAGGACCTGGTGGACCTACTGACCCTGGATCACCTCGAGGACCTCTCTTCCCTTCTTCACCTACAGGGCCAATGGGACCCTGGGGACCCTGTGGGCCCTAGTGAAAATAAAATATTTTTTTTAAAGTCAGTTAAGCTCACCACTCCTCAAGTATATTAAAACAGACTCCTGTCTAAACTTTGACAACTTTTTTTCCAAATAAAAGAAACCCAAAAATATTTAGGCTTTGAAGCAGTTAAAAAATGCAGCTTTTCAGCATCAGCTTTTCTCTTTTACAATAATTATAAGCTAGTATTTCAGTAAGAAGGGGATCATGGATAAACTGTAATTCTGCAGTTTGGCTGTGCAGTACTTTTTACAGTCACCTATATCCTCAGACACCATAATCTGTATTTAGTATTATCAACTGGACAAGCAGCAAAGGACACAAAATTCAGTGAGACTGTAGTCAAAATTCTCAAAGGAGGAGAGAGTAAGTGGTAGGAAGACTTTAGTTCATCTGTACATTTTGGTCAGTCATTACACGATCATTTAGCGTGTAAGAAAAACTAAAGATTTTTGACAAGTCGAACTGACTCTAATGTTGCAGAATCACATCCAAAATCTTCCAGTCTTCCAAAATTCATATGGTGACAGCATGGAATTAACCATATTCTCAAATAATCATTCACAAATACTAGCTGTGGGCTAAACATCTATTCATACTGCGAATGTATTAATACTTTCATTACTTTAATGCATAAATAAAATAGAACTAATATATATGAAAGTGCATAAGCATTAAATGTAAGTGAAAAAGAAAAGAGTCTTTCTTACTATATTTACATGTTCAGAATCACACAGACCCCTCTCATCTGAGATGAAGAAATTGGAATACACTCATTCTGTGTGGTGCAGAAATGTCAGTAGGTGCACTAATGAGTAATTACTCTCGAGATTATGAGCATCAGAAGTGTCTTGAAATGTAAGGATCTATTCAAAGTACTCATGCAAGCCTTTGTGTTTCTTTTTCATCTTACGAAGTATATGGAGACTTACTGGTTCACCCTTGGGTCCTGCTTCTCCCTTGAAACCTGGGACACCAGGGTCTCCCTGAAAACAAACACATGAATAACATCCATAATGCTAAAACTCTGCATAAATAATTGACCATTCTGCATTACACTATGAAGAGGAAGACATCTCCTAGTTTAGCTACTAGTCATCCCCTTAGCATGCTGGTTTTTTTATGAAGTTATGAAGACATAAACAAGACAATTTGAGGAGACAATTGTTACTTTTATATAGATATTCTTCCTTGTTAGACCTTTAAGAAAGCAAAAGCGGTATTTTAGACATAGAAGATTGACAAGATCTGAATCTCAGCATACCCACTAGCATGCTATTCATTTATTTAAAGGAACTGCAATGCCAATTACTGTTTCATAGGGTGACACTCAAGACATTGCAATTTCCTCAAAGACAAAGACAACGACAACATTACCGTCTGGCCTCGAATACCAGGTGGCCCAGTACTGCCTTGTGGTCCTGGAGAACCAGGTGGACCTGACAAACCAGGGAGGCCTCCAGTTCCTGGAGATCCCTACAAACAGAAAGAACAGCAAGCATAGTAAGGAAACATACTAAAAATAAGGAAATAAATTCACTTGCACAAGTTCTTCAACAGGCAATATAATAACTTACAGTAGGGCCCTTAGCTCCTGGAGAACCATCCGTCCCTTCAGCACCCTAAAAGTAATCACCAATCATTAGAATTTATTTTATTTATACCAAAAGCAGAAAAAGATAGTTATTTTATTCACTTTACAAGACCAGACAGAAAAGGCCATTAAATAAATACAGCAACATGTGATCTGCTTGCAAATGCTAATATGGGTAACAAAGCATGCAAGTCTATGTGATTTTTAATCTTTAAGCTCTTATGTTTAAGCTTAAGCTTTAAAGTACCTTCTAGGACTGAGACTGTATCAAGCTGTGAAACCTTCAGTTTTCAGAGTTGTTTTAATTAAATAATGAAAAGTTTTTTTCAACAAAATAAGCACCTTTCCTTTCCTGGGAAAATAGTAATTTGAGTAAAACTCAGTGTCTATCAAGTAGGGTATTAAAATTCACTATAAGCAGGCAACACTCATAAGCTGAAGCGCTGAGGAACATTAAACATAATTTACTTACAGGAAGACCTTGTGATCCTGCTGGGCCCTGTGGACCTGTTTCACCTCTTTGTCCCTGAGGACCTTCAGGACCACGAGGGCCTGTTGGACCTGCTTCACCCTAAATTTCACATGAGAAAACAACTGATGATTACCCTGATCTAAAAAGTAGTGCTACAAAGTAATTAAGCAGGAATACTGAGTTGATAAGAGAAAACCAATTCAGGATTTGAAACAGTTCATTAACTTTAAAATATATTTTTTTCTTACTTAATTTTGATTCTAATACTATGTGAATATAAACTTTAAAAGCATGAAAAAAAAATTGACTCAACATTAGCAGCACTATATCCATTGGCCCAAATCAAATTGAATATTTTAAAAATCTTTCTCTAAAATCCCAGTGTGTACCTGTAATTTGGCAACCAGACAACTTATTTTTACCTTCATGAACAGCTAAGGCTTAAGATTTAAAAACTGTAACACATCTGGGGTTTTTTTTGCACAGTACAGAATTACTGGCTATTGCATTACCATATTAAATATAAAATCTCTGTAAGACTGGACTGGATACTCCAAGAAAAAAAATCTTCCAAGGACCTCCTTTGAATTTCAACTTTATATACATAATTTGTCTTTTGGAACTGATGGCTGTTAAGATCATGTCTTCACTATTGAAGTCCACATCTTCATTGCATAGTCTGCTTAGCTCTTATGACTTCAAAGCAGCTATTCCAATTTTACATCACCTGATCATGAAACTTGAAGGCAGCTCCCACTTTCAAAAGCACTAATTTCTTCAGCTTCTCCAGACACTTCCAAGCACTTAAGCATACCAAAACATTTTATGACATTCACTAAAAGCTCTATCATTTAATTGTATACATTATCCTCATACGCTTATTAAGACTTGTTTCCAAAAACTGTTTCGTGAATGCTGCCAGCTTCACAACATCACAAAACATCTGCTGAACTTGGCTACTTCACTAATTGAGATTTTCTTCCTAGATAACTTTTTCCTATCATGTTTATGGAGTGTAAAGGAACAAAGAGGAGCAACTGGGTGGAAGGGAAGTGTAAGAAGCATAAGGAAGCTGCATGAGTTGTCTTTTCCGTCTTTACAGATGCATTCACAAGGACAGGAAAAAATATTGAGCACTTCCCAGAAAAACAAAAGAAGATACTCCGACAAAGAGAGCACTGCAGCCAATGAAAAGTTTTCCATTTCAGTCCAATCTACACAGAGCCATCAAAGGTGGTAATCATCATTTACTCTGTTGTGAGGAACTGCAGTACATCTCAGTTGGGCTTTAAGCATTTTCCTTACCAATGTTGTACATCTCAAAAAGTATTCTAAGCTGAAACTGGAAGTTTCAGCACTATGAGGTACTGCTTTCATACTGTCTCAGACCAGCCCTCACAAATCAACTTGTAATAATGCATCTTGTTATTCTTTGATAAAATGTAATCACCACTTAGCTCAAGCAAAACCAAAAGCAAAGAAAGTATCCTAACTATGGTGCACTGCAAATGCTTCAGTTCACTTCTGATTGCTATCTTCTGTCTCAAGATTCTTGACTAGGGTTGATTTCACAGCAACTCTTAGGGACCCATATACATGTCCGTCTGAACTCTGCATAGTCTAGCACACATTTTTTTAATACTGTGTTGTTAGACATACTAAAAAGATATTTTTATTTTGTTTTTTACCTTTACACCAGGAGCACCTGGAAAACCTGGAGAACCTGTTATGCCAAGTGGGCCCTGTAACAGACAGACAAACAAAGCCATAATTATGCAGTTTAGATCAAACAGATTATTATGTAGCCATTGGGTAAATATGTTTCTGGAATAAAATGTATTTTTCAGTTGTAAAACACTTCTTCATAACAATTTCAAAATAACAGTAAATATCATCTTTCTAATTAATATACATAAATTGTATGGAATTGTGGTCTAGTATTTATTTTAATAAAGTACTTACTGACTTCAGCAAAGTTATAGCTCTTGATTCAGCTATCAATGTGCAGATTGCAACATACAGAGTTGACAATTATTATAGCAATTGTTTTTCAATTTTAGTTTTTCACAAAACGTTCTATCCTTTTTTTATATTTATGCTACTGTGGTACAGTAATGAAAAGACCAGAAATTTGTTAAGTGATCACAATTTGTTGTACAGTAGGTAGTGAAGGAGAGTTTCAATTCTTACAAAGCTAGAACAGTAATCTAGAAAAAAAGGGAACTTCAAGCCACATCTACATGGAAACAACTGGGTTGCTAGGCAAGATTTTTGAGGTAAGCTACATGACAAGTTAAAATATAATTAAAAGGCTATGCAACTACATGCTCTGTTTCCTACTCTTCTGCCCCACTGAGATTCCCAAATTCACAGAAAAATTCATTTGCAAGATTTAAAACACAGATTTTGTTCCAAATTTTCAAGGCTGTATAGACAAAGATGTACAGCACTGATAGTTTGCTGATTTTATCTTTATCTTTACCATAGTCTTGTGAGTGTCCTTGTAGGGTAGCAGGTGAACTACTTCCTCCTTGATTACGGCAGGTTTTTTCTGCACTCCATCCCTGCCTTCCAGCTCAGCAGGCTGAACACTCTGGGGATAACTGATCTGACTATTTAAGACTGAGGCAAAGAAAGCATTAAGTACCTCAGCCTTCTCTTCACCCTTGGTGGCAATGCTTCCTCCACCCTGCATCCAATAAAGGATGAAGATTGTCCTTGACTCTGTTTCTGCTGTTAATGTATTTGTAAAAACTTTTTTTGTTACTTCTTACAACAGTGGCCAGACTGAGTTCTAGTTGGGCCTTTCTAATTTTCTCTCTGCATGAGATAATGAGATCCCAGTACCTCTTCTTCAAAAAGTGATAAACTCTCCTTTTTTTCCCCAAGTCTCAGCCAAAGCTCCTCATTCAGCCAGGCCAGTCATCCTCCCCACCAGTTTGTCTTACAGCAGATGGGCACAGCCTGCTCCTGCATCTTTAAGACTTCCTTCTTGAACAACGTCCAGCTTTCCTGGACCCCTTTGCCTTTCAGGACTCCCTCCCAAGGGACTCTCTCAACCAGTGTCCTGAACAAGCCAAAGCCTGCCCTGCAGAAGTCCATGGTAGTGGTTTTGCGAACCCTTTCTGCTTCCTTCACCAAAGAATCAAGAACTCTATTATTTCATGGTTGCTAAGCCCCAGATAGCCTCTGACAACCACAAATCCTACTAGTACTTCTCTGCTGGTAAACAGCAGGACGAGCGAGACATTAAATGTATACATGTACAGTATGATACAAACCCTGTTTTGCTAAACAGAAAGACTTTCAATTTAAGGGCTTTGGAGGACATTTGGAAATTGTTTCCATTTTCATGAAGCCTCTTGTGCTGAACAAGACATTCAACAGAAGATGTTTCTACTCTGTTATAAACTCTTTGGATGGCAGCAAACAGTGGTTATATTCACTGCAATGCTGCCCCCAGATTATTCCTCTTTATCTTTTCCTCTTTATCTTTTCCTGATTTTCTCTCTTTCTGTAAAATATGATGCATACTGTTCTATGTAATAAATTTGAACTAACAAACTTAATAAGAACAGTCTGTTCCACTGAGCATTAATTACAGACAACATTTCTGCCATGACCTTGCATTGGATTTCTACAGAACTGATATAACAACTCACTAAGTATATTTTGGAAAACCTATGTTCCAGTTCATTGGATTACAAATACATGTCTGCCAAATCTCTCTCTTGTTGCAGGAAGAGTGTCAGAACTAGTGTTCCACTGCACTGACCCAAATAACAGTACATTTCATTAACATATTTTCCAATGAGAAACATATGCATTAAGTATCTCTGTTGTGACACTAAATGAGATTTTACAAAAAATGTTAGCCAACCCACTATAAACTCTAATGAAGCTAGGCTCATATTTTATGCCAAAGAAAAATTTCAAGCTTCATGTAGAATTTCATACCTCAGGAGCCAGCTTTTTAACTTTATAATTCATTTTCATTACAGAAATATCTTTTAATGGTTTCAAAGTTTCTTCTGACAAGTCATCCTGTTTTCATGATACAGTAAATAAATGCGTTTTGCAGCTTTTGGACACTTAACTCATTTCTTGAGCTTCCATTACAGTTAATTAGTTCTTAATGAAGTTTTTAATAAAGCAGTCTGTTCATTAAGGTGATGCACGTAAATTAATTTTTCTTAGGACATATATCACTATTAAGTAAAGAGTATGCATGGAACAAAATTTTAATTGCAGACAGGTATATTTTGGAGATTTGAAGGGGTTTTTTGGTGTGTTGGTTTTAGGGTGTTTAGGTTTCTTGGTTTTGGTTTTTTTATCAAGTTGAATGTCACATAATGGTAAAAGTTCAGGGTGGTTACATTAACAGGCACACCCTGTCAACCACATCCTAGAATTAATGCTTTCAAAAAAAAGCAAACAAAACAGAATACCATAATTTTGAGTGGAAGCTGGCCTTGCATTAATCATACTAAATCATCATAAGCTTTTGTATGCAAAAGCAATACACAGTTAACTGCATGTATGTGAATAATCCCCCCAGCTTTCTAATACTTATTCATTCAAATACATTTTGCAAATGGACTGTAAGACTGGCCTGTAGGATTGAAACTATCCCCTTTTGATACACCGACATACACAAATTAAACCACCACAGTCCCCTTCAGCCCCATTGCAAACATGAGAACCTCTACAGTCATGTATACCAGGTTTTCTCAGTTTGGCAGACATTCACACATAGGTTTCTGATTCTTCAGTTCAGTGTATGACTGTCCATAGTTAAAAGTCTCTCTTTTACACATTTTGTAGTAGATCAATTGCAAGTAGCAAGTTCTGCTATCAGTGAGTGGTGTTTCTTCTTGCTCAGAGTGGGTACAATCTCATTTGCCAACTTTGTATGTGGAGAAAGATAACATGCAATTATAAACTGTTTTAAATTATAGCGTGTACCTTTACAACGCTTATCTCCCTGCAACATGGTTGCCATTTCATAAAAGCAGCGAAGTATCACCTCTCCAGAGAAGCTGCCACTCCTCTGTAAATTAAAACCCTTAGGTGAAGCAAACTACAGAGTATCATTTCTAAAGCTAAAATGAGGAGAACTGGGAATCTTTTACAGATAATTCCGGGTGCACATAAATGCTACCAGCAATTGGCAATAATTATTTTTGTGCCTCTTCGCATAGTGTCAAAAGGCAAGTGAAAGGTGAAAAAAAAATTGTTAAGATAGAAACTTACCATGGGCCCTGGCTTCCCAGGCATACCGTGCTGGCCACGTCCACCCTAGATAACAAAATAGACAGAATATTTATAGGATCTCTAACTAATTTTTATCTTTATTTACCGTTAGCATTTGTGGTAACAGTCATACAGACTAACTCAACCAAAGAAATGCTGGATTGCAGAGCCTTCCAGACACCGGTATGGAAAACTTTAGGAAAAAATTGTGCTCACCTTGAAGTTAATGGATTTCTCCATTTTCAGAAAGGCCAATATTCTTAAAAGTGCCATTATATGGAGCATATAACATAAACAGAGTGCATGAAAGTCATGGGGAGAAATGTTTGAAAAAACAATACTTTTTGTATTGTATGTACAGCCTGTACATACAACACAAATGTACATACATACAATGACACAGTGTGTAAAGCATCAGAATTTCTACTTGAATATGACCTCATGTCAAAGATAATCCCCCTTTTTGCCAGAAAGCAAAATATTTTTTAAGACAACAGCTTCATTATCTGGAATTAAGTTATAAGACTTAATTTAAATTGAAAGTCTAAACTTCCATTTTTAGTTTTTTTCCTGATAAATTCAATAGGTGTTATTACTAGTTCAATTATTTTTGTTGAAAATAGCTTCTCAGGAGAAATTTCACAGAAACAAAGACAACATTTTTGTTTCAGTAAAGTGTCGTGAGGGAATTGAGCCTCACAGGCAGTTTCCAGTGCGAGACATTGCCAGACAGCTAGGATTCTCCTTTCAATACGCTTTTTTTCACTTTCGAAATCTTCAGTGAAGGTCTCACCCCACAAAACACTGCTCAGCTCCAACTTTCTTAAGCTACAGCAGAACTTGCCACAGAAGTGACTAGTAGTCACATGAATAAACACTTCCAGGCTCAGGGATTAAATATAAGTAAAACAAGCGAAGACTTACAAGAAGAGAGAAGGAAGATCCTACTTACGGGGGCACCTTGTGGTCCAATTCGACCTCTTTCTCCTGGCATTCCTCTAGGTCCCTTGAAGAGAGAACAAAAACCAGTACATTATGTAGAAGCTTATCACGGCAGAATAACAAAAAGGTCCACTTGATTTTCCCTTCCCACCGTGGAGAGAAGAGACATCACTCCCCCTCTCTCTCCACCCCCCTCTTTTTCCTTTGCTTTTTACTTTTTTTTTAAAACATACTTGACTTTTTCTTTGCTTGAAGTAAGTTTTGCACTGCATTGCTCTTTATTGTTTTTCTGCTCAGTCTTCTTTATTTGCATTTAACAAGAACACAATTTAGTTCACTGAGACTACGAGCCTAATAAGGATAGATGATGCTAACCACAGAACCACATTATTTTTTTCCTACTGTAGGTTTAGTTGATCTTGTCCTATAGCAGGAAAAATGTAGCAGCTTACAGGCTTGCCCAGTGGAAATTTAATAGATTGTAATTTCTCTTTTCCTGTTCCAACCAATATCCAGTTTTAAACACATCAGGATAAATTCTGGATAGGCTCACCAGGGTCAATGATGCAATCTCATTTACAATATCTTATTCACAAACTAGGTTCCACTTCAGGGATATTACAGTCTGCATGACACAAGATAGCGTCTTGCAGAGAGATGTCATTATCTGATATCAGAAAGTTGCTTTACTTTCAGAAGCACTGCTGAGAATTTTGGAATGTTACCCTGCTCACAAGTATTCAGTAGTCCAAAACCACATCTGAATGAAAGCTTACTTTGACAAACTTTCTGTTTTACTCCCATGCCATGCATTCTTATCCTCAACATAACTTCCAAAATCCTCTGTCAATCGTTTTCTCACCTAGTGCATTTCTGACCTAAATTACTATGTTTCTGTCTTAGAGCAACCTAAACCAGTTTTTCTCATATTGAAATCACTACATGTGGAACATCAATGTGTAAAAACAAATTTAGTCACCCTACAGTTACATGAGTAGGTAGACAGTTGGAAAACCTACATTCAAGTTTCTGATGTGCCTTCTGATTTATTGTTATTATCTATGGCTGTGAATAGTGAAGAATCACAGCTCATAGTGGACCAAATGTACTGTTAGTGTAACAGAAAACGAAGAGTGTAATAGAAAACAAAGCCTTAATTAAGAGAAAGTTCAGCTTTGCTACACCAAGTACAGCTTTCCAAACCTTAAAAATCCTACTGGCAACAGCATGTGCAATCTTAAAACCACTTCTTTAATATCCAATGTATATGACACTCACTAGAGGACCTGATGGACCCATGGCACCTGTTGGTCCAGACTCTCCCTAGAAATGGAAATAAAATGACACAATTAGGAGGAAATGGGTTAGAGAAAAATGGAGTTACAAGTTTCCTCCCTGTCCTCCACATTTATATCAGACCTAAGTGGCAGATTTACACAATCATCTGTCTACATCAAGAGCAATGTTCCCCATGCTGATAGGAAATGCCATATTTGCATATTCCCAGTGAAGTAGATTTAACTCTTACCTTTTCTAGCTAATAGCCCACATCACCCATTGCACTGTTTCTATCAAGTCTCTTGCTGTTGTTGCCTCCACAGAAAGTGGCAGGCAATCTCAGGAAAGAAATCTTTTCTTACACAAACTCTTCTTAGCTGCTGATTTCATATTTAAATCTACATTTTGAAGATTTACTTCATTTACTAGATTTTTAATCAAAAGGAATAGTTCTAGCCCACATGTGATTGCCACCTACACCAGGCCGAAAGTGTTTCAGCATCAGCACTGATCAATATGGAAAAGGCTGAAAAAAACATCCTACGATCTTTTAAAATAACTTTTAATCCACCTCAAAGGATTGTCTCCATCTGACTGTCCTGTGTTAGCACTGCTTTGAGCTGAAGTTGTAAGAGTGCTGCGGTATAAGTAAGGGTCAAAAATTCTAAAAGAATAAAATTCTTAGGTGAAAAATAGTCAGTTTGATAAAATATATTCTCTTTCCTCTCCAGTGCCCATTGGCTTTCAAGCCAATGTCTAGTGTGGTAATCCAAAAGAAGAAAGTCAAGTTTTAGTTATGCTTTGCTTTATTTTATTTAAAAAAAAGAAGTTATAAAACTGTTTTTCCTTTCTCAGCTTGGTCACATAAGGCCAACAAGAAACACAAACTGGCCAAGCGGAAAACTGTAAGATGTGCAGACTGTTAACCGATGTTATCATCTTCACTATTACACAGGTGTCACAGACAGACCACAGCCAATTCACCTAGTGATACTACTGAATCTCTCCATGTATAAAGCCCAGAAATGTCATTATATAAGTTTGTATAGATCAAACGCAGTAGTTCCTTGGGTCATGAAAATACCTTTGCTCCAGCTGCTCCAATTTCACCTTTTGGACCTTCAAGGCCTTTCAATCCCTGTAACAATTGTATAAAAATGAAGAAACCATATTCATATATGTACACAAATACAGAGCATATTCTAAAGTAGTGGAGCATACTAAAGTAATAAATATGAGGTAAAAAGAGCAAGAAAGGAAAAAAAATTAAAAAAACAATACACATGAAATAAAGTTTTTAAACATTTCCTAAATGGAAACCATTTGCACAAGGTACGTTTCCTTGGAATTTTTTTCGCTTTTAAAACAAGACCATTTATAAATAAAAATCCTCAAACAGCAAAGAGGAGGCTCAGAGCCACAGAAAAACTATTCACTCCTCCCTGAAGTAAAAATCTGTCCAGAAAACTTGGTAATATGTAATCAGTCCATGTTGCAAACACATCCACCTCTTAAGTTCCCCACCCTAAAGCAAGACTTGCCAATAAAGTGAGAGAACTGTCAGGTTTGTGCCTCCTGAAATTTGGCAGTGCTCACACAAGCTCATTCCAGATTCCCAGATCATTTGAAAATAAAGTGAAGAAAACATTAGAGAAAATAATACAGAGAGTCAGCTTAAAGGGGAATAGCATTAAATTTCTCCAAGGCCCTCTTTTCTCACAACTGCCAGTGCTGCAATTGGCAGGACTAAGAGTGTAGTTGACTATACTGAAACTGCCTGGTAACTCTATAAGAAGAGGGAAAATCTTGTTTCTTACCCTGTGACCCTTGAGACCTGGGAGACCAGGAGCACCAGGAAAGCCTCGAGGCCCCTAACAACAAAAAAGAAAAATCAAATAAAATCCTTATTTCTGCAGATAAACCTAGCAATAATGCTTCTAATGGGGAAGAATACTCCTGTGACATGATACAGTGAGGCACAGCATTTCAGCAGGTCACAGATAACAGCATAACATGATATGAAGTTGACAGTCTGAGGGAGTCGGGGTTGTTCAGCCTGGAGAAGAGAAGGCTCTGAGGAGACCTTAGAGCGACCTTCCAGTACCTGAAGGGGGCCTACAGAAAGCTGGGGAGGGACTGTTTACAAGGGCATGTAGTGATAGGACAAGGGGCAATGAGTATGAACTGGAGAGGGGTAAATTTAGACTAGACATAAGGAGGAATTTCTTCACAATAGTGGGGAAGCACTGGAACAGGTTGCCAAGGGAAGTTGTGGATGCCCTATCCCTGAAGGTGTTCAAGGTCAGGCCGGATTGGGCCTTGGGCAGCCTGGTCTAGTGGGACGCCCCTGCCCATGGCAGGGGGGTTGGAACTAGATCATCTTTAAGGTCCCTTCCAACCCAAACCATTCTATGATTCTATGAACTTTCGAAGTTGTACAAATTATGCTTGTTTGGACTGAATATAACCCATAAAGACTATTTTGTTTGTACTCAGTGGTATATGCATATCAGCTGTATACAACCAGGGCAATCAAATGATAAAGCGTACACATGGGACAATTTATATGTTAAGGAGGACAATCACATACAAGGGGAAACAGCCATTCAGTACCTCCATAGAAGCATGTGGGCTGTCATTCATCAAAACATGGCACACTTCTCTAATAAACTATTGGGGTATTCAGTGGTGTTCTTTACAGTGCTACACAAAGAGATTTTATGTGTGTGTGTAGCTGCGGTAATTTTTTCTTCCATTACAAAATTATCTAAAAGATATTTTATTGAGAAAAACAGCTTGATTTGAACAGTACAATATCCCACAGACTACATTTGCCTCAAGCAGCTTATAAAACATTGTCTTTGATCCATAAAACTTGGGAGGAAAACTTGGGAAACAACACTGCTCCATTAGAAAAACACTTCTCTCTCCAAGAGATCATACATCCAGTTGCTAACAAAATTGCCAGGCAAGAACTAAAAAAGAAAAATCAAAAAGAAAAGGAGGCAGCTCAAGATACTATGTGTATCAGATGACTTCTGTTCTGGGATTTATCTGTCCCTTTTTCAATCACACTACAGCTCCATTCAAGGTACAGAAACTTGACTAACAAAGGTAGAATTCTTAATATGTTCTCAAATGATATGAGATCATTTTATCATCAGATATACCTGTTTTATTTTATTTCTAGAGTGTTTTATTTTATTGCTAGAGTTCCTCTGCAGTACAAGTACATATTATTTAGAAATCACTTCATTGCATATATATGCTGAACAAATATATTAAAATAAATTATATGCATATGATACAATCCCTTCTTCTCCTGCCCTCAGACTCAGTGTTTTAAAGCTAAACAGTGCCACCCCAACCTGACATCATTTTATACTTGATCATTTAGACTTTATCATCTATACTGAGCACTTCTGGCATGTATTGTATTGTGAACAACCATGTGAAATACTGGGAAATGGAGTACAACTTGTATGCACTGTCATCTGTTTCATGCATATTTCATGTATGAAACAGTTGAAACAGGCACCTGTGAAATGACTCTCAGGATTAACTCAAGGACTTTTGAATTATCCATTTGGTTCTGAGCTGTCACACTGATCTGGACCATTACAGTAAGCTAAAACAAGTACTGCAGAAATAGAATAGCAGAGATTTACACTTATTATAAAAGGAGATAATGATGACATAAGTATGATTGTTTTGCTAAAATGTAAATAATCATGCCCTTACTGGAGATCCTGGAAATCCAGGCTCACCGGTTTGTCCTGGTCTACCAGGTTCACCCTAAGGAAAAAACAAACAAAAAAAAAAACCAAAAAATAAAAACCATATGAAAATAGGAAATGTGATAACTTAGCACTCTTCCACTCAAACAATCTCCTTACTGTAACAGTTTCAGTGATAAATCAACTGCATACATAACTAACCATGTGCATTTGATACATTAACTTTCAAAAAGGTTTTAACAAATAATTGGGGAAACTGAAGACTGAGTCCAAAATGCACCTCAGCATCACAAGGTGGCGCTGCAACATAGTTTTCCTATGAATTAATGAGGCACTCTTTCCTCATCCCTGCTTGAGAGTGTCAGACTCTAGGTTGGTGACCATTTCTGTGTGATGTAATAGGAAAGAAAAGATGGTAGAACCAAATAAGCATATTTTGAAGATTATTCAAAGTCCTCCAGAGTCAAAACCAAATGCTCCTTTATAGGCATCAATCAGTTCAAACACATACAGGACTCTGAGCTGCAGGAATACGAATGTCTTCCAAAAAACAGTTTCTGGACCAAAAGAAGGAAAAGCTTTTCACAAGTGCAATTAAAGGACCCATTAGAAATGTATGAATTTCTCATAGCAGTATCAAGATTTAGCTTCACTGTACTGAGAGTTAACCATTTTCCAAAGATTCTTACACAGTTTAATGAGAAAGAAGCTGTCACAACAGCTATGGCAATATTTATACTAAAATATCTGGCATCTGCAGTTTTCAACTTATTTCCAAGTTATAAATTTCAATTCAGAGGCATTTAGTAGCTATGCAAATAAGTAATATTCATCTACCAGTAAATTCTTAGCTGAAAATGTGCAGTACATATATACTTACACAACATGCACAATACATACATTATATATATGTATACATACATGGATAGAGTTTTTAATACAGTTACTAATATAATAAATTATTAAAAAGGTAAAAAAATACTAAAGTTTTCTTGTGAAGATGCAGGTGGATTTTATCGTTACAGTTCCTCTAACTCATCATGCAATCCCAAAGAGAGGAGATGCCTTGAATTACCCTGTTCTAACTATGGAATATTAATAAGTCTGATTTCAAGAAAGATATCTCAGTTGAAGAACAGGCTCAAACAACAAATAATAAGGAGCCAGTGCTTAAACCTTAGGTATGATGGTGACATGTAAGGAATAGAAAGGAGGGTTTTGAAAAGGGGTGCTAGATTTTGTTGTTATGACACTGCACTTAATGAGGAGTGTGATTACAAAGAAAAGTAAATAGATTAAAGTAGTACAACAGGCACATCTGCTGGTTAGTCAACGGTCACATAGACGCCAGGATTTGTTTTATTTAAAATAAAACAAGGTACAAAGAATAGCAACTTACATCTTCACCAGGTTTGCCTGGAGGTCCCTCTGGTCCACGAGAACCAACTGGACCCTAAGAAATACATGTATTTCTTGAGAAGTCACTCTAGCCATCATTAAAATATCTATTTTCTCCATTTCAAAGTCCAGTTTTATAAAAACAGATGTGGAAAAGAGATTATTTTATGCCTAAGCACACTTTCTTAATTTTGTGGTGCACTTTCTAACCATCCTGCCCCTAAGAAATCTGCATTATGTTACATAAAAATATAAGATTAATTCTTTAGGAGAAAACAAACAAACAAACACCAATAATCACAGTTGCTATTGTTCCAAATTTATGCTTCTTGCTTTTACTTCTGAATCATTTTATTGCCTCAAAAAATTTACTATTCTCATCATCCTTCATGTAAGTTACACTACCAGGTATGGTTTTTACCAGTGCTTATTCAACCTCAGGTCTGTGCTGGAAAAGTTAATAATGACTATTTACATTATAATCATTATTATGCATGTTCAAAATTATTCCAATTCACTGATTCAGGACAACATGCTTTGAAGACCAGAATTGTTGACTGAAATTACTTAATACCTTCAGCTGAGACAACACGCATAGGAATATTTGTTCTGATGTAAGGGGTTATAACATATTATTTGCAATTTTATTGTAGAAATGTTTGTGTTTATTGGTCTTACCATAGGTCCTGGATCCCCAGGTTCACCAGGTGGGCCTGTGGGGCCAGCACCACCCTAAAGTTAACCAAGGATGAATACAGTTAAAAATTTCAAAAAAGTTAAAAATATAAGGATGTAAATTAAAATCCATGAACAGGAAAATCATGGCCCATGGGACAGTCTGGATCTAATTCAGAACCATCTCACATTGCAAAATGAGTAAAAGTTGGATACTAAAATAGTTCAAGCTATAGTTAAGCCCTGTGCCATACACAAATACTACTGTAAACTTAATACCATGCAATACTGAAACCAGAACAGTTATAATTTTAATTTCTGATTCCTCATTAAAAAATGTGTGTTGGGTTAAAAGTTTGTTAAAAGTCTAGTTAATTGTTCTTTTTGAGTTAATCTGTTTGTATAAGATATATATGGAGCAGAGCTTTTTAGAGCAGCATGTTCAGAATCATCTCTAGATGAAGATGCATTGATCCACACATCATTGAAGATGGACATTGCCTCAGAGACGAACACACACACACATGTGTTTTGCCTTCATTTCTGGCCAATTCTCTCAAATCCCATTTTGTGAAGTACTTACTTGCTTTCCTTGGAGACCCTGAGGACCTCTTGGACCCACTGGACCCTATTGAAAATATAAATTGTTACAAACTGGAAAACACCCTTGCCCAAGTAGTGTTCATCCTATGAAGACTGAAAGAAAACCTGATAATGACCTCCAAGGTAGCATTTCTGTGGTCAAACCCTCTGAAAGGCTTTTACGCAGGAGGGTGATGTTATGAAATGCAAAAAAAAAGTACACAGAATGGAAATCTTCAAACACAAAAAGTATAAATTCATTAGCAGTTGAAAATACGGGGTTGCTTGCTCTCTGGAACCTCACAGTCTCTGGAATCAGTCAAAACAACCAGATTGCCTGCATAGTGCCACTGAAAAAAAATGTAATAACAAAATAGAGCTGTCTTTAATAGTCTTCCCTTGAAGGGAATCTCATTACTCACATTAATCACATAATGGGATCGATGACAAAATAAATAATGCTGCTGTTCTCAGCCATAAGCAGCAAATGGCAATGGACAAACGGATTTTTATGAATCATACAAACCACCAAAACAGCTTCCAAACAGTTGTGGTTTGTTATAGAACATTCATATTTCCCCTTAAAAAAGTTTCCTGGGATTTTCAGGAAAAGTCTCATGCTTAATTGTAGTTTACACCATGAAGTAATGATAAACTTGTCTGAAAGGAATTCTCCTGCTTTTAGCAATACAAAAATATCTACAGAAGACAAAAACTTGCATTTTGACAAAGGCTCAAGGTGTATGTCTTTTACACACATTTCATTAATTTTTACAAAGAAAATGTAGAAAAGTTAGTAATAAGCCATTTAAAAATTCTAATCAATTTACAAACAAAGCAAAGAACAATGGGTCAGCTGAATGACTGCCAGTTATTCTGTTTACAAAGAATCAATCCGAAGAAAGTGAATACCAACTGCCTTCAGTGGACTTTGTGTAAGGCCTTAGAGAGACCTAACATATTCTTGAAAAATACATTAAAAGAGAAAAATATTGAAACAAATCATACTTGAGAAAGACAAGAGATGAGGCACGACAAGAAATGCAATGTCTTGAGACAAACGGAGTGAAAGGATTAAGAAAAATGGTGAGGGGCAACAAAGTAAGGACAGACTTGGAGAACAAATCATGATATGTACATACAGTAAGTTCACGTTCATAAAAAAGGGAAAGTTCTTTGAAGAAATCACTGCAAATCTTAATTCTAAGGCAAAATAGCAGATTATGTTTAGAACCCTTCAAATTGTATTGAAACTGAGTTTAAATGTTACTAACTGGAGACTTGGAGAGATAAGATCCAGGTAGCCAAACTCATGGACAGTACAATCACAAAGGATAGTTTCTTTAAGAATTAATGTTAAAAATAGTAACTAAGAGGGTAGCAGTACCTTCAAGATATCACAATGTGTTAAATACATGTAGTGAAAAGGGATAACATTTAAAAAACAGCCCCAAGAGTTCTAGCAGAGACAGCTTAGGATGGTGAGACAGCTTTCACAGATGGTAACAAAAAATAAAAAGTCAGTGTTGCCATTAAGTCCCCAGCAAACCAAAAGTACAGGGCATGTGAAAACAGTGAGAGATGCCAATGACAAAACTGGACCCATTGAAGAAATAGAATGTCTGTCTTAAAAATAAAGCACAGCTATCAGTTAACAGCTGATTTCAGATATGATCTTCTAAATTACTACCAAAAAGAAATATCTTTGATGTCACAATGTGAAAAGAAGTCTTCAAAGCTATATATTTGTTTAGTATGCTTTGTTTTATAGATGACAATTTTCAGTTACTCTGTAGTGAGTCAAGATATGAGAAAATCATGAGCTGTTTTTTTCCTGTACATTACTCTTATTAGCTCCCATATTTCAGAAGGAGGGAAGGAAGACAACAAGACTAGATATGGAGAAAAAAAACTTTTACTTTAACAGAAGAAAATTTTTTCACTTTTTTATAGATATTGTGCAAAACTGTACTAAAATACAGTGTACCTAGGCATAGTTCTAGAGGCATAGAAACTTGAAGGGAATTAATTTGCCTTTGCATTTTTGCATATGCATTCCACTTTCACCCTCTAATACAGTACACAGGGCTAATCTGGACTTACCACTGCACCAGGCATCAATCCCATCTGACTACCAAGTCCAGATTTCTCATCCAGTCCTGCCATCTGAGCTGAAAATGGCTGAAAAAATAAGGTGGATTATTTTAGCTGCCAGTAATTTTGATGGTTCGTAAGGCAAAAATCCATGTAACTGCATCTTAATCATTTATATGAGCTTTGCAGCACTAACAACAAAATTATTGTTTTAATAATTTTTTAATGATTTTATTTGTCTTTTTTAAGTTGTCTTTCTTGTAAATTTGGCTTCAAAGACCAGTCAAATGCATTATATTGTCTGCTTACTATTCTGACTCTACCTCCACTTTAAAATTAAACAAATGGGAAAATGACCTAAAAACCAGGAAAGCCTCCCATGAAATGAACTGGATTTCTTTCACCACCTTCAAATTCAAGCCACACCTTAATTTCACCCGCAATATTCTTTCACATCTTCTAAGCCATTCTTTTGTTTTCACTAAC